>NC_080640.1:18670220-19003345 GCF_027579445.1 Ammospiza nelsoni
GTGGGCATAGGAAATAGCTCTAGACCTCTTCTTCCCAGGAAAAGTTTCCAGAGCCACTTAAGTATTTCACAACAAGGATATCCAATGGGAGGGGTCAGATATTGGCATTCAGGAGCAGCTTTGGAGTGTCCCACACACAGGGAATGGTACTGGTATCACAGTGTGGGAACCCCACTGCCCAGTGTGGGAGCCATGTGGATATGCAAGAGGGATTCTGCATGGAGTGAGGAAAAGATGTAGATATGATGACAGAGGCCTGTGCAGGAGCAAAGCCTCAAATAAGAGAATAAAGTGCACAGGATTTTTCAGGGGTTGCAGTGTGGTCCAGGATCTTGTTGTTGGGGAAAGAAGTGATGCTGCAGTCCTAAATGAATCTAAGTTGCCTCTGTTAATTGCCACTGCTTGTGGGAAGGAGATAGGAGGGTTTTGAGACCTTCTCTTGCCCTTTTCTGTTTAGCATCTGCAAGGTCAGAAGAACATCTTCTGGAATGGCAGACTTGCATTCTCCTTTCATTTTCTTTGTTTGTTCCTGTCCACAGTTTTGCAGAGGATGTAATTCACATCTACTATGAGAGCGACGAGGTGGTGTGTGAGGATGTGGAGCTGCAGGCCTTTGTCAAAGACATTTATGTCTATGGAATGAGGGGTGTGAAAGCCTCAGGTAAGGTGGGATGGCCCAGCTGGGTGTGCAGCTTGTGCAGTCCCTGCTGGCAGCAGTGCTGAGGGCAGAGCACAAGTCAGAGACCTGCTCTCTTCTTGGGCTGAAGGAGCTGGGTTTTGTTGTGAGACCCTGGCTCAGGCCAGTTCTCAGGAGACAGCTCCTTCCTTTGACACAGATTCTCATAGTGAGTTTGAGCAGCTTGTGTAATCTCTCTACACAGGGGACAGGGCCTTTGATTTTGTCTGCTCATGCTTTAGGCATTGGGGGCAGTGTCTGTGTGTGCCACAGCCACCAGGCAGACTGATGGACATCGAGGAGGAGCAGGGCCCCTTGAATCCTCTCCTCCAAACCTCACACCAAATAAGAACATGTAATAACCTCCCAGGGGTATATTGCTGCATTTCACATTTGCTCAGCATTGGTGTCATCATTGAACTATTCTACTCTCTTCAAGAACAGATACTCATAATTTCCATGAAATAGTTTCCTTTGCTCTGTCTCTTCTCACTGCCTCTCTTTTCTTGCAACCCATTACTTGGCCATGGGAGCTCTCATCGATAAGATGGCTCACTTTGCCTACCTGATTTAAATACTGTCCTGTTGTTCCCTAAACATGTTGCTTTTCTCTTCCACACACATTTTTTCCAAGCAGATTTTCAGGAATTTTTAGGGGTGGCTGGGGATTCTTCCTATTGTCCTGTCTGATTTAAATCTGTTAACACCTGTTGGCCAGTGACCTAGGGCAGATGGCTCTGGTGTTGCATGCACATTGGAGTGCCAGATGTCCAGGCAAAGGTGTGATGTTTCCAGTCATTATGTTCTGGTGGATAAAAGGCTTCTGGGTTCTGTCAGCCTGGACAGGCAAAGGTTAATTTTTGTTTGTCTATCTGTCTCTTAGCAAAAGCTTAGAAATGTTGTTCCTCCTGGTAAGGACGTCATGCTTGACCTAAGCATGAGAGAAGCATATGAGAGAAGTCCTGAGCTTCCAGGGCTCCAGCTGGGGTGGGATGCTACAAGCACCACTGGTGGGAGGACTGCCACTACAGATGGGAAACCAGGCTTGCAGCATCTCTTTCTGCGCTGCTGCTGCTCCAAGGGTTGTATCATAGAGAATGGAGATTTGGCAGGGTCTCTAAAGAATGGGAAGAGGCTAAATGAGGGAGACTGTGGCTCCTGTTTTTTCCCTGGGAGGGCAGCTGTGACTGGGAGAATGCCAAACTCCTTTAAAGATGAGCACAGTGTACTTGGAATAGCAGGACACAGGAGGGGATGGTGCATCCTCTCCTCTTTGGGCGCAGTGGCTGGCCAGAGCTACCCCTTCCCTCTTGCAGGCTGAGTTCTGCATTAGGTTGGTGGTGGAGATATGAAGTAGCTGGCACAGGCAGCCTGGGCAGGGGCAGCTTGCATACTGGGACCAGTGGTCACGTTGGGCTGGGACAGGGGTACAGCACAGGCCTGTGATTTAGTGAGGGCAGGACTGATACAGGGCTGGGGTTACTTCGCTTGCAAACTATTTCCCTAGCCCCTGACTATTCTGTTTTTTCTTTATATAACTCTGACTATTCTCCTTCAAAGACAGCTTAATGCAACTATTTCTGTTCCTCATTCTGTTTGTTTTTCAGAAGTTCTCATTTCCTCATTTCCCATTTCAGCAAATCAACTCTCCCTGCACTCTTTCTTCCAATTCACTTGATTGCTGAACCTCAGACCTTTATAAATACAAGCACATGGTCGCTCCCTCCTTGGCATGAACCTTCCCTGCTCACACTGCAGACTGAAGAAAAGTGGAGCACCTGAGGTCCCTGCCCTGGGGACTCTGGGAGTTCCTTGCTGCGGGGTAGGTAGGACAGGAACACTGGTTTTTAAAGGCATAATTACACTTTTTCTTTCCCTCATGGAACACCACCTACTTTGCAAACAGTGGTGATGCCTCAGAGGCCTGAATGAAGCAAGGCTGTTTTTACAGCTGCACAGCCAAGGCACAGAGAGGTGAGGAGCTCCTGTGGGACCACACAGCACCACCCACAGCCTGCCCTGCTCTGCAGACACTGCTGCAGGGCCCTCTGACCCGTGGGTTCTCATCACTGCTGGGTGGCAGGGTTACTTCATTGCTGGGTCAAGCTTTTCTTCTCCCTCATTTAGGGTTCCCTAAGATGATCAGGACACGAGAGACGCTGGCAGAATATCTCACAGTGATCATGTTCACTACATCGGCTCAACACGCAGCTGTGAATTTTGGTCAGGTAGGAACCTGTGGGAGCACTGTTCTTCTTCCTGGCCTGGGAGGTACATCTACCAGGGCAGGGTCTGAAAAGCATTTTTTAGTAGGTATACAGAATTTCATTGCTTTTTTTTCAAAATAACTGCAGAGCCATCTACAAATCCCTGTGAAGTCTGTGGAAACTGAAGTAATTTGGAAGCTGAGAAAGGCATTTCAAGTCCTACCAAAGATCAGATTAGGGGTTCTAACTCATATATTTTAGTTTTGTTGATTTTATTACAGGAATAATTTTTAAAGCATTTAAATGGCATTGCTGCTCATCTCTTGAGTTTACAAACCAAGTGGCAACTTTGGGCTTCCTCTATGATGTTTGATGTGTCACATACTGATAACCTGTGTTATCCCTGCCTGCCTTGACTGACATATATCTGCCCTGAATCTGTAGTAACCACCGCCTTTCAAATGCTGTTTCTTTTAACATCACAACATTTTGGAAAGCAGATTTAACAGCCAGAAGCAAATCACTTTGTCAGTCACAGAGCTTTTTCACTGAGTGGTGGCCAGTCACTGGAGCAGGCTCCCCAGGGAAGTGGTCGCAGTTCCAAGCCTGCCAGAGTTCAAGGAGCATTTGAACGATGCCCTTACTCTGATGGTTTAGTTGTAGGTAGTTCTGCAAGGATCAGGGAGCTGGACTAGATGATCCTTATAGGTCCCTTCTAACTTGAGATATTCTATGATTTTATGAGCTTTTTTTTTTTTTTTTGCGTGTTCTCACTTCAGGCATAGGTGATCTCGGAGATGATATCTCAGAGATAAGCAGAGAGACCATCTTTCTTATGGTGGTTATTCCCAAATACCCTACATCACTTTTTATGCTGACCCTCCTGTCCACCCCTGCAGCTCAGGAGCTCTGGAGAAGTCTGGAACCTGGTGTCCAATGAACTCACATTACTGCTGTGGCATGTCCATAATCAGGGACCTCTGCAACTGTTCCCTTCTAACTTATCTTTAGAACTGATTCAGACAACTCCCAGTGCCCCCCTCAGAAAATCCTGTCTGTTCAAGTACCACCAAGAAACCATCTCTTAATTTGGCTACAGAGGATATGCAGCCCATCAGTAAAAGCATCTTCAGGCATGGAAGGAAAAGGCAGAGAGGGCTGAGGGGAGGAGGAGGTGGCTGTGCACTTCCCCTCAGGCAGAGCAAGGGCAGAGTAGGTAATGAAAAAGTGCTTGGGATAGAAAGGGTTCTGGTAACTGCAGCATCTTAGATGGTGGCAAAACTCAGGGTCATATCTGAGCCAAAATGAGACAGCAGCATCTCACTGCACTGAACCAAGCCAGCAGTGACTATGTTCCCAGTCTGCTGCTCACCATGGCCATATCTGCGTGTCATAGTCCATATTTCTTGATGAACCAGCATGCTTTATCTCTGTTAGTATCTGAGCACATGGGCATTCGCTGTGGGCATGTTCTTGGAGGAAATTTAGCATAAAAGAGAAGCTAGAGTAAGGGTGATCGCCTGAGGTTATCAGAAGGGAACTTTGTTTAATAAAATATTTAAGGCCTTAGCCAGTCTGCTGAATTTGGGCTGTGAGGCACATGCCTGTGGTTAGCAGAATAAATTCTCCCATTTAGATTACCCAACTCTCTCTCTTGTGAGTTCCTGGGCAAAGCAGTAGGGACTTCCTTGTCACCTCCAGTCCCTCTATAGAACTTTTCTGTCATTAGTATTGTCTCTTTCTGAGGAGCTCCTATTACAGAAGCAAAGTCCCTGTTGGCAAACTCCTGCTTTTCTTTGGTGTGTTGCTAAGCACCGGCCCCTGCAGGTTCTCACTGTGCTCTCCTGCTCTCTGTGCAGTATGACTGGTGCTCGTGGATTCCCAATGCCCCACCGACAATGCGCTGCCCTCCCCCTACAGAAAAGGGCACCGTCACCATCGAGCAGATTGTGGAGAGTCTGCCAGACAGGGGACGTTCCTGTTGGCATCTTGGAGCTGTCTGGGCCTTGAGCCAATTCCAGGACAAAGAAGTAAGTCAACCCCCCTGCTCTAGGTGCTGGAGATGTGAAACCATGAGGGCGACGACGAGACTGCACAGACTCATGAGACTGTTCTGCTGCCCTGTGCTTGACTTGGCCATTTTCACCTTTCTGTGGAGATGTATCAGTGCTGTGGGTTTGCCTGAGTTCTGCCAGGTGCAAACCAGCCAGGTGCAAAACCAGGGAAAGAAGTTGTATTTTTACTCTGAGGCTGTCTCAGCTATAATCAAAGTTGTTAAGCTTGAGCATGGCATTGCTTAAGAAGGATGCTGGTGTGGGAGGCAGAGGGCTGCAGAGGCATAAGGCTGCAGTGCTGGGGAAGTAGGTACAGCAGTGCTGTGTCCCCCATGTCCTGTTCCTTTGGAAAATCTACTCCAGTGCCATGTGCACTACAGCTGTGGCTTGTGCCTGGCAGGTGAGGAAGGAAAACAAAACAAGCCTACAGAAGGCTTGGCAGGCATGTAAAGCCATGCATGGCTACAGGTCTGTAGCCATTTCCGTCATGTAAAATGAGGTTGTAGGTACCTGGTTGTTTCACACAAGGGCTCTGGAGAATGTGTTTTGAAATCCTTAAATAGAAGATGATGGACAGTGGGTACTTTAAATTCAGTTTCTCTGTAAGAACACAGTACTAGCAGAGAAGCTTGTACTATGGGAAATAGTTCCCAAAGTGCCCAAAGCAATGCCAGTGTGCATCTTGGCTGTGCACTTTTCAGAGCACCCTCAGAGTCCAAGCTGATTAAGCAGCTGTCGTATGAACTCTGAAGGACAGTTTGAAGTCAACAGAATCTTCCACTTTCACTGAATGAAGTAGTCATTTTCCTTTTCAGCCTCTGGCTGGGAATTCCCCTCTAATGCTATCCTTTTTTCTAGCAGCATAAATGTTTGGATGGCTATACAGAGATCTGGCTTAGGAGGCTCATTGGACTGACTACCGCCTGAATAAAAGTGCATGGTTTTCAGTGGATGAGATCTCTTCAGGCCAAGGAGTGCCATGTAGACACCTGAACCACACCACAGAATGATGCAGGGATGGAAAGAAGCAGCCAGCAGTAGAGGGAAGGTGTAGGCTAGTTTAAATATTGATAATACTATTTTAATAGAAGCATTTGTGAGGAGAGGCTCTGGGTGGTGTCCTGCCAAATGGCATAATACTGAAAACTAATTGCCTTTGCTTTCTCAAAGCCTGGTTTCTTGGTGTTTTTCAATCAGCTGTTTCTGGGCATGTACCCAGATGAACACTTCGTGGAGAAGCCAGTGAAAGAGGCTATGGCAAAATTCCGCAAGAATCTGGATGAGATTGTCAGCACCATCACCGAGCGCAACAAGAACAAGAAGCTCCCTTACTACTACCTCTCCCCAGATCGTATTCCCAACAGTGTTGCTGTCTGAGCACATAGCCAGGAGAGTTTGAAGGCCTGTAAAGCTAATGATGTTTTTCTGTTACATGCTTCTTCAATTAGCTTTTCAGAAATGGGTAAGAAACCCACCCTCTCCATCAGAACTTGCTTACGTCTGTTTGAACTTTCAAAATAAATTTGGTTATGACCAATCTTGTAAACAAAATCTAACTGACAACCCTCTAGGTCAGATTTGTTACAAATTTATTTTTCCAGGATTTTTAAACTAATCTTAGAATCAATAGACATGTTATCTTTCCCTCTCCTTGTCAAAACAATGTAATCACAGATTCCCTTATTCAGTGGAAATAGGATCATGAACAATAAGCAAGTAACATTTTAAAATCCTTCCTGTTTTTAATAGGTGACAGTGGTGACATAAAAAAATATAACATTTAAAGTTTATGTATTGTTTTGAATCTGATTAATGTGAAGTATTTTCACTACCATCATGAATATCCTAATCAGGATGAAAGTAGAAGCAGGAAATTTTTTGACATAGCTGATGGGGTTTTATTGCTTTCTTACCGAGTTCATGTGAGATGACATCTCAAAGGAGATGAAAATTTTGTACCATCCTAAACCTAAGTATTTTCTACATGAAACTAGGAGGGTTTGTTTTAGCCTCTGCCAGCAGAGTTTGATGTTATTCACATGTAGGGACAAATGTTCTACTTAAGGGAGTGCTGGCAAGTACAGACCTATGCTCAGTTTGTTTCATTGCTGAGGCTGTGGGGTTTGTGGACAGATTCTTCTGTTTTGTGGGGAATGAAGAGGCTACTTTGCATAATGGAAAAATTTGTGGAGAAGGCTCAACTGACAGCTTCTAAGAGGAATCTTAAGATTTGGCCAATTAAGCATAACTGGCATGTTCCATCTTAGTTATAAACCACTGAGTTTTGTCTGTTTTGTGTAGAGGTGTTTATGTTCGAACACTTGGGCTCTGGTAAAAGTTGAGAAAGCCACTGAAAAAAAAACAAAATTGTGGTTTGTGAAATTTAAGTTGTGGTTTTGCTGATTAGAATTTGGGGTTATTTTTCTGAGAATTTGTTCCTTGTACTTGATCTGCCAGCATGCAGTGTGTTTTCTCAATAGATAAGAAAGTTCCTTGTGCTAATTAAACAAAACTGAACATCCAACTTCTATTTCCTAATTCAGCATCTAATGCTATATGTCTCGAAAACCTTGTAGGAATAAACAGAATGTGCTGTGTAGAGAAATGAAGCTTATGTAATTGAGAAATTCAGTTATTTTTATGTAATTGAGAAATACAGTTATTTCTATCATTCATGTGTAATTTGGAAAATAGTACTACTAAAATATACACCCTTTCATATGAAACAGGTGTGAAAACTGATTTTAGACCCTTTACAGCAGACTGATTCCTGTTTTTTCCCCCTCAACCAAAGACTTCAAGAAAAATGTGGAAGGTAAAACCATTTTCTATTATTGAGTAGTACACTTATGATTTATGCATCACCTTCTCGCTGCAGCCCATGAGAATTGATGAGTGTAGAAGCAGAGTAAAGCATCAAGGAATAGGACCAAGGAATCAGAGACACCTTGTGAGCTCCCTGCCTCGAAAACAGAAAAGTGCAACTTAAATGCAACAAGCTGATGCAATATATCCAGCGTGCTAGCTCCAAATTTTGTGTTCTTACTAAGTACAGAGAATGTCCTCTGGCTTCAGCTTTCATTTGATAATGATTTGCATAGTCAAGTATTTTTTAGAAAACAAAATTTGGAAGGAGACTGGTGGATGTTCTCTCTCACTTGTGCACTCTGCTGTAGCCTGTGGACCTGGGACGCAAGTACAGTTGAGGGGAGGTTTGGGGAATTAAATGCACAGCTTTGAAAACTGGCATTAGCATCTGATTCAATGGCAGGAAAGGCTGTGGAAAGAGGTAAACAGTTTAAAACTATTACTGACACAGGAAAGAAGCAGATACCTGCAAATAGTAAAGTGCTTACTCTTCCAGGGGGCCTGGCTGTACATGTTGCTGTCCCACTCTCAGCTCCATTTTCAGCTTGTCTCCATCTCTCAGAAAGTCACCTTCCTGTGCACAGGCCATGGGTTCCTTCCCCACATCTTAGAGCTGTCTCCTAAAGTCATGGCACTAGGGTACAGCACCCACCTGCAGGTGCCCTCCTAGGTGGAAATGAAAGTATCAGCTCTGTCTGGAGTGTGTCAGACATTGGAGTTGGATGTGCCTGGCCCCAACTCTTCCAGGTTTGACAGTCAGTAGCTCGTGGCTTGGCAGGGTGGCTGCTGCTACTGCCAATCCAAGGGAATGTAGCCTGGCTCTTCAACTCAGTCCCTGTGCTGAAAATCAGCTGCAGTGATTCTCAACTGGCTGAAAGATTGAACTAGTACCAGGAAGTCCTGCCAGCATACCTGAATGTGCTTTCCTCTTTTTTCAGGGTGAATTTAACTCTATAAACTACTTTTTGTAGGATTGTCCCTTTCCCATCTCCCAGACAAACCTTGCAATAATGTGAATCTCACTGCCTCGAAAACAAAGCCCTCATATTTCTTAGTCATCTCATATGAAGTAAGCTACCCTTTTCCCATCAATCCCCATTTTACATGTGGGGAAAAGGAACAAGAGCAATTAAATTCAGTAGATCAGCTCTGATTTGAGGTTCTTCCTTTACAGAGAGACTGTGAGAAAGCTGTGTATCTGAAGCATGATAGTTTCATCCTTCTAGAGAGGGAACAACAAGTTCAGGCTTGGTTGCTCAGAATTATTTGCTCTGTTGTTGTGTGTTGAGCAGAACATAAAATAACTCCCCAGAGATGTATTTCTAACTAGCAAGCTTTAACCAGCAGCTGTCCTTTCCTGCTACAGTAATAGTGACATGGTATCCTGGAAGAAATCGCACACACTGAGATAGTATCAGCAGGGCATAGTTTGCTTTATTTATACTATAAAAAGGCATAAATATTGCACAATCTGATGTGGCTGGTACATTTAGAGGTTAACTGAGTCATGGGTTTTTATGGCCAGAAGATGGGGGTTTGATTGCTTAGACTGATCTCACCATAGCACAGGCATTTGGATTTCTCTGAAGCATTCCCCTTTCCAAATTTAATGCAGGAGTGCTTGATCTAGGAATCATCTGTGAACATGTCCACTCACCATGTACCAAAACATGGTTCACCCTGGTGCTTGAGACACTTGTCTCACTGGTGCATCCCTCATGCTGTGAAAGATAAATGCTGTGTTTCTAGTTCAGTGTGCATTCTAGCTTCACATCTTGCAACAGATGGCACGCTTCTTGCAGCAGCCTTGTGTGACTGCAAATCCTTCTCTGACCATGTTCCCTACTTCATGCTTCCCCTTTCTTTTGATAAACTGAATAATTTCCTGGGTCTTTTGCTGTAAGACTTACTTTAAACCTCTTATCTGTTACCACTGTGTGCACAGTGTGTGGGCAGATTACAATGATGATTAAATGGGTATTTCAGTCATTATTTCATAGGCTGCATTTCCTCATGCTTGCAGCTAGGTATCTGCAGTTTTTCTGTAGATTTTTGTCACAAACCACACAGCAAATTGTCTGTATTACTGAAGAAATTTCCTATTTTCACATTTGCAACCAGTGGACAATACCTTCAGGGAGTAAAAGAAATATTGAGTTGTTCAAATATTTCCATCTAAGAGTTGAGTGGGAACCTGGACTTCAGTAGATCCCTGTCGAACTTCAAATTCAGCATACTGTATATCCAGCAGCCTTTTAACTTTAGATTTGCAGTGTTTAAAGTCCAGTACTTGGTGATTAGGCTCAATCTCTAATTGCATAGCTGAGTTACTGTAGAATCACAGAGCAGTTTGAGTTGGAAGAGACCTTGAAGATCATCCAGTTCTAACCCCCTGCCATGGAGAGTTCTATCATCCAATGCTAGAAATATTTAACTTTTATTTAACTTAATCAGGGTTTGCTCTGATTTTAATTCAGGCTTTTGGCTACCTGCATAGAGCACAACACAGCAGAGGTATCTGGGGAGCCTGGCCAGCCCATTCTGTGGAGCTGTGCAAGATACAGCAGAGGAAAGTCTTGAACTCAGTGCAGTTACCACAGTCTGTGTCAGCAGTGGGAATTAAACTGGGAACATGCTTTAATACAGGACACTGGAGAACCATTTCTTTCCCAACTTGGTGCTTATTTGTAGAGCTCTTCCTCCACTGTCCAGTACCTTGTCTGAGCACCTCCCTCACATGCATGAAGTCACTAATGTCATGTGCAATCTAACAGCTGTCAACCTCCCTCTCCCCTTGCTGCCTTTTCAGGATCCCTTGAGGAGAAATCCCCATAGGCAAGGGGTGTGCTGGCCTTCCTGCAGACTTGGGAGCCTCTGAGCCCTTTTGTCTCTGTGGGAGTACAGCAGTGTAAGAGCCTCTGTCTCTGGGTGAGCTAAAGCACTGGATGGTTCTCATCTCATTTAAATGGCTGTAGATACTTTATATGCAATGTGCTTTGGTTACAGCCTGCTGCTCTCAGATGGATGTTTTGTTTCATTTCACCAATAAGTTGAGCCATACCATTTGTCTCGAAGATACTGCAGTCATGACAGCAAGGGGAGCTCTATTTCTGCCCTCAGACAGTGTCAAATAAAGACTCCAACCTTTATTTTCTTTCTGGTTCTAGGGTGAGATCTAGACAAGCTACAGGACATAATAAGCCAGTTCTCACTCATCTGTGATGAAAATATTATAGGGGTCATTGTCAAAGCTGGTTGGTAACTTTTCAGATCTGCCAACTTTATAAAAATCTTTTTTTGCATGGTCTTGAGATCAGTGATCTGTGGCACTGTTTGCTGCCACTCATATCTACTAATGGTTAGCAGCCATCAATAACCAGCATTAACCACTATCCTAATAATTGTAGGATAATCTGTCTGATGACATGTTTACTGACATGTTTACTGATAAGCAGACATGCATGGTGACAAAACCAGCCTGATATGCTGATGATCAGGTATCACAAAGTGTTTGGGTAAAGCTTTGAACAGTCTGGCTTTGTCTGGTGCTTGCCTGGTCACCGCTGAGCTTCAAATGGTAGAAGATCTGTGTTTGGTCAGGCCTGAAACAAGCAGATCTGGTTTGCCTGGCCCTGTGGAAACAACAGGTCAGAGGCAGACTCCCTACCCTGCTGTGTTTGTGGAAGTATCTAAGTGTTGCCTGATTTCCACTTGGCCACTGCATTTGACCCAACATAAACGTACTCATTAACAGGGCTTCATAATGGGCTGCATAAAATCAGATGCAATTTTGGCATGAAGAAAAATGGGGTTTTTACATTTTAACCTAAAAGCAATGGATTTACACCACTGGAATCCTACTTTAGCCTGGGTTGTATCAGTATATTCAAGCTGTTTCAGCAGCAGCATTTCACAGCAGGCTTTTCTTGTTTGGGGAATAGAAGGCCATCTGGAAGCCTTCTCCTTCCCAGGAGCTGTGCTACTGGAACATCATTTTTGTGGCATCATTATATCTCAAAGGCTAATGAGCGCTACATGATTTAAAAGTGGGGGTATTGGTACTTCTGTCTGGATAGATGGAAGTGAGTAGAAATAATCAATAAGCCTAGCCAAGATTTAGTTATGTTTCTTCTCCCTTTGTTTTACAGGGCCATCTTGACAGAAAAGATATTAATAGTTCTCTTAAATCATGCATGAGAAATGTTTCTGGAAAGAAAACTTTCTCAACAGTACTTGTGTCTCAAAAGGAAATCAACAGATGTAGTAAGGATGCAGGAGACTTTGCAAAATCCATTTATTGGAAGCAGAGGGTCTAAAGAGAGCAGGGACAGAGAAGATTTGAGATGCATTTGGGTGATCCAGAGAAAGGTCTGAGGCTTTGCTGAAGTAATGGATCACATTGAGATGTACGAATTGATCAAAGCAGCTAATGACAAAATACCTTTCCATAAAGTTTTTGGGAGTTATACAGGTGGAAATCTACAAAGTTTGGGAATAAGCTAGCAGCTCACCCACAGTTTGGATGAGTTGTGGATAAAGGTTCTTGGCTCAGTTTATGTAAAAAATCTCCCAGAACAGGTGTTACCAATCATGAAAGGGGAATCTGTGCTTCAGCATCTGACCCAGTGTGTGGAAAACTGTCCAAGGAAACCCAGTGGGACTGACCACATGTGATGGGTCAACACTAAGAATTCAAGACTTCATAAACACTGACATCTTGTGAAATCAATTCCTGAAATACCTCAGAAATTATGTGAATCATAGTATTATAGAATAGCCTGAGTTGTTAGGATCCCACAAGGCTCACTGAGTCCAAGTCCTGGCCCTGCATGGAACAGCCCTGTGAGTCACACCACATGCATGACAATATTATCCAGTTGCTTCTTGAATAATATATAAATACAATAATAATAAAAATATATGAAAACAAGAATGAAAGGCGTCACAAGCAGGTTGTTGTCTGAAGGCTTCAGCTGCTTTCAGAAACATGCAGTGCAACCTCACTGCATGGGCTGAACTTCCCTGTTCACATTTCCTTTACCTTTGGGACATACTGTGCTGGAAATGGGAGCACCACAGAGAGGAGGAAGGAGCTTGTTCTTTTGTGAGATATTGCTCTGAACAATTTACTGGGGAGACTTTTGCAAGAGCCATGTGTGACTTGGCACTGGTAGACAGTTAAATACACTTTATTTAAAAATCTGAAGACTGATAAAAAGCAATGAGGGATAAATTAGGAACAACCTTTTGGACACCTATGCCCATATGTCAGCATACAGCTTGTACATATATGAAGAGAGTGGTATGTTTGCCTGGCTGTTTCTTCAGGCAACTTCAAGAAAAGTGATACACACAACATACTGCCAGTGAAGCATGAAAGCTTCACTGTTGAGTGAGACAGTGCTTTGGTTTGGTTTCATATCACTTTATCTCTTTTAAATCTTCATCTGCTTTATCAATAGAATCACTTAAATGTTGCAGTCAAAATCATGTCAAGAACCATCAGCTAAAGAGAGAAAAATTCAGATAAGGAGGACTGGTGATTGATTTATCATTTTTGAACTCAGTCTGGCTGAATCTTGAAGGATTATGCTGGCAGTCTAACAGGCAAAAATTCATTGTTCTGTAGAGATGGTCGTGTCAAACTGCATTAGTTTATGGTTTTATCATTTATAAATGCACATTTTAACAGTTTAGAGGAGTCAGCAGAATAAGGAAAAATCCTTGAACAACTGGAAAAAATTTAGTGGGTGCAGTTATATATCTGCAGTTTTTCTGTGATACTTTATGGTTTTATTTGTTGCTTTTGGTCTTGTTTGATTTGCCAAAGTTTATCTGTCTCTAGGCTTTCTACGATAAGTGTTTTCACTATGAGTAAATTCACTGGGAAAAAAAGTGTATGTAAAACCAGGTTTCCTGTTAGTAATATGCATGGTACAAGTAATGAATGGTATTTTCACACCAAATCTTCTTAGACCAATAACATTTCAGAATATATTTTGGATGTGTTTTTGCTTTCCAAATCTTGGGCCACTTAAAGCTAGAAAATGTCACTTGTTTGTTCCTGATGCAAAGTTAAATCACCATACTGTTCTTTTACTCTTTTTACTCTTCAGTCATTCACATAGCTAATTCAATTCATAGAACCAGTAAATGCAACTTTTTTTCAATGCAAAGAGTGCAATTCTCCAGTTCTTCCTTTAAAGTTGCCTGGCTTTCACCAAGGGTTTTGAAGGAGAAGCTTGACTCTGTATTGCCCTAAAAGGTAAGATTCAAATTCTGCCCTTTTCTTCATAAATATGACAGCATCTTGCACTAACAGTGTTGATTTTCAGGCTCTGAAAATAACTCCTAACTGCTTGTGTGAGTTGGTGTCAACCAGATTGAGCCATATGACCAGGATGCCCTTCACAGACTGAGAACATGAGAACACACTGGCAGTAAAAGAAATCATGCACTGCTTCCCTGTGCCCCTGTGCTTTGAGGACAGCAGGAGGATCTGTGAGAGCTTTGCCAGCTCTCTGTGTCCCAGGCATGCAGTGCCTGTGGCCTGACCTCCCATGCATGGAGCACTGCCAGGGACAGCTGTGCATTCAGACCTGGAGGGGAGGTGACAGAGGGCAGATGTGATGCAGCTGTGGGAGAGTTTTGACTTCCAAGGGTCTGGATGTGAGCCAGTGAAGAAAACCAGAGAGAAATACCTGACACAAATATGATGTGAACCCTGATCCAAACTGCATGCCTTAATGCTGTGGGTTGTCACTGCTGTTCTGTTGCAGTCCTGGAACCCAGCTGGTTTCAGGTGGAAGGTAGTTTGGTTTGGTTTGGTTTGGTTTGGTTTGGTTTGGTTTGGTTTGGTTTGGTTTGGTTTGGTTTGGTTTGGTTTGGAAGCAGCTTTGTGACTGTGTTTAGCTGGTTTGCTGTGCTCTGGGAGGTCATTGGGAAGGCTGAGGAAAGGAAATTCTCTCTTCATAGCTAAATGATGAGATCAGAATTTTCTAGAGTGTTTTATGACAGATTTATGAAAGGAGAGTCACAGTGGCCATGACCTGTCAAATTCCAGGTGGGGGTCCTTGTGGAGGATGGGAAGGAGTGCTGGGATTCCTGGAGGGGTAGTCATGGGCCAGGCACATCCCTGGGGAAGCACCACAGGGTGTGGGGCAGCCAGAGACAGGTACCTGCGGTGTGACCCCTTCCATCTGGGGCAGGGCACCTGAAGCAAAGAGGGAAGGATGGTGAGGGGAGTCAGAGCACAAGCTTGGAGTGGGAATGGTCATGGCATAGGTGAGGATCACACAGGGAGGAGTTAGGACAAGGATCATGAGAGGTGAATGAAACTGAAGCGCTGCCCAAAGCTGAGCAGCAAGAGAAGCTGAAACACCAGCAGTGAAGCAGCCCTGCAGAGATGCAAAGGAGAGTTCTGGAGAACTGCTGGAGCCTCCAAGGGGCCCTGTGGGGTTGTGGGGACTGCCCTGGCTCTGGACTCTGAAGCAGTCAGATGTTCTTGTCACTGGTGCCCTCTGCTGCTGCTCGACTGCAGTAGTATTTGTTAGAAACATTTCTTATTCTTTGCCAACGCTGTTAATATTTACCACCTGGTAAGCAGAGTGCTCTGGCATCTCGCTGTAGGATTTCTAAGAGAGTATGTGTAAGCATGGAGATAGGATTTTACTCTTTGATAGAGTTTTACTTCTGGGAGCACTAAGGTCCCACTTCTTCACATCTCAGCAATTTGGGCAGCTGTCCCTAGTGATCCCTGCTGGTCTGCTTTCCTCTGGAATCAGCACTGAGCTCAGATTCAGATTTTCCAGGAGCTTATGTTTTCACCTGGGCATGTGTGACATTCCCCTGGTACAGTGATTTTTCTAGTTTTAATCACATAGTCATGGCTTTACATGACTGACTGCTATTGACTGTGTCCCTCACTCAGTGGTTATCAGTATAGAAACACTCAGTCATTTTGTGTAAACTCCATTCCCATGCCTTGGGTGGGTATAGCATTTTTTCTTGATGAATAGTCAACAGGTTCCATCATCTGAGATCATAAAACATGTTGATGACATTTGCTGAAGTTGTCCCAGCACTTCATCCAGCTGCAGCCACACAAAAGACTCTCTTCCTTTCTCAGCCACAGCAGAGACACCAGAGCAGCAGTTCCTGGAGCCAGGTGGTACAAGGAGAGCCCCGTGGTGGTAAAGGCAGTCCCACAGCAGCAATGTGGCCATGAGGTACCAGTGTGGGGCCCTTGGGGCTACCACAGCTCTGTGACTGCAGGAGAGCTCTCAGGCACATCATGTCACCAACCAGTCAGTCCCTCATCTCTGTCTCTACCTGCATCTCCAGAATTTTGCAAATGAAATCTGCCACTCTCTTTGTGCTTCTTTTGATAGCAACAAGTGCCTGAGCATTAGTGTGTGTGATGGCAGAAACAAGAGATTATAGAAAACATCAAGTTTAAATTTGCTCATTTTATAAAGTCTGTGTTTGTGCAGAAACCTTGCAAAAAGAATGGTCAGAGCAAAGCAGGGAGAGAAAGGTCAATCATCTTATCTCTGAAAGCAGGCATGGAAACCTCAGAAAAGGAATATTCATTGTCTAACTCCACAGCAGAATGATTTTGTACACAGTCTGTGAGACATTCAAAGTTCAGGACCTACTTCTAAGGCTTGACCTGATGATTTTCTGCCTAGGCAGGCCTTTGCCATCACATGATCTACCCCAGGTAGGTAGTTACACCCAGATCAAGTAAAAATAATAATCCATCCTTAATAGCTCTTTTCCAATGAGTCAATGTACCTTACACGAAAGGTGCAATGAAAAAGGTAAGGGAACACTGAAAGAGGTCATGGAATTTAATTTTCAGTGAAATCTAGTTACAAAGTCTGACGTTGGAACCTTAGGTAATGCCTGGATTAACTGAGTTCATTAAGAAACATTTAACCAATTTATTTGCCCTGATAAATCAAATATCTTTTGTGCCAAGTCCTTGTGAAACAGTAGATAAGCTGTGCAATGTTTGTTTTGCTTTTAGCAGCTGTGTCATCTGAGCTGTTGAATACTAAGAGAATGTTTTGTACAGTACCACATGTGGATCACTCTGCATCTTTTGCCATAGCCCTACTGGGATATTTACTTCAATTAATAATTTTATCTGAAAGTCACAGAGAAAGAAGGAAGATTTTTTTTTTCCTGACAATTTTTCATTGAAATATCATATATTTCACAGCTCTTAAGTGGGAAAATAAATCATAGTTAATGTGCTCCTTTTTCAATATTTCAAAAAAATGAAAAAAGACAGGGGGCATCTTTCATGTATATGAAAGAGCATGCATTAGTCATCACCATTTCCAGAGGAGGTGATATGTGTAGAAGAAGGCAGTGGTTGGGAGGGGGGAACAGCCACTTTCACACTTGAGGGAGACAGGGATGACACCTGAAGCAGGAGAGTTTTTACATGGGCCCTTTTTTGGGATCACTTCTTGGGGTTGTTGTGTTTCTTTCATTTCCTCTTTCATGTTCTCAAGCCACTCTGCTACCTCTGTGCATTTGTCTCTGGCAGGACTGAAAGACATGATGAAGGCATATATTTTATCACTTGGTGTCAGCATCAGTTACTGCTTTTTTTGTGTTTTAAATGCCTGATTTATCGTCTGTTTCCCTTATGACTGTAGTTATTTGATATCATGGAATGTTAACAAAGGTTTTGTTACTTGATTGATTACTGAATTCTTCTTGAATTTTAAATAATTTGGTGAGATTTTCTGTTACCATTTTTCTTTATGATATGCACAGTTTTCAGAGCATACAGACTACCAGCAAACTATGTGCTTGCCTGATTTTTTGTCATGATGATAAGTAATTTTCTAAAGTTGCATAATGTCTCTAGTTAAGGCCCTAGCTAGAGTTTGGGCAGCTCTGTGCTCAGACCTTGTTTGTGCTGCAGATTCCTGGCCAACCTTTGGAAAGGCATAGTGGGCACCGTGCCCTATGATGATTGTGTTACATCTGGGGACAGTGACAATGCTGCCCCTTTGCTTCAATGTCTCCCAGACCTTTTGCATGAGCTGCTGTACGCCACAGTGGTTCTGCAGCTGGTCAGCATGAGCTCAGCTGTTCATGCAGGTAGCTGAGAGCAGCACTCTCAGGAAATCTGCCAAGCTCAGACACCCTCTTTGAAACTGGCAGCCTTCACTTCTGTGCCTCTTTTTACCGCGTATAGCACCTGACTGACTTTTCCCATTTCCTGACTCTTTTTTTCCTGACTTGGGGAAGTGCCTGTTCTTTCTTTATGCTGATCACAGTCTGGAACTAAGAACCTTACTGAGAGATGATAGGGTATAGCAGCCACATAGAGACTTGCTGTTGGTGGAATCACAGTACAGGTCCAGTGGAAAGGCTGTTACGAGCTTCATTTCCTTGCACTTCTGATTACTGAAAAGCAGTTTGCCATGTATTGCAAAGGACTTCATTGCAATGAACTTCATTGACTCAATTGCAGTGAACTTCATTGACTCCATTGCAGTGAACTTCATTGACTCCATTGCAGTGAACTTCATTGACTTCATCCTTTTTCAACTGAGTTATGTTTTGGGTCTAGTGAGTTCATACATAAATATTTAACCAAATTTTTTTCTCTAGCTGGTCAAATGTAATTTCTGTGATCTGAAAACAAACTATGTGGTTTGTATCTTATCTGTAGTACAACGTGTAGCATCTTACAGATATGGGTGTTATAAATTGTTGAATACTGAAGATATCACTGAACCTTAATACTTGCTGACCATGGCAGATTCTTTGTCAAATTACTGCCAGAAATAAGGCAGAGGTAGATATTGGATTTTCTACATAGCACTAAGGAAAGTCCTGTCTGAAAACAGTAAAAGTTTAGTAGCTAAGATGTTGCTATTTGCAGCAGAACAGGCAAGATGATTTCCACAGACTACTCTGCCAGCTTGCCGTCCTGGTTTTGGATGGGTAGAGTTAATTTTCTCCATAGTATCTGGTATGGGGCCATGTTTTTGATTTGTGCTGGAAACAGTGTTAATAATTCAGGCATGATGTAGTGATTTTTCAGCAGTGCTTGCACAGCCTCAAGGTATTTTCTAATTTCTCCTACCACCCAGTCAGCAAAAACGTTGGGGTAGCACAAGAGGTTGTGAGGAGACACAGCTGGGACAGCTGATCCCAACTGTTCAAAGGGATATTTCATACATATGCAACATGCTCAATGCGTAAACTAGAGAGAAATAGGCTGGGGGCCACTGCCCAGCAGTGGCTGGGCATCAATTTGTTGGTAGTGAGCAATTGTTTTTAGTTTCCATTACTTGTCTTTCTTAAGTTTAATTTTCATAATTGTGTCTTCATTGTCATCATCATAATTATTTATTTCAATTATCAAAATGTTCTCAAGTCAACCCATGAGTTTTCTCACTTGTAGTGTTCCGGTTCTCTTCCCCTCTATCCTGCTGGAGAGAGAGAGTGATAAGAGTGGTAAGTGGCTCAGTTGTCAGCTGGGGTTAAGCCATCTCAA
Source organism: Ammospiza nelsoni (assembly GCF_027579445.1). Lineage (NCBI taxonomy): Eukaryota > Metazoa > Chordata > Aves > Passeriformes > Passerellidae > Ammospiza > Ammospiza nelsoni. The sequence continues at coordinate 18,689,556 of NC_080640.1, forward strand.
TGGAAATGCTTAGTGAAATGTCACATTTTAATGTAAGGACATAGAAACCCAAGGATGGATGTGCTGGATCTTGACAATAGTCAAGGCAGCCCAGAATCCTGTCAAATTCCAACATTAACTTAAAAATTAATTCCCAAGGAACAGAATAAAACCAAACGTGGCTACCACAGAGGAATATTCTTTCAGACTGCTTCAGTCGCCAGTGATTCCTGAGCTATCAGTGGTATCTCTGTGTTTGAGCACTCTCAATGGATTTTTGCTCTCATGAATTGGCCTGGTTACTTTTTGGACACATACATCTTGAAAAATTGTGTTCCACAGCCCAAGGGCATAGTGTGTGAAAAGCCACCTCCTTTGGCCTATTTGAAAATACAGAAAGGAACAAATACCAAAAGTTGCTACATTTATGTAGCATGTGCCTGGATGCCATGAAATAGACACTAGCTAATAGTCTGTACCCAGCTTTCCACTGTGCAAACTCTAGGTTTCTCTCTAACAGGATGAGGGAGCAACCTGGAAAAACAAAATCGATAACATTTCCTGGTCAAGATAAAGAGAGTTAAACAGAGACAGAAAAAATAAACAAGTGATGCAAAGACTCACCCACCACCAAAAGGCTCATGATCACTCAGTCTCTGAACACTGGCTGCACTGGACAGGCAATTCCCCAGTTTTCATTGCTGAGTGTGATGTTAGACATGGGTTATCTCTTAGGGCAGTTTTGGTTGTTGTCCAAGCAGTGTCCACTCCCAATCCCTTGCTATCCCCCAGCCTGTTACTTGGGCTGGGGACAGAGGGAGCAACCAGGAGAGCCTCAGTGCAGTGCAAGCATTGTTCAGCAGCAGCTAAAGCACTACTGTGTCCTCTCCACGGTCACAAATCTGAACTGTGGCACCATGCTGGCTGCTGTGAGAGAGCCAGATCCAGTATGCCTGAGCAGGCTGGGAATACACCCGAAGGGGCTGTTCTGGGGAGAAAAAGGTGTCTGTTTTCTCACAGACCTAATCTGGAGGACAACAGAAGCTGATTAAGTGCAGGTCCCAGATGAAAGGCTACGTGTAAACACAGGATGGAGTCCTAGGAGCTGGCCCATGCATGCCACTAGGCAGGCCAGAAAAGCAGCAGCTTCCAGAAGGCATTCTAAGGAAGGCCTGGAATTTGAAACACTGGTTCATACAGCAGCATCCCACCCTGTCAATTTGAGCTCGAATTCACAGGTGGAGCCAGAGAATGGTGCCAATTTGTAACAAGACCAGAGGCCCCAGCATCTGCTTTCCTACCACACTGGGAAGAAAGCTTGGAAGAAAACAGAGTCTCTTAGGTGCTTCCTCTGAATGTGAACTATATGAGGATGGGTCTTTCAGACCCAGATGAACCCTTCATACTCAAATAGCCTTTCACACTCAAATAATCCCTGTCTTTCTGTCATCAGAGGTGACCCAAGACCTTTGGCAGTTAAATCTCTTCCCGGTTAAACTCATGGATCCCTCCAAGCAGCTCTGGCTTTATTCCCAACACCATTTTGAAACCCTTTGGGGATTATGTGAGTAATTAGATAAATAATAAAAAAGCCATGTCCGGATGTGGGATGATGCTGCAAGCAAAGCACTGCTTTTCCAGTGCATTAGGCTTCACAGCAGTTGTTCACTCTCAGGGCTGCCAATAGAGGAATGCAAGGCACTTTATCTACAAAAGCAAAGGAAAAGAAAAAGCAAACAACAGGAGTTTTTCCTTCATGACAATAAAACTGACTGTTTTCAGCAATATAATCACCCCTCCAAAGCCTAGAAGGTTCCTTTCAATTTCACTCATCTGCCCACTTCTGGTTTTAAATACCCTGGTGTGCAATATTCAAAGTAATGCCCATTGCACAAGATTTTGTAGAATTTGTTGCTGATAAAAAACCCCATTAAGACCAGGAGAAATGGTCAGAGAATTAGAATCATCTGCCTCAAAACAGATCCTTAGCAGACAGACGTGTAAATCTGTATGCCTCCAGAGCCTTCCTTTGTAGTGAGGAAAAACAAACTTCTTCAGTGACTGGCTCATTTCACGAAAACAAGCTCATAAGAAAAGTGAGATGTCCTATTCTCTGGAAGTATCAGTATTTCCCCACTAATAGGTGAGACTGTCAGCTCATTTGTACATCCACCTTTTTAATATCTAAATTTAAGCTGGATATGTTTCTTTCCTCACTATTGCAGAATCTGCTAGTACTCAGCTAACTGGGCTAAAGATAAAACCTACCCATCCTTAAGCCCCATTCTGACAACTCAGGAGAGAACAAAGTGTGGTGTTTACAGTATGTCTGGCCATTTTTGTGCACAGGAACACTCAAAAACTAATTGAACAAATGTGGACTCAAGTTCTAAGCCAACAAGTTCATGCAGGAAGACAAATTGTTTTCCTTTATATCAGGGAGACAAAGAAGAGATTAAGATACATATATATTCTTATGTATAGGATATGTATTTTTATGTATAGGATAAATAAGATTATATACATTTTAACGTATCCTTCCAGCATCACAGCATCTAAGGGGTCAGTATCATTTTGGCTACGTGTCAAATGATGGAATGGGGTGGGAAATGTCTTGGCAGGTGGAAGAACCTATTTCTCTGACCGAAATGGTCCCTGACATGGTTGTTTGGGTGAGATACCTCTAATCTGACATTAGTTGTCTGAAAATCTGGATGAGCTCCCTCCCTGGTGTGTAAAGAGAAACAGGCACTGCCAAGGAGACTGACACCAATTTAAGGCTCATCCATTGTCAGTTGGTGCTGTGCAGAGACCCAGGTGTCTGAAGCAAAGAGCAGGAGAGTGGTCAGAGTGTGACCAGAGCCTGTGGGGGGATAGGTGAGGGCTCTCCTGTGGGGCAAGTCCTACCCAGGGAGCATCCCCTGCCTGGGGTCTGGGGCTGTGGCACATAAAGCTTCTCAAAAACAGAGGGGAGGGTGTGAGGGGGAGGAGGGAGAATAAAAGAGAGACAGCTGTTTCAAACGGAACTGTTCAGAGAGATTTTGCTACAGAGAACTCATACGGAGCCTCGCTGAACTGCTAGAGATGGTGCTAATAATGTCAAGGTTGTGTGTTTGATCCCTGTAGGGGCCCTTCACTTCAGAGTTGGACTAGATGATCCTTGTTGGTCCCTTCCAACTCAGAATATTCTGTAAGTGTTCGACACACTTCATTTCTTTTGCCAGCATTTTCCACTGCATTGTCTTTGAACGCCAGCTTCATAGATCAGAGATAAACAGAGAAAACCAATCTTCCTCTGCAGATTCTCATTCAGGATTACTCCAAGAGTAATGTCATGCCTCTTTATTATTACACAGAGACTTCCTAAGGTAATGAAAGCTATGAAAGCTATTTCTTTTTTTTATTCCACTAATACTTCTATTTCCCTTCTTAAGCTACAGTTTTTACCATCTTCTGCTCTCTACACATTCTCATCCCTTGTTTACTTGTTTCCCTACCAGGGCTTTGCCAGGTCTTAATTACCATTGCTTTAGGACAATTACATAACTAACACAGTCAGCTTTAATAACATTCATTCTTATCATTAGCAGATTAATAAGTAAACTCATATCTCAACAGGAATGGTAAGGCACTATTGGCTAATTTCAACCACATGATTTGGTACCACAGCATATAAATAAGCATGGATTTACAGGTCCAGCACTGGGCTTTTCTGACACTTGACTTCCTCAGCCCACCATGGAGGCCCTGGGAGTGACCACTATTTTGTTGCTGGTTTGCATCTCGTGCCTTCTCTTTGCCACATGGAGAAGCAGATCTCAAAAAGGGAAGGAGCCTCCTGGTCCCACTGCATTCCCCATTGTTGGAAACCTGCTCCAGATAAACCCATGGAATTTGCCTAAAAGCTTGAAAGAGGTAAGGAACTGTCTTATTCTTTCCTATGTTTTCTTCATGGCATATAAAACAAAGTCCAATCCCACTGTTCTCAGCTAAATTCACAAGTTTAATTTGCATTGAGCAAATGTTAAACAGCAACAAAAGGTTTCCCAGATACACATGCTTATTAAGTCTATATATAATCACAGTAATCTATTGTATTTTTAAGCCTATATATTACAGCTGTGTATATATAAATATATATATATGTCTATATATTATAAGTCAGTCTATATATTGGCAATGACCATAGTGAAATGAGTTATGTGCTGACCTCACAATTTGTACCACAGTACTACAATTTGCAGTGGATTTGCAATCAAGGCATTGATGCTGTTGCAGTATGATCTTCCTGTGCTTAATTCCTCACCACGCTGGCAACACAGCCTGGCCATTTTTGGGGGGAGAGCCCTGCTCCATTTTGCTGCCTCTGCTCCCTAGCAGATATGTAGGATCTCCTGGGAGTGGAAGTAGCAAGTGCAAAAATTGAAGTAAAAATATTTGGAGGTGAATTGTGCTGTCTATTCCCTCCTTTGACTGGCAAAAATACCCCTTTGAGAGGCAGTTTCACTGTTTGTGGTCAAAAATCCTTCAGGCATTTGCTTCCATGTTGTTTATGTAACTGATTTTAGAGCTCATGTAAATTGCTATCCACTATGTCCTGCACAAAGGTATTCTAAAATGTTTTGCCAGCCCTGTGAAGGGCTATTTTCTTTTCTCAGATTTGGACTGGATACTTGCCATTTCCATTCATATTCCTTATTTCTTGTATGTTTCCCTCATCCCTCATCTGTAACTCATAATTGAAAGATCACTGCACTGTTGTTAATCAATGTCATGTCTCAACAGTGTTGGGACAATGACACATCACCTCTCAGACCTCTTTGCTACAAATGTCACAAGATTATCATTGGTGTTGTGATGTTGCTCTTTGTGCTCACCTTTCCTGCAGCTCAGTGAGAAGTATGGTCCTGTCTTCACGGTACATTTGGGCCCACAAAAGGTTGTGGTGCTGTATGGCTATGATGTGGTAAAAGAAGCCCTGGTTGATCAAGGAGATGACTTCAGTGGAAGAGGCTCTCTACCACTGATTAAAAAACTCTTCCAAGGCACAGGTATGTTCTTGGTAATGCCAGCATGCAAAACAGATGCTTTCAGAGCTTCAGAAAGAGCTCCACCACAGCTGAGAGGGCAGTGCAGCAGGGCATGTTAGATTTCATTTACTACTTTCTTGCAGACAAATCAGCAATTAAAGGCAAAAAACCCAGCTCATTACTTGAACTCTTGAGTAAACTGGTCCTCTGGAGAACTATTTAAAGTCCCAGGATGGCTTCACTGAGTGCCTTTTTATTTCCAGCATGCTCCAAGCTCTGGCTAAAATTTTGTACATTAAATATGCCTCTAAAGTCTTACATTGATTCTCTCATTTCTGAAAATATTCTGAAAATATTCTGAATATAGACACAACTAGGGAATCAGCAAAAGGAAAGTCCCCAGCATAACAAGATAAGATAATACAGGCTGACCCAGTAAGGGCCACAGTCCAGATCAGGTCATGAGATTATTCACCAGGTCAGTCCCTGGTATGACATTTCTAGCACATATTCCATGATGTTATATATACAGTGCAGTACCATTGGTATTGTCAATAATGATATGGTCTATTGCAGGTGCACAGCAGAACATTTGAGTGGTTATGTCAGTGCAAAGGCCTTGTGTCCAAGACCAATTCAGTGTTACTTCTTACTTACTTGGTAACATAGTTTTTCTTATCTTGGGTATAAAGTCAGTTTTATTCAAGGGCTGTGACAGATGGATCAAATTTGTCACCTTCAGAATTGCAGAGAAGTTATGGTTTGGGGCAGATAGCAATTGCAGTGTAACTCCACAGAGAGGTGTCTTTTCATGCTGAGTACTTACTGTGTTGCTCCCATTAAAGGGAAAAAAACCTGTTTCATCATGAAGGTCTGTTTTTCCTCCCTGTGTCAGGCATTGTGACCAGCAATGGGGAGACCTGGAAGCAGCTGAGACGATTTGCACTCACCACCCTGCGGGATTTTGGGATGGGGAAAAAGGGCATTGAGGAGCGAATCCAGGAGGAAGCTCATTTTCTGGTGGAGAGGCTCAAGAACACACATGGTATGATAAGGACTTTGTGCCTGTTGAGACACTGCATATCTGCAATTAGACAATAAGGGGTGTAGGGCTGCTTCACAAAATCTATGACCCAAGGAGTGGGTGTATGGCTGCTGTTTCTGCTCCCTGTTTCTGTAGGTAAAATTATCAGTTGGCAAAATTATCAGTCAAAGGTACTGTGACAGTAGGGAGGATAAAAGTAGGAGAGAGAGGCTTGGAAAGCACCTTTTAACCTATTGTGCTTGAGGAACAAGACAGGAAGGAGCAAAAGGAATGGCTTTGCCACAGAGCCAAGGCTCTGATGGAATTCGGCCATGGAGACAGTGCTGGATGCTGTCAGATAATCAAGTATGCTCTTCTTCACCCTGTCTCCTGCAACTCTGTGTAAACAGATCTTGAAGAAGTAGGTGACCAGAGAACTCATTTGCAGATATTTGGGGTTGGGTCCATCTGAACACAAGACAATAGATCCCAGTATTGATGGGGCTGTCCAATGGGAACAGGTATATAAGCTGCTTCTGAGGGCAGGGTATAAGGCTACCCACTTGCTTCCAATCTGTAAATGTGTTTTCTAGTACTATATAAGTCAGTGTTACTTCTAAATGTGTCCCCTGAGGGTGGCACAGTACCAGCCACCCTTTTCATTGCCAGCCCTCAATGTGTGCCTATTCTGCAAGGGGGAAAAGCAAATAGATCTAAAAGAATGATTAAGCATCACTGCTTTCTATGAGCCACTAGACAATTCAATCTGGCTTCTTAGATAAGCATTTGTTTCATAAAACAGAGAAAACACTCTCACCTCCATTGCTTTTATCTTTTGACTATCACAGTAGTACTATATTTCTTATGCCCTTATGCAAGCCTCTAACTCTGGCTCACCTTGTTGCATCATCTTTTACTGTGTATTAAAAGGTTTTATAAGCAAGATATATACAAGCAAAAAGCATAAATCCATTATTTATCCTTAATGCAATTAATAAATAGCTATAACTAGTGTCTTCTACATTCAGCATTAATATACTCACCACCTCTGAAATATCCACTGAGTCTTCAATGGCCATGGAGTCACCAGTCAAACAGAGAACTGGTGCTATTGCTCTGTGGAATAGTCTGCTACCAAGTTGACATTTTCTCACTCTGTGGTTTTCTTTCAGGATTTTATACCTTTTCATGTTATTGTTTCTCATCTCGAACCCTTGAGATGCACCCTATCACTGTCTGCAATTAGCTTTCCTTTCTTTCTTTGGTCTAATCTTGCTTTTTGCTTACACCATAATTCTCTGCACAGGAGTCATGCAGCTGTGCTATCAAAACTGGACTTTGATCACAGGCATTTGAATGCCAAGGGGAGGGTTATGTAACTGAGGTTACACTAATAGAGTTAATAAGGAGAGTGCAATAACCTAAAGAAATGGTTCAGGCAAAGTCTCCATGGTTTCATTGGGATTTTGTGGGAATGTTAGGCTGTTTCTAATAACCAGTCTGTAAGACAGACAGGTATGTGCTAGCTGAAGAGCAACAAAGGCACTCAGACCAGTGTTCTGCCGAGAACAAGACAGAAGAGATAAACCACCATAAGAGTGAAATTAGTTCACCTCAAGAATGAGTTGGTAGGCCCTTCACTGTCCTTTCAAAGGAGTGCAAAATTCTGGATCTCCAGAGAATGTGAAACTACTTTGTAGGGTCAGAGGAGGGATTGATCCATGAAATACTGAAAACAAGATACCTTTTTTTGATGGCTGTTGCAGAGAAACCTCTGAACCCCAGTGGTTTCCTAATCCACGCTGTTTCCAACATCATCTGCTCCATCATCTTTGGGGATCGGTTTGACTATGAGGACAAGAGTTTTCTAAGTTTAATTGATTGGATAGAGGAAAACAACAAGCTCCAAACCGCTATACAAGCACAGGTGTGTCTGGTTTTATTTAATCTATTTGTTAGTTATTATAATATTCAAATCCCTGAATGTAGTCAAACCATAAAGTAAATGGCCATAAAATCCTGAGTAAGAAAGACCTACTGTTCCAAAACAGTTTAACTGCCCCATTTTCATAGTTACAATCAGGGGAACATTTTAGTTTATTCACATTAATCAGAATGTGCTTTTTCATCCCTTTATTTTTACAGCTATATAATTTTTTCCCAACTGTCATGGATTATCTACCTGGACCTCATCAACGACTGATAAAAAATTTTGAAAAAGTTGATAAATTTACAACAGATATCGTAATGGAACACCAGAAAACCCTGGATCCCACTTGTCCTCGAGATTTTATTGATGCTTTTCTTAATAAAATGGAACAGGTACTGTAAGAGTAGAGATGTATTAGATTACATGGAAATCACTACTTGAATCAGATCTTTTCTTTTTACTTGTGATGGGACACTGGGTTTTTGCAAATACAGAGAGAAACTTGCTCTTCATGACACATTGACTTCCTTTTATCCTCTCCATTTTTTTATCAAGGATTTTAAAACACAAAATTAACAGCGTGAGCCAAAGTGATGAAAGCTGAAGATCAATCTGGTTAATATAATTCAATGCTCCTTCCATATCATAATATTATTTAGTAAACCAGTATAAATGCTGGTGTTCTGGAGAGTAAGCGTATTTTTTAAAGAACACTAGATGTTCTTTCTAAAGATAAACCTACATTATGGGTACAGAATTTTTCTTTTTAAGCATACTTCTTGGGTTTGTCATTCAAAACCTTCTGCCAAATCTTCCTGCAGGAGAAAGGGAATGCTGACTCAAAATTCACCATTGAGACCTTGAGCAGAACCACACTCGACTTGTTCCTTGCAGGAACAGGGACCACAAGCATCACACTGAGATTTGCAATTCTGATTCTTCATAAATACCCAGAAATAGTAGGTAATGGAAATAAATAGTTTAAAAATTTTTAATAGGTTGTGGGATCAGTTTGGACAATTCCTGTCACTACCACACGTGGCAATACTCCCCTTGACTAAGGAAGTATGTTTTAGCAGTGTGGAGATGTGTGTAAGTCTTAGTTGTCTTCACAAGAAGCAGATGTTAGTACTGAGTATAATCGTATATTCCTGGCATGCTAAAAGCATATTTTGTTGTATATAAGGAGAGGTTCAGGCAAACAGATGGGGGATTTGTTCATTCAACATTTACTTATTTCTCAACAGAGAAAATGCAAAAGGAGATTGATTCCGTGATTGGCCGAGAGCGAAGCCCTCGCATGTCAGATCGGAGCCAGATGCCCTTTACAGATGCTGTGATCCACGAAATCCAGAGATACATTGACTTCCTTCCTATTAATGTCCCACATGCTGTAATCAGAGACACCAAGTTCAGAGACTATTTTATCCCCAAGGTCTGTTACACTGTATCTGAGAAAGGTCATAATCTCTTGAAAACAACAATTGAGTTTTGTTCTTTGTATTTATTTTCAAAAGCATTGAAATGTGATACTCAATTTAATTTTTTTTTTGGTAAGGGGATTCTGGAAGTTGCTGAGTCCAAGCCCTTGTATTAGAAAAAAATAAGAAAATACTTTTGCATCCTCTGTATGAAGAGGGAGATATTTCTGGGGGGTTTTTTCACATCACTGTAAGCTGTAATTTATTTGGACACAATATTAAATACTCTAAACAGACTCTTTATGAAAATTCCCTAAAAAACATCTTTGCCATACCAATGGCATATATTTTTGTGCATTAAATGTTCATTTAAAAGTGGTTAAACTTTGACTACCCTTTTGTTTAGCTCTGGGAACTTCTTAGGGCCTCCTTGCTTTAACATATCTCCATTGTACCTTTTGTTTTTGTTAATTCAGGACACTCTGATATTCCCTATGTTGAGTTCTGTCCTACATGATAGCAAGGAATTTCCAAATCCAGAAAAATTTGACCCAGGACATTTCTTGAATGCAAATGGTACCTTTAAAAAGAGTGACTACTTCATGCCATTTTCTACAGGTAAGACCTCTTGCTATTTCAGATCCCAGACCATCCTGTCCTGAAATCTCTCTGAAGATTTCATGGCTCCATCACCATTATCTGTACAACAATGTCAGCTGACATCTGCTAGAGTCACTTCTGGGAAGCTCTAACCCCTGTACTACAGTTCCAGCTGACTTCCTTTTTTAGCAAACACAAGAACTCCTCCAATGCCTTCTACAAGATGTTTAAGATGTGGGACTCAACCACACAACTTGTCTCTCAAACCATCAAACAGCAGCAGCACTTGAACAACCAAAGCCTTCAAACTGCCTTCACTCACTGAGCACTCTTGTTGGTCTGGACCTTTAGTTCCTAGTTTCATTCATGCTTCCCCAAAATACTGCAGTGCTGCCTGTGCAGTCTGAGATGTCTCAGTTTTCATGGAACTGTGGCTAAAATCAGTTATCAGCAAAATACGCCACTGTGACCTCTTTCTTTTTTTGGTTTTTTTTTTTGATTGTAGGAAAACGCATCTGTGCAGGAGAAGGTCTGGCCCGGATGGAGATATTCATATTTTTAACATCTGTCCTGCAGAACTTCACTTTGAAGCCTGTTGTGGATCACAAAGACATTGACATCACCCCAGTAGTCACCAGTATGGCAAACATGCCCCATGACTATGAGGTCTCTTTCGTTCCACGTTAGCCAAGTGAGGAGTTTCCAGCTCCCAAACTCAGGAGTGCTCTGGCTGAATGACAGTCATTCCCCAGTCTGTTGAGAATGAAACACTCAGACCATTTATGGAGAGAAGAGTGCTTAGAAAAGAAAATTGTATGGTGCATTTATAATCACCACAGCCAGCTCTTAACAGAGTAGGCAATCACACAGGGAAGGACACACTACCCTGTGCAAAATTACAGATTCTCCTCTGCATCTACCTCACCCAGCTGTGGTTGCTGTCTGGCTCCTCACATGCCAGGCTGCCTGCACGAGTTCCCTGAGAGCCCTGCTGCTGCTGCCCCTACCACCTGACAGGTTCCACCAGGAATAGATGCTTGTACTCCAGGGTTTTTACAAACTCTGTTTGAAGTACCTCTGTCTGTACTTTCAGTTTCTTTGTAATCTATTTGTAAAGACAAACATAAGGATATTTTGTGGTAAATAATATAGACTTCTTTCCCAAAAACTTACTGTCTACTGTAGTGGGGATAGAGCTTGTCAATGACTGGGCAGATGGGTTATCCTCTGTGATTACAATGAGGGTTTGTGAAATTACAATTTATACTGCAAAATAAAGAAGTAGTATACTGAATTGTTGTTTTTCTGATATTCCAGAACATCTTTCAGTGAAAAACCAGTGTCCACAAAGCTTATGCTCCAAAATCTCTTTCAAGTCCTGTACATATTTGACTGCTTCATTTCACTCATATGAAATGTACTGTGGCTTGAAGAATGAGCTGGTTAATGATCTATAAACATCCATTCCCAATTTGGAATAAAGCTGCACTGACCCTATGGGACCCATCAGAACCCCAACTGTGGTTACAGAGCTGTTCATTGGGGAGAAAAGGACAAATTAAATCATACCAGGATCCCCCCAGTACCTTTTCCTAGATGAATGCCAGCTTGCATCTTCCCAATATTTTATGAAGTACATAAAGATCACTACAGCAATGTTACAATAAGGAAAAAAAAATAATTAATAGAGTTTATATGACTTGCTAAGCATATATGCACAGATCAATGGCTGGCATTTCCTGCCTTGATCACATTCCCATCAATGTATAGTGATTACAGTGAAGAGAGAGAGCTCAATCTATATAATGTGGGAAAAGACAGAACTGTAAAATTACCACAATGCCATTAACTGTTTATGTGAAACAGACAGAACTTGCTTCCTTTCAAAGATTAATAAGCTAGATATACTATGCATTACTAGCATGATATTACAAAGACAAAAAGCCACAAATTCCACAGAATCACAGAAATAAATTCCCTCACCAGATAAAAAGAAGAAAGCACTGTACTTCCTCTTTAGCTGTGCCATGACAAAAATAGCCAAAGCAAATGAGGGAACAGCTTACTTATTCCAGTTATCTTTCTTCATGCTGAGAAGTCAAGGAGGCAGACAATGCAGATCAGCAAAACAGATTTAGTGCCTGGAGACTCCACCATGGTATGAAGTGGGCTTTGGGATTAGAGGGCTAAAGCCATGTGCCCTGATTCTGAACACTGTGGATATCTCCACAAAGCACTGCTCTGAAACTTGAATGACTTCAGCATAACCTGTTAGAGCAGCTGGGCAGAACTGTCTTCAGATGCTGGAAAAAAAAATCTCTGGAACTGAACTCTTCTGCTTCTTCTAAAAGAGCTGTTATTTGCTAGGCTGATTTTCATTCCCTGGTTTGCAGTTGCAGTCCAAGCCATCAAGAACTGCTTCAGCTCCAAAGTGGTTTGCAGACCATTTTGATGACTCACTTTGCCCCTGGACTCTCATCCATCGGCCCTCCCTTTTCTGTTTTCCTCCTGTTCCTCCTTTTAAGAACCCACTATTTTCTTACTCTATTTTCCACCAGAAAATGCTGCAAAGAACTCTGAGATTTATCTCCTCTGGAATTTCTCAGGGATTCTTCAGTAGCTGAGCAGTAACCAAGCTATGGCTTTGCTTTTAGACTGACTATACATTTCCCCAGTACAATGCTGTTCACACACACCTGTGTCTCTTCCATGGTGCTACTCTCCAAGGACCTGCCACCCTTGACATGATGTGGATTCTACCAGTGGATTCTACCAGAGGTCCCTCAGGCAGGGAGGGTAACAGTTACTCAGAGACACAACTGGGAACATAGCTGTCAGCTCTTAGCCTAACTAGGATGCCACTCTCACAGTCTTCCAGCCAGCCAGGAAGTCCATCTCTAAAATTTCCTCTCAAAAAGAAAGTCTATTGTGGGACAAGCCCTTCTCTCATTTTTGCTTTCTGGAGGTGGAATACTCAAAGAGTTTGTGAAGGAACTATTTCTTACCTTTCTTACCTGAAAACATTGAGCACTTGGTGACAGTGTATGGCTAGAAGGATTTCCATCTTCAGAGCCCCTGGAAGTTTTCATCCTTGTAGTTTTAAAATGGCACTGTATTTTGTACACACAGAAAAGCAACTTTTTCAAGAGGAACAGCCCATGGTCCATCCTGTGCCTTTCCTGTGGGATCTGTGGTTTTCCCTGCTGGAATGGTGCCTCCCTGTGTTCCCCTGCAGTCCTGCCAGGTAACACCATGAGCACAGAAATGCTATTTCTATATCAAACCCAGGATTTTCAAAGTGATGGTGAAGGCACTCAAAAGTCATCTGCTTCACTCTTCAAAAACAGCACTAGGGAAAAGTGTCCATCCTGACTAAACAATGGCTGTACACAGCCTGACAGCATGATGATCTTTATCACACTAGCACCTGACTTGTAAACACTCTTAAGTTTGAACCACTTCCTTCTTACATACAGCACTTGCACTGTCTTCAACTACAACTCACTCAAAAGCCAGCCTGAATTACTTAAGGTCAGCAGGTACAAAAAAAATATCCTTGGAGTAGGACAAATAACTGTTCAGTACAAAGGACTCTGCCAAATCAGCAATTTGGAACGTTGTTAACCTAGTAGAGAAGTAGATTTTTGTGGTAGGCATGCCACTTCAAAAACTACTAGGATCAAAATTCACTGGTGAAGTAGAGAAAGGGTCTGCTAAGTCAACTGAGCATGTAATAAAAGTAATATGTCTTGAAACTTCACCAGAGGTCCAGACAGTCAAAGAATATAATGGCAGGAATACTTGATGCGGACGTTTAAAACATGTTCTCTTCTATCATCCCTAGTAGCTTGAAGGAGTTTGTCTTTATTAACAGACCCCTTTAAAAAATAAAAAAAAAACAGCTTGTGTAATCTTTCCAACAGAAATTGAGATTCCAGAGAAATATATACAGCAAGTTTATTGTAAATTTGTCTCTCTGTTTCAAACAGATAAAAGGGGACACCAAAATGAAGTGTTTTCAATACCCCACCCATTAAGTCCAAAGTTCCAGGTATCTTCCCAACACAGAACCCAATTAAGGAAAAATTGAAGTTTAGGTCCAGCTGCTACTAAGGGAAAATGTCTTTACAGATTATGGAAGACTTTCCCTAGACCAAGTATTTCATGTGGAGAACAGGACTAACACACATATAGCCAATACTGACATGAGTTAAAGACAGGCTTCTACTTTTCACTGCAGAACTGAGGCAACAGTACCCCTTGAGAAGAGGAAAATATTATTCAGCCTTAAGCCTGAACACAGCCTACCAATAGCTGGAAAAAGTCCCAGTCTCCAAGTCAGTTGTAAACCAAATCCTTGTCAATATACAGAATTTGCTGCTGTGCAAAATCAGAGATCAGTCGGATTCACTGCCCAACTCCAGCTTACAGACTATGGTAATTTCATCGTTTCTCCAGTTTTTTGTACTTGGCTTCTGCAGAAGGAAAAATAGTACTTTAGTACTTGGTAGGTAAAAGCTTTGCAACCTGTAAGCTAATTTACTGTATCATTCAGGATCCTTTTTTCCTAATGCATTTAGGCAGATAAAATTGTACAATAATTTTTTTAAGAACCCAGTGCTTAAGTCAGACAATAATATTAATTTAAGCCAAGAGGGCTTGGGTTGCTGGTGGAACATTATGAACCCCTTAATTTGCAAGATTAAACATCAGACTTTAAATTATAAGTCAGTGCCTACCATAAAGAAAAACCAAGCCTCACTAATAAGCAGTAGTTTAACAACACCTGTACTAGTCCACCGTAACATAACACATGACATTAATCTTTTCCCAATGCTTATCACTTCATAGACAATGTTTGTGCTCAAAAGCAGCACAGGCAACTCTGCACTTCAGATTTGTTAAACAAAAGAGTTTACTTTCTTTCATTCTTTTTAAATCCTCTTCCAAGGCACTATGCTTCTAGGTCTTAACAGTGGAGGATGATAGTTACCAAGTTTTTTGGAATATGCATCCAGTTTATAAGCTGCCTGCTCCAGAGCTGCAACCTGTTCCTCAATTAGGTCTATCTGTTCCAGATATGGCTGAAGATCAGCATCTTAAAAAAGCATGAAAATTTTATCTGTCAGTTCTCAGTAATACACTTCCAAGAAACAGTTCACACTTGAAACACAAGAATTTCTTATTACATTCTTCAGATAGGACACTTCAAAAGGTGCCCTCTCCCAGCCCAAAATTAAGTGGTGACTCTGACAGCCATGTTCCAGGATAATATTAAATGTTTAAGTGTACTGTCTAGTCTCTAACACAAGTAACAAGAGAACATGAATTAAAAGAAATGTTATGCCTATCAGATCCAGAGTCTGGGGTAAACCAGGACATAAACTAGATGTATTTTCTCTTACAGTAGTCTACAGAGTCTAAAGCTGTTAAGAAATATACAAGACTGGCATTGCATAGCAGCACATCTATATCAGTGAGTTTTATTTCCTTCAACACTAATGGAGTGTGAACCTTCTGACTCTAAGATGTTTTATTTCCCATTCTGACTCTAAGATGTTTTATTTCCCAAACAAGTGTGCCATTTATGACACCCCTACCTTATTTAGTGTACTTACATTTTTGGTTTAAATCCTTCAGATTTCTACTGATGTTTATAGCAATATCTTTCATTTCTAAGTACTTCAAGCTAGTCAGCTTATTCATGTTTTCCAAGAGTTTGTAGTCTTCACTGGTGGCTTAAAAAAAAATATAAAGTATATTTTAATTAAAGGTGATGTGGTTTGAATTGTGTGCAGACTCTTCAAGAGGACAAGAGATTTCAATCCAACAGCCAAATAAAGCACAACAGTTTAGATGGCAATACAGGTTATTAGTATACACTCTACAAAAAGATGACATTTTGTGAATTCCAAAAATCAACTGCACTGATGAATTTACTTTTAAATTTTTTTGAAAAAAATTTACTAAGTCCTCATATTTCTATCCTTAACTCTGTCAGTTTGACACTTAAGTTTACAAAACTGATAGCACAAAGCCAGACTAGTAATTTGTACCATATATTCTTCCACTCTGCAAATCAGGAGTGCTTTCAAAATTAGAGCCTAGGACATGCATTAACTTGGTGAACAGTTTACTTTGCTCCAGTTAATTTTGCACAGCAGTTTATTCTAAAGCATAAATGTTGGAAAACATATATGATCCTTGCTCTCAAGAAAAAAATTACTCCACTCTCTGTAGTGCCTCCCTCCTACTCTGTTTTAACCTAGATGCTTTTGTTAGATTGACTTTCCATGTACAAACTTCTTTGAGATGAAAAAGAAATATTTTTAAGGGGCTGATATCACACTAAATTGTTCTGAAAAATATTTGTAATATTCTGGGACTTCATTAAATTATTATAACCAATCTCAGTGTTCTCAGCAGCCTAGCAATGTGCCAAATTTGGACTGCCAGTCTTACCAGACGCAATCTAAATAGTTACAGTTTAGACAAGCTATCCAAGAGATTTCTTTCAAACAAAGTGGAAAAAAAAGAACTTGCAGGTCAGTATTGCAGTGCCTTACCTGTCAGTTCACCTGTCAGGTAAGTGGCCATTTTGCTGAACATGTCTTTGCAGAGTTCATTGATATCTGCTTCTGCTGGCTCCTTAGCTTCCTCTGCAGTTTCAATAGCAGGATCCTCTACTCAGGGAAAGACATTACAGGGTTAAGACAAACTATAGCAAGTCCGGAAGCACAAGAGAAGGATTACATGGTTCCATTTCCCCCCCCCCCCCTTAAGCTGCCCACAGCTGCTTTCCATGTAAATTGCCTTCTTTACACGTTACACTGTTAAGGAGTAACAAACCACGGCAGATTCTTCGAAGTAGCACCATCATTATTTCCAAATAATACTTTAGGGAGCATTCAAGAGAGAGGCACCCAGTCTGACAGCACTGACAAGCATTAGTCCCCCTCGTGCCTAGATAGCAAAGCAGTTTGGGCAGAACTTCTGAGTGGCTGAGTGCACGGCGCTGCTGTTTATTTCTAGTCACCGACTCGGAAAAGAAGCACCGCTGCCCCAATCCGCTTCATATGGGCTACAACAGATCCCCACCTGCGGAAAGCGGCAACCGCCGCTTTCTTCTCAAACCCGTTTCTGCCACAATCTGCCCTTGTTCGGCCCCTTCCCGGAGCAGCCCGGCACCTCTCCCCCAGCCCGGCAGGCCGCTCCTTCCCCCGTCGGCAGCGTTTGCCGGCTCGCACACGAAGGCTGCCCGAGGCCCGCGGCTCCCTCCGACCGAAGCGGTGGCAGGGCCAGGACTCGGCCGGTCCCCGGGGCAGCAGCGGCAGGAGGCGTATGGCCCGGCCCGGCCCGGCCGGCACACGCCAGGCCGCGGGCTCGCCAGGAGCTCCTGCCCGCGCCGCGCCCTCCCCGGGCCGGGCCCAACCCCGCACCGCGACCCCGGCCCCCGTCCTGCACCCCGGCCCCGGTCCCTTACGCTTGGCAGGCTGTGCGCCGGCCTCGGGCGGCCCCTCCGCCGCGGCCGCCATGGGCACACAGCCGCTCTCACGGCCGGAGCCGCCTCCTCCGAGCCGCGCCAGGTCCGGGCCCGCCCCGCGCCCGGCGCAAGGAGGAGCGCCCGGAGCCCCCGCCCCTGAGGGGCGGCCACAGCAGGTGTGCGAGGGGCCGGCACTGCGGGGACGGCTGCAGGAAAGAGACGAATGCCGAGGTGTAAAAGGTGTACGAGGTTACTTTGCTCCAGGCGTTACAGGCAGTGAAGCCGAACCGAGAGCGCCTGGTCTGTGCTCGATGCGCTGCGCTGTCAGTGCGCTCATTTCCCCCTTCCCACCGCAACCGGAGCGTCACTGCAGGAGCACTGGCAGGACTCTCCCACCGTAGCCCGGTCCAGGGGCTGCGGCCAGCCCGACCCTCACAGGCAAACTCTCCAGTCCTGTGTTTGAGGATGTTTTCCTTTGGCTAAGCTGATCCACTTACATCTGCAGGTCTTCATGCGATTTAAAAGCATCTCTTCTGCTGCTGCTGAGGTGGCCAGGAGCCAAGTATCTGCACGATAGCCAATACTTGGCGATACTGTGGGGACTGTGGTACACGTTGCTGTAGTTGCCACAGCCGTAGCTACATAGGTGTTCTCCAGTCCATAGTGTAAGTAGCACTATATACAGATAGTGCAGCTAAGAACTGAGTCTGTTGTTAAAAACTTCTGCCAGTAGTAAGTATACAAATTTTTATTTAGAAAGTAATAAAGAAAAAGGGCATTCCCTCTCATCCTTTAAGTAGTAAATATACTTCTTGCTGTTTATGGGGGCGAGGGGAGATTTTTTGGTTTTTCTTTTCCCGCAGTACAACAGTACATATTTCTCTTCTTAGGTGAGATGTCTAACACCACTGCTATTTAGTTTTTAATTAAGCTAAAGTTGTTTCTGGAAGTAGCTTCCACTGAGAAGCTACTACAAGTACAACTGTTTTTTTTCTGGTAATGAGTGCTTGGTCTCTACTGACTTCAAACTCAAATGCATCTCCAACACATTGTGAATGGTCTGTCTCTCCTCAGATGTGACAAGCACTAACAAGGGACAACATATCATTGTACAAATGCCACCATCACCTTCCACCTTTTGTGATGGAGAAGCTCACATGTCCAATGGAATATTTTGTGTATAAGCTGGCCACATAATAATAATGGTTTACAATATAAAGTTTGATATGTACCTAAGGAATTATGAGAATTGTATTTTCTTAGGAAAAATCACTTACGCAATGTACATTAATGCATTTCTTCTTAAAACCCACAGTCCTGTGGAGATCATGGTCCAGAAACAGGGGAATAGGCCTCCCATCTGAAGTCCAGTAAAGTCAGCTGAAACATTTTGGCAATCTCCAGTAGGCCCTAACAAGCTTTGCAGTTTTAACACCTGAGAAGCTGCAGGGCAAGGCAACACAGGAGTCTATGTGAACTTCCTCATGAACCGGAGTTTTGCATAGGCAATGATAAGGAAGATGACAGTCATGCAGAAGAGAGCCACTATGTTTTCCCACATTGCCCAGCTGGTAGGGGCAATTCCCTGGCTGCACAGGTATGCTTCACCAGAACACCTGCAGAAAAGCACGGGGCAGAAGTTCACATTACTATGTTGCACACATCTTCAGGTAATTATTATTGTTTCCACCCCCAACTCTGCAAAACAGGTGATGGAAATAGACAATCCATCACCAAATAAAACTCAAGGGACAAATCTAGATCTCTAGCTCTCATAATTTTCCAGTAGCAACCTAATTGTTCTTTATAGATAACTGGCAATTTATGAGGAAACCTCAGAACCATCTTAAACCATGGTAAGTACAGAAGAATTAGCTTCCCCTCAAAATCACTGGAAGTCCAAAAGCCATGGAAACAGTACTCCAGCACTGCTCCTTGCAAAATATTCAGCTTGCCATTTTTCTAGTACGAATCACGAAATAGCTGCACTGCTACAGCTTAAGATATCAATAGCCAAGAGCATTTCAAATGGGGCAAAATGAAGCACTGTGAGAGAGATACCTTTGCTCTGGATCTGCAGGGAGGTTAATATTTAAAAGTTCTGTGGGAGAGGCATGTTTCTGATCACAGGTCTACTGCTTTCCAGCAACTCTCTAGCTGTCCACACACTGCCATTTCCATTGTTAAGTGATTCTGGATTTGTTTAGGAAAACTGATCAATCAGGGCTAGGTTATCAAATACAAAACTTAATTTAGCTAATCTGCCTATTTTTACAAGTAAAGTTTCATCCCTACTTCGCTCTTGGGTAATTGTGGAGTTTTACTGTATAATCCTAAAATACATTACTTTGGGACATGTTGTTGAGACTGGCTTGTAAGTTGTTATTCCGAAAATAGTATAAAAATTTGACACAGTCAGACTTCCCTTCAAGTAATCACTATTCAGGCCCAGAACCATCATGAGTTACTTACATTTCTTCTGTAATATTGGGGGGACAACTGCCTGTGTATCCCACTGACACTGTAGTATTTGGATTCTTCTCACCACAGAAGTAGAGATCTCTGTACTCATTTACCTGAAGGGCCTAGGGAAAGAGGAAGACACAAGATTTTTGCATAGTTCATGGTTTGGGCTGTTAAAACTGAAACACTTCAGTTTTAATAATAATAATCTTCTAATAATCAAAGGAACTTGATTATTAGAATACACATACCACCATTCTTGGAATCATATGTTCACGTTCCTTTTTATTTTCAAGCTCTTAGACACTGCTTTTCTTAGCAACTGCTCCAAGTTCTACATGCAGGGTGGTTCAGTGTCCCAGGCCTTGGCTTCAAAGTTACTCAGCCACGGGTTTCTGTCTTGCCAGCTACAAGTTTCTGTTCATCCACACTCACCTGGGTCAATCTACTGATCCAGAAAATCATGTAGCTGCATGCAGATACTCCAGCATCACCACACTGAAGGCATGGCAAAGTCAGCCAAAGCAAGAGGTGAAAGGTTCCTCAGCACTGGCATTCTGCACTCACTGCTATCTCAGAGGACTCTTCTACATTGAGTAGCACTGATAAACCATCTCAGTGATACCCAAGTAATGAGGTCTCACACATCTCCCACCCTGCACCAGCTCCAGCATTCATTTCAGTCATTGTTACCTGAAGTAAGACATTATTCCTTCCAAAGAGGCTTGGCAAGGATGCAAACAAGGAGATGGAAACAACTCCACCTGTGACCTGCTCTATTTTCTGTGTTTCAAGCAGCTGCACCCTTAGATTTCTGGTACCCCAGCTCCTAACTATTCAGAAAAGTCAAATTTAATTTCAGAGGAAGCCACTCTGAAGACTGAGACACTTGTGCACTATCGTAAATCCCCTTAACCAGTTGGAAAGTCATTGGCCCCAGCTGGCCACCCATACAGTAGTGTCTGGAGAGGCTGGACAATATTTGATTTTATTCTAAACCACAGGGATCAACTACTCAGGCTAGGAATTAGTGCCTGACTGGACAGCTTGCTCTGCAGCTGTCCAAGCTGCATTAATTCTGTAGCACAAAATGTTTGTTCAAACTTTATACTCAAAAGCTTTCAAGGAAGCAGCAGTGTGGCTACATTACTCAAAGGAGACCAATGCTACTTTCTACTCACAGTGAGGCCATATCGGGGGATGCTGAAGTACTTGAGCCAGTTCAGCCAGCCCATTACTGAAGGGAGGTTCACTAAGAGGCCAGAAAAGATCTGAAATAAAACACAGGAGATTGATGAGTCACAAACTGTTTATTACAAATAATACCATTTCTGCACAGATGCTGCAGCTCCCAGCAGAGGTTCACTGGGATTGATGGACCTGCTACTGCTGTCATCCCTGCACCCACAGACATGAGTTGGAGCCTGGCAGCACTCCCATGCCACTGGCCCGACAGCACACCCGAGTACTCCAGCTGAACTGCTTGCAAAGAGGTCAGAAAGGTTTTCTACACCCACATGTGAGCTAAGAAGCATGATCACAACTTCTTACCCAGGAGGACTATCCTATGGTAGAGCTAGGCAGAAGGTAAAGAAGAGAGGAGAAATAAGAAAGAGATGAGAGACTGGAGAGATGAGAAAGTGGAGAATCAAAAAGGAGAAAAACGGGGAGCCTTATGAGCTGTTATTATTTCAGTCTTACATCTTTTATCCTCTGTCCTACATCTTTTATCCATGCTTTCTCTCATCTGGAAAAATATTTGCTTTTACTTCTTATCACAAGTGGTCTTCATAGGTAAACACAATACTTCAGCCTCTGCTTCATCACAAGTGATCGTGTGCTTACCCCACTGACTTTCAGGACATGCATGTGTCACTCCTTATACACTGTGACCTAACTCAATGTACACCTTCCCCTTCACTACACATGCACACTTCTCATCCACAGTGAGCAGTTAAAGCAGTGCACTTGTCTTATTGCAAAAGCAGCTTAAATTGCAAATCAAAGATTAAGGGAGGTACCGTGGCTCAGAGTATGTACACAGACAGTGACCAGGAATCATCTAACAAGAAATATGTAACTTGGTAGGTTTCACAGTCAAGACGTTTCATCATCAACATCACCTTTTTAAAAAAGAACTCACAGCTCTCATCTCCAAGTGGTCAAAATTTCTTTCTCTCTCTCTTGTTCTCTTCCTTAAAAAAATCCTTAGGGAAGAGTATTGAAGTAATTTCTTGACCCAAGGTAATATTGAATTACAAAACAAGAGAGGGTTTGTGACTTTTGTACCACTTGGGCAGCAAAAAATAATGAAAAATCAACTGATCTAAAGTTTATTTCAAGGCTTTTTCCATATAAATTATCTAGTTGATCAGTTAGATTTCTAATACTGGAAATGCAAGATTTTTTAAAATCAATCTTTGTAAGGACAATTTAATTTTAAAAAAAGTAACACGTGTTTGGGGCACACTGTTGGAAAGCTCTGGTGGCATCACAGCTACTGAATTGCACCCAACCCTTAGACTACAAGCTGGCAGAAGTATATCTTTGACTACCACAGTGACAATAAAATCACAAGCATGGAGCTGACATGCCATTGGATTATGGATATTTTAGCCTGCCTAGGATAAGCTCAACTCAGTCCTCTTAGCTGGTCTCACCTCTTCCCTCCCCTCCACGAAAGGAGCACACACCCCCTAGTATACTTACAAGCATCAGGACAAAACAAATGGTTATGAGCAGATTAGCCACAGCCACCACATCCATCCCAGCACTGATAGCCAGGGACATGGCTGTGGCAGTGTAGGACACCAGTATCAGGGTCAGCATGAAGAAGAAGAACCGCCCTGCAACAGCTTGGTATCCTGTCAAAAAGCAGAAAGGTGAGAGTCCAGTAAACAACCACATGAATTTCAGAGTGGTACCCTTGGATTCCTATACAAGACAGGCAAATCAGGAAGAAAGACCAAGTGTGGAGTTGGCAGGAACTTTGCATGCTTCAGAGGCCCAAAGAGCATTACCAAAAGATGTTGTCAGGAAGGTCCCTGTGTTAGATTGCTGGTGTCTCTGCCCCTGCCCCAGAGTCCTCCAAAGTTATGATGCCAAGCACTTAAATCAGTTGAAAGTTCAAGCAGCAGTATGTTATAGATACAGGAATCTGGCTAAGTCAGAAATGTGTTGGAAGACAACAGGTTCAATGAAAGCATCAATTCTTTACCAATCATCCAGTAACTGATGCATGAGAATATGATGGCTGGAGTAGTTCTCATGGGCAGCAGATCTCCTATCATCAAGGCCAGGAAGTAGGCAGACACACGGTAATATCCACTGGTGTACTGATGGCTGCGAGGACAGGAAGGATGGGAGTTGTACAGGTTTAGAGGTTCTCTAGGAAGCAGGCTCAGAGTGTGTGTTTGATTTATCCTGATTTTTTTCTGCTTTTTCGACCACTGACTCCTCTCTATGCAAATTGCTTATATTCTCTGTGCTATCACTGACACTCTATGAAGCAAGGGCTGATCTGTCTCTCAGACAGTCAAACAGCACACCAAGGAACGTGAATGAAACACTGTGTGACTGCTAAGTAAAATATCATAAAAAAACTCCTAAGACTCTTTTCAAAGGAAAAGATCCTTAATACAAGAGCACAGAGAAGCATTAGACTTCTATAAACTGGAGGAACACTTCATCCACTGCTAACTCATACAGCTGCTTCCAGGGAAGAAGGAATGATACCCAACAATGGGAAAACACCTTTGGGACACCAACTCACCTCCAGGACAGAGCATTATGATTGTTTTGTTGCTTAATGGAGCTCATGAAAAGATGCTTTAACAGGTGATGTGCCTAAATCCCCATTGACACAGCTGGTAAACTGCACTGGCAAGCATGGCAGACTAGCAATAAATGGCAGTGTGGGGGAATTTCACTCCTGAGCAGCTGTTAGGGACAATATCAAGCTGCTCTGAGCAGCCTGTGGGTGGACATGGACATTCCAGGCATAAATCTCCCGTTTCTGTTTTACTGCATAGTATCTGTCTGTTGCTCTTCTATTGCATGAGCTGGAAGCACCTCCAAACTACACTTTCAATATATATGTATACATACATGTGTGTATACTGTAGGTATACATACCTACCTGTGCATTTACATATGTATACACACATACAAAAACATATACAAATATATATAAATAACTATAAAGATATTATGCATAAATAATATTGTAAGTAAATAACTGTATTTCATTATATATTAATTACTTTTAACAACAATGTAATAATCAAGCACATCCCTCTAAACACAGATGTGCTTGATTATTAATGATCTCTTGTAAGCCAGACAGTGGCCTCCTTTATCTGAGCATCCATTGCAAAGTTCCTGGAGAAACTCTCCCTTCATTTTTGCACAGTCTTGCCACTTTAGGACCATTGCAAGACTGTGCGTCAGCCCCTGTGAGAAAGGGGGCAGGAAGGATTCACAGTCTGCAGGATTCACACGCAGACCTCAAAACCAGCTGTTACCAAAAGTGGGTAGGAAAAACAGTAAGCTGTCACACAGGAAGCAAGAAAAAGCATTTCCTCCTTCCCCCAGCTCTTACATTTCAGCTCCCTGCTCTACAGACTCACTTAGCATTACTATTACAATCTGATGTTGCAAGGGAGCAACCAAGTCTTTGGTGGTAATAATTTTGTTCAGTGTGTAAGATACTGCCCCATCTCATTCCAGGGTATGAGACAGTCCAAGTGCCTTACTACTTACACAAATAGTTTCTTGTCTCTGATGAATAGCTCAATTGCAGAGACACTGGAAAAACACTGGTTTGTAGTGACAAAAAACAAGGATCCAACCCTAGAAGGCAAAACAGAACAGTGGAAAAGTGAGGGAACAACCAGATCAAACAGTGGCAGCCTCAGACACCATTCCATAGAGTCAGTGCTTTTCTCTGTCCACAGAATGGAGATATTTAATCGCTACTGTAAAATCTTAACTGTATCCTTATCTTCCCTTTTACATCCCCTTTGTACTTATGTGCAAGCCTGACAGAACTGTGGCCCCTTTAGGACCCCTGGCAATTCCATGCTGCAGTGCACTGAGACTTGTGAACCCAACCCTCCTTTGTATTTCAAGAGGATTCCAAGGCCTTCCTTCCCTGTGCCTCAAACCTGTTTGCTACAGATAGAAAAATGAGCAAAGCTTTTTCATCTTACCGATTCTGAATGCCGCTTCGGTCCAGTTTTACACCAAAAAAGATAGCACCCACAACCAAGGCTAGAATTACAGTCACTGCAATCTGGAAGTGGAAAGAAGAAAGGTAAAATGAAATCCTTCAGATAAGTAAAAAATCAGGAACTAACATTATTAAGTCATATGTAGGGCTTAAGATTCACACCTGCCTAAAGCCTTGCTGTTGTGAGGCAATGTATACCTGTGACACACCCAATTAAAATTCTTATGACAGTTTTTCAGATTTTATCCTTTTCACTTTTCTACTTCATTCTTTGGCTAGGAGAGTTTAGTAGAAACATGCTTATAGAGTAACCAAGTTTAAGTTTTAAAGTGAGGTATAAAATTAGTATCACCCTAGAAGATCCCTATGTGATTCAGAGAATGAAGCACCTTCCCCCCCCACCCCAATCTTCAGTGCAGTATTCTTATGCTAAACTAAATTGGAGATTTTTTCCAAAGGCCACAAAGGTAGCTGAGCATCTCACTCTATTAACATGGCAGTGGCACAGGACTTTTCTGTTTCCCTAACTGCCTTTGAAAACATATTCTGCCCTACACACTACAGATTACGAGACTGAGAGCAGCAAGAGTTTGAGACTTTTAGCAATTGTTACCTACTTGTGCAATGGAGGCCTGTGGGTTCCTGATGAGATTTTTCAGGGAGCGCTTGGACACCCAGTAGAGCTGAGTGAAGAATCCATTTGCATAGGTGATCTCATGCTCCTGCTTGGTTGGTCGCTGCTTGCTTCCCCGTCCAAGCTCCACTTTCCCCAGTGCTTCCTTTGTGCTCTGATACAGGCTCGAGCTGAGATACTTCTGGTGCAGCACGTCTACCACACTGCTATCCACGTTGTCTTCTGTCACTCCATTTTCACTGCTCACTTCTGAGTGAGAAAAAGAAGACATGGCTTGTGATTCCCTATGAACCTGACCTTCAGATATGGCCCATCAATAAGCTCAGCAATTCTGGAGGCTGAAGAAAAAGGCAGAAATGCCCAGAGAATTTGAGTTGTTCAGGCCTTAGGCCTGAGTTTAGGAGGCTAGCTTGAGTGAGAGGTTTGTCCTACATTTTTAACTGAATCTAGCTAATCTGCCCATTCTTACTGGCACAAAATGGTCATATTCTTGTAACATGGCACCAGAAGACTTTTGTTTCATTGAATTTGGAAAAAATCAATGTTTGCTCTGATTCACATCACTTCAGTGGTGTGAACTGTTGTGTAACTGCTTTACAAGATCTGTTCCCTTATAGTCCTTCAGTTAACGATGTGCAACATGATCCCCAACAAGTATTTCCAAACATTTCACTCATTATACTGGTAGAGAATTTCTTCCCTAAAAGTTCCAATCTCTTTCACTCTCCTGTAAATCCAACACTCCTTAGCCATCTACCTAGTCTTCTCTGCAGCAGCCTCTTATGTGACTGAAAGCTTGTCAGCTGCCTCTTGAGACTAGGCAGTTTTAGTTTTTCCAGTCTTTCCCTCACAGGCTTTTTTAAAATTTGGTATTTGTCATTGCTCTCCTATACTATTGAAGTGAAAAAAATCCATTTAAGAAGTTTTCTGATCTCTTTAAAGAATCCAAAACAAAGTATATCTGTTAGTAGGAACAATGAAAAGATAAAGAAATGCCCTTAGACTCAAGGAAACCCAGAGAATAAAAACTTGCCATCACGACATACAATTTCCCTTCTACACTAGCCAGCAGTGAATTTCTCCTTTGCAATTTACCTTTTCCTGTGTCCACAGGTCCATGATCATCCTTGCTGGCTGCCACAGCAGTTGAATCACCATTTATGACATCAAGGAAGAAGTCAGCTGGATTATTGAAGGGTTCACATTGATATCCTTTAAAAAAAACCAGAACAAACCAAAACCACACATGCAACGTGTTTGCATTGCACAGGGCACACCTCAGAAGGTCAGGTCTAATACTATATCACTTTTCTATAACCCTGTTACCAGAAAGCTTCACTGCTTTTCATAAGTGTAACTTTAAAGCAGTAGACGGAAGACAGGATTTAGGAGATGGTGAATCCAGGGTATCTAAAAAGCTTCTAAGCTGCTTATTCACTGATTTCAGGTGAGGAGGAATCTCTAACTTGCTTCTACCACAACTCAGTATGGACAACTCTTGTCTCCTTGCCATTGCTGTTCAACCACATTCCACTCTGAAAGACACACAGGTCCTCAGCAGAGGTTCCTGGATGTCTGCTCTACAGCCTTAGACATTTCCTCCAGATGCTCAACTCTTGTTGGTGGTTCCCTGGTCACAAGGATGAGGAAGGGCTGTCCAAGAGCAGCTTCTTACAATACAGTTCTAAGTATGGGACACGGAAGAAATTAAAAACAAACAAACCCAAAGACACTTTTACATCTTCCCTGAGAGAAAGGAAGTGGGCTACAAGGAGGAGGAGTAGAAGTACTGACATTGGTTAAAGCCCCCCCATTAAAGCCAGGGAAAGCTTACAATCTAATGAGTCCATGGTTGCATCTAAAGATTGGAAGTCTACTCTACATTCTCTGTTCATTACAGTCAGACACCCTCACTCTGCTTACTTGAACAGAGGGCAGCCACTCAGCAGTGCAACTATTAACCCATCTTAAGACACGCCCAAATTCTGTCCTCTTAGTTGCCCACCTGCATTCAGTCTAGAGCATATTTTTGGATCAATCTGTACACATTGCTGCTAATCTGCAGGCTGTGGTTCAAAAACCACTGGATCTGCCACCGAGGCCTGGTACAACTACAAGCATTATCTAGTGATTCTTGGTTTTTGTCCTCATGCAAGGCAAAACAAAGGCAAGAGAGAGCCATGGTCTCTTGTCTGAAAATTTTTAGGTTTCTCATTGTGTCTTTTTCCTGTTCTAACATAACACTGCTTAGACTGTCTGTGTACAGTTTCTAACATCCCAGTGATAGAAAAGCATGGGCCTATTATCCCATGCTAGGGCAAGAATCTACACACAGATTTAACTCATGAGCCAGCTGCTTTTGCTCTTGGCATGGAAGACTTACCAATAGAACTGAAGTAGTCCAGGGCATTTTTCGCAGGACCGTGGTACAGCACCTTTCCTGAAGCCAGTAATGTCAGACTGTCAAACAGCTTGAATATGGAGTAGCGGGGCTGATGGATGGAAAATATGATGGTTCTCCCTCTTCTTGAGAGCCTGACATAGAAACAAAACATCTCTTAAGTACACCACACTTTGAGTTTCAGGAAGGCAAACCCCAAGTATCAAAATCCAAGACAAATACTTGGCAACTTCTCAGGGCTCTGACCCAGAAAAACCTTCCCTCCCTTCTCTGTCACGGTATCAGATGCTGTCTGCAAGACAGCACCCATCATTACAGGAGACCATCACTGCAGCCCAGGTAGCCAAAGTATGATGTTGTCTGTAGCTAGCAAAGCTTGAGGCCACAGCTGTGTATAAACCCTCCTTATGTGTTTTTTATACCAGATGTCCACCTAACTGCAACAGTCCTACTGTGCTCAATGGCAATACCAGGTGGTACTTATCAGGCTGTGGAAGTCTGGCCAGATGACATTTCTCTTAGCTCTTCTGCTGAAGATTTACTCTAAAGAAAATTCAAACCAAGTTTTCCTTGAAATTTGTCAGATGCTCTTTCAAGTGCTTTAGCACTGATGCCCAACAAGGACCCTTGATGATCAAAGACCTATATCCACAAACCCCAGACCAAAGCAATGCCCACAAGCAAAATCAGACAACTTGCCACAAAGTCGGGAGCAGGATTAGAAAGCCATTCTCATTAAATGACCCTCTTTCATCCTCCTTGCATGTAACTTTATTCTAATTGTCAGAAGACACCTCATCTCCAAAACACAGAACACTTAGGGTAAATTTGCAGGTGAAGTTTTATCTGAGTTCAAGACTGTTGTTGGGTAATAGACTCAGATGGAAGGCCAAGAAATTATGATTACAAGGTTTGACCTCCCAGTCCACTCTTTGTTGTGGCAAAGGGAAGCTGTCCAAGCTACATCTGCTTTTTGGGCTCCAATCCAATGCATGCTGTGGAAAGATTCCCATAAGCTTAAAAAGGCTTTGGAAGAGACCCAAACAAATAATTTACCACTACTTCTGAATACATTTGTCTAGTTTTTATGTTTTTGTTTTTTAAAGGAGGCCTAGAACTACTCAGTCATAAGAACATTCCTTTTTTTACTAATGATTTGACAACCAAATTGCAACACACTGAAGCACTGACTCTTACTTCTTCAGAAGGATGAGGACTGCATTGGCTGTGCTGGCATCAAGGCCAGTTGTTGGTTCATCCAGAAAAAGGACTGGTGGCTCTGTGATGAGCTCCATCCCAATGTTGGTTCTCTTCCGTTCCCCTCCAGACACTCCCCGGATCAATTCAGTTCCGACCTGCATGCAGAAGAAATCAGATATTTGCAACAAGACCCAGTCAGTACATGCTCTGGACTTGTGGGCTTTCCACATCCAGCAGCCATTTTCACTCTCAGTCCCTTTAATGAACTCTAGGACCAACAGCAGGTGAGTTTGACCCAGTGTGAGGGACTGTGTAGCAGTATGCTAAGCCTGATTTTCAGAGGTACCAGGTGCCTTATGACTTCAGGGAACAAGGATGACACTGACAAGAGACAGAGTGGGGCCACAGCATTCAGAGGAGGGCATTGGTGTGTGGGGATGCCTTTTTTTGGTAGCTTGCCTGTTAATACAAGCTCTACACAGAACTTTTCCATCGAAGACCAGTTTTTCATCCCTCAGAGCTTTCAGAAATGAGAAAACAATTTTCTTGTCTTGTTCCACAAAGCCAGGAAGTGACTGAACAACTTTCCAAGATGCAATGACTAAGCGACTCTTTCCCTTCTGAATTTATACAACACTCTGGACATGGTCCAAAATCTTCCCCTTTTAGTAGCAAATACAAATATCTCTCTCCAAGCTCCCTCCTGAGCTGGAGACTGATTTCTTGCATGCAATATGGTTTAGTCAGGTTCCTGTTTGGCTTTCTGTAACTGCACTACACACACCATACTGCCCAGAGACAAGTAGTTCAATTTCCAGAGGTAGTAGGATTTCTGAGAAAGGTATTCTTGCTGCTCACCTTAGCATCAGCCACTTTGCTTAATCCCAGCTCACTGATTATCTGGGTGACTCGCTCTTCCTTCTCTTTAATGCTGATGGAGCTGGGGAGTCGCAGTGCAGCAGAGAATTGCAGGTTCTCCCTCACCGTCATCGTGCCCATAACAACATCATCCTGAAAGTACAAATGGACAGTTGGAAAGACTCCTCAGCTGCTGAGTGGGCACAGGAGTCCCTTAGCAGCAGTTACTGCATAAGTTGCTCGCGTACCACAGTGGAACCCAGACTGAAGGACAACTCCTTCAAATTTTACATGACATGAAATTCAAAGTCGTTCAGTAGCAGTCAAAGGGAGACTGTAGCTCTGCAGGCTCCACAGCTTAAACCCAGCACCCCCTCAGCCTCCTTTCAGGCTGAGAAGTTCAAGTGCAGACAGTGCTGCTGTGTACTGCATGTGCATTTTTCTTACTAGCCAAAGTGAGGCAGAGCAGGTAGTGATTTTGTAGAGTGAAACCTCTGTCAGTCCAGTTGGAGCCCAAGGACACTGCTAGCGCTCAGTGTTCAAGGTAGAGACGCTCAGGGAACCACCCTGGTCAGCTCTGTTTCCAGGTACAAGCCATACCTCGTTGTGGTCCAGAGCACCTGCTGAGTTCAGCTGCCAACAAGGAGCTTTCCCCAGCTCCTCACTGGCAGCAGTTTCTCAGAGAAGAAATTGCACCAAGACACTCCTGCCATGTGTCAGCTATGTACAACTCTTGGACCTAAACCTTTCTTCTAAGGGCTACAAAAGCTTTAACAGCCACATGCACTTTAAGGGAGAATCAAATCTATCCAGCTGACAGACATGGGCATCCTACAGCAACCTGCAACAACCATGAGCCAAATAAGAGATTTGTTATCAGGTCCATTCAGAGCTCCATGCATCTCCATCACCCCCACTTTGGTATTTGCACCAATTCTGTATCCTGCAATATGATGAGAAAAGGGCTGCAACACTGGGTATCTGCTAAGAAAGATGCCTTTTACATCAGCCATCTTTGGAAGACATTCCCTAAGCTCCAGGGCAGCAGATTCTTGCCTGCTTTGGGACTCTGCCCACATCAGATGTAGTGCATCACTAGCACACATGATATACCAGTCAACCATGTTTGGCACTGGAGTTAACAGAGGAAGACAAGAATGTGCTGCTTTGCTGCCAAAGATGGTTTAGGCATTTCAAACCTCCCTTCCCACAACCCCTCAGTCTCTGACCCCAGCCTCCCATTCTCCACTCTCAGATCCACCAATAGAACTGCTGAGTCACTACACTGGAAACTGAACTGTGAATTTAAGCTTAATACCAAACATAACCAACAGTGGCATGACACCTTCACTCTCAGCATGAATGGAGAGACCACCAGCAGTTTTATAGGGATAACATATGACTTAGCATGCCTATATGATTCTCTGCATAAAAATTATCCTATAATTATGTATTTAGGACTTAAATGTTGTTCATAGTTTTTGGCCCGTCTTCACTGATCCAGGGAGTGCTGCATGGGGTAGGAAGGGGGAGAGACCATTTAACATTTGACCAAGTTGCTTATCATTTTAAAGTTATGTTTGGTTGCTCTGGACATTTGAGAGACAAAGGTCTCAAACTGGCACCACTTGTGAGAAATTTACAGGTTTTTCACCAGCCACTGAGGATTTGGGGATCTCTGACCTGCAGGATCAAGATTTAGCACCAGTCGCATCCCATGGATCCTGCAGAGCCCCCCGGCTGGCAGCTTTCAGCTGCCTGTGTCACATCTGCCTGCAGTCAAAACCCTGGATGGTTTCCAGATTTGGCTTCTCATACGACTGCCAAGAATCCCCTTCTCCCCAAGCTCCCCAGGGCTTTGAGGGTCTATTATTGGTCCAGGCCTCCACCCACTTCCGTAGATTCAGCTGGCTTTTCCTGTCTCCGAGTGGAATGGACCTCTGTCACAGCCAGCTAGAATCAGAGGAAGAACAGCAGGGATCTATTTATTTCCTAGAATTATTGTCTGATAGTTTGAAGCTACTTCTGCCAGCTAGAACGGCTTCTGAGTTTAACAACAAGAGATTTTGGGTGTCATGTTTTTTTTCTCCTTTTTTTAAAAATCTTTGCTAGCACTTCAGGGCCGAGGCCAAAGGCCAAGTCACAGTAGCCCAGCAATTTGGGCATCCATGTGGCTAGGGGAAAGACACACCTCTGTTCTTGACTAGGCTGGAGTAAGAGTTTGATCTTATTGTCTTCCATATCCCAGATTAAAACTAAAAACTGTAACAGCTGAGTTATCAAATTAGGCTCTGTAGGGATCACTGAAAATTACCTAAACTAGTTGTTGATGCTTCCTCATCTTATGTGGTCTTCCATCCCAAGATCTCCCAGGCCCCCAGGAAGGCAGTTACTCACCTGCACAACATATCCTGAGATGCACTTGAAATTTGGAGGTTGTGGGATGCCATCTATAAGCACTTCTCCAGACAGACCTGCTGGGTCCTTTCTGGCAGCCAGCACATCTAGGAGACTTCAGACAAACACCAGGCATTAGGTTTTGCAATAACTGCTGCTTTTACCCTTGACTGGTTAAGTACCACCAGCCAGGACTGAGTTACAGCCTGCTCACAGTGTGCTGCAAACCAGAGGGCACAGGAAGGGGCTTCCCCTACTCTGCATGCTTTAGCTCTTTGTACACAAAGTCTGGTGTCCATCCAGGATTTTCCAGCACACGGTGTGCCACAGCAGTATGGCAGTGTACAGACGCTCACAATTCACAACAGTCAACCTCCTACAGACATAAACTTGGTCTGTGTATTTACAGATAACCTCAAATGCACAGAGACAAAAGCACCCTGCTGAGTCGCTGCAGGCTGCTCTCCAGCCAGGGGAGCACTGAACTAACTCCTCTTATCTCAAGGAAATTAATCCATATGGGTGTAAAGACAGAGTTAAGATTAGTTCTAGAAAGTAATTTTTTTAACGTATCACTGGATTCTCCTTACTGCCAGTGCAGAGGCCAGCCTGTCTGCCTGATAAGCAAACTGCCCTGATGAAGTGCTGCTCCTGAAAGCATCCTGATTAACCAGCAGTCTCCTTAGAAAAGAAGATCAATGGTCACCACAAAGACAGGCCTTTGTGAACCCTGGCCATATTTCCAAGTGTCTGACACTCTTAAAGTCAGAGAGTGACAAAAGAGCTCTGTTACCACAGGAGAGAAAACAGCATTAGCACTGGATGGAAACAATCTACATGGCATTTCTCTGTGCCTTCATCCAAACAACTCAAGAATGTGTGCACCCCCACCAGCAGGCCACAGCCAAGCTGAGGTAAGGATCCAGAGCATCCCACAGACTGCATTACACCATACTACTGTCAGTTGTCACAGAAGGGTCTGGCCTAGCAGCTTCAAGGAAATCTTGCTGCAGAGAGTTCAGAGGGGGTGACATCTTCCACGCCCCAGGGGAGCTTGTGCCCCATCCCCACAGTCGGACAGAGCCTACATCTGAGCTCCAAACACCCCAGCTCCCCTTAACTCGGGCCACCACCCAAGATGACTGCAGTAATATGGAGCACCAACTGGAGCAGATGAAGCATGTGACACAGTCATGGTGCAAGAACTTCAGCAAGGCTGACAGAGGGGCAGGAGGTCAAGCTGCATCACCAGATCTCTCAAAGGCATGCAAAGGTCTAAGCGTGCAGACACCTCACATCTCCCCTAACCCTCAGAATCCCAAAAATACTTTGAACAGCAGACTATCTATTTAAAGGAGCAGAAGGTACTCACGAAGATTTCCCACTCCCTGTTGGCCCCAGGATAGCATTCAAGCCTGGTTTCATAATGCCACTGGAAGAAGGAAAGAGTTGTTAACAAATCAGGACATTTACAAGGACCACACATATGCAGATTTTAGTAGATGTGAGATGTGAACAAAATGCTATTGAAAGAAAAACCTCAGAGATTAAAAACTTCTTAAATCTGAAATCGATAAGCATTCTTCCTTTCTGTCCCAGACTGCCAGTCAGAACAGAATGAGAACTGGACATAAAAAGCAATCTACATAAGACAAAAATTGTCTTCCCTGCTCAGCAGGGTCTTGAAAAGAAGCAACAACTGCTCTCTGTTGCTCATTTCCTCTGACTGCACCTTGAACCATAGTTAACAGAACCCTCAGATCTTCTGGCAGAAGAGCTCACACAATTTTGGTCCTAATTTGCTCAGATCAATAACTGAAACTGTTTCAGCTATATCCCAGCTATTTTGCCTAAAAGCAAATCAAAGTGCTTACAAGAACTGCTGACTGGCAGGAGGGCAGTCATTTCTGTACCAGCACAGCTGGATCTGGAAGGTGACACGAGGTCACTGGTTCACAGCAGCAGATTAATTCCTACCCTCCTACCCATTTAAGCAAACACTTACTTAACATTGTGAAGGATCTTCTTTTCCACGATTTTCCGTTTACAAAGGAATCCACTGGACTGCTTAACCGAGTACTGGATGTTATGGAAACTCACGACGGAGCCACGAGGAGATCGGAGGGACTCTTGTGTTGGAACAGAACGTTGGAAATTGCCCACTCCTTCCTCTTCTCCAACAGAAACAACGCTGTGATCGAACCTCGCGTCCGACATCATGCTCTTGTTACACAGTCCAAGCTCCACTGCACGGAGGTCACTGCTGTTTTGAGCAGTTCCCATCTGCTGAGGCAAAGAACACGTAAACATGCAGGGAAGAAGATATGTGAACAAAGATTTCTCCAGAAAGTGCCTTGGAAGAGCAAGTTCATGACACCACAGCAATTGGTACACATGCCAAGTTTCCAAAAGGATGGGCATCCGCACCGGAAGACATCCAGTAGTCAGTCCCCAAAGGCACAGAAACCTACAGATTTAGAACTAACCTATAAGGACAAGAAGTCTGTTCTTGAAGTAAATAATGCTTGCTCAAAGGGCATCTAATGAGGCAAAACCAAGCCTACCTATGACGGTCACCATCTTTGGCAACACAGTCAGTATTACTAAAGGAAGCTGTGACCACTTGTAGAGACTCAAGCTCACCTTCTTCAGTCATAACATGCTTACCCCTCCACCCCACAACACAGATAGCAGAGAAAGCCTATTAATGAATCCATACAAAGAACCAAAGCAACAAAAATGTTTGTGTTTACAAAAATGAAGGCCAGTCACATGCATCTTGTTTGCTGCACAAGTCTGTTTCAGGGATATCAATGTGATTAAAATAACAATTACACATGCTAAAAATTACTGTGATGCTGCAGAAAGCCAAGGTGCTCATCAGGTTAAAAGAGCAAGGAGAAAGACCTGCCCACAAACACACCCGCTGCTAGTTCCTCGAATTTTGTGTGAAGGTAGAAGTATCCCACAAACCACCCCTTTCCCACCATCTGCATTTCTTTCCTCACAGGACTGAGAGGGTGATAACTAGTAAAACGACCACTACAGCAGTAGTAGATTTCTCAGGGATAGAGAGATGGCCACCCTAGGAAACTAGAGCCACAAAAGCCAGGTTTAAAGAAATGGAAATTGTCCTTTCCTCTCTACCTCTTCCTATCTCTGAAAGCTCAACAAGTTGCATAAATTTTCTCCTGTATAAGTAAAATAAAAATCAGGGGCAAAGGAAGGGTTGTTTAGTTTGAACCTATACTGAACTCTAAGGCTAGTCACTCCTGGGAAAGAGCACAGGATATGCTGGTTACATCAGCAAGAGATGGCTTATACACTTGAAAGGTTGCACAACAAATGATGAGAAAAAAAAAAACCAATAGGATGATAGTGACACTAGGGACAAAGACCTTATTAGACTTTCGAACATTTTTCTTGTATCTGTCCTGGCTAGGTTCTGCGGTTTAGTTCACCGTACACCCTTTTATGCAGGGTTCTGTAAAGCTACCCGATTAGCACTGGAAGCACGGAGGGCACGAGGACGAGAAAAGCCTAGCAGAGGCTACAGGTAGGCTCGGGCTGCAGCAGCACCTCACGGCAGCGCCCGCCCTTGTCTCCCACCCACGTCCCGCGGGCCGGTTTCGCCACTAAACCGGAGCCCGGACCCGATCCGGCCGGCTGCGCTCCGCTCTCCTCCCGCAGCCCGCGCCCGCCCGCAGCGTAGCTCCAGCCCCGGCCCCGGCCCCCCCAAGAGCGCGGCTCGGCCGCCCCCGCCCCGGCCCGGCCCGCGCCGTTACCTCGCGGCTGCCGAGGAGCTCGGAGTGGCGGCGGCTCTGCCTTGGCGGCGTTTTATAAGCGGGTCCGAGCGGCGGGTTACATAAAGCGGCGGCGGGGAGTGCCGACCGTGGCACGCAAGCCCCGCCGGTCGCGGGCGAAGGCGGCGGTGATGGAGCCCCGCTCCGCGGGCGGCGCGACCCCCGGGGCGGTGCCGGCGCCGCGCGGGGCCGAGCCCGGCTGCGTGAGGGCCGCGCTGTGGGAGCGCTGCCCTCGCCGGCAGCGCTGGGCCCGGGGCGGCGGCACGGAGCAGCCCCCGTGAGCCGGGATGCCGCGGGCTGCCGGCGCCGTCAGCCCGCCTTCCCGGGGCGGAGAGAGCAGCGGGAAAAGCCGCGATGTTCGCCCCTGGGAACCCCCGAGCGGGCGGTGGACACGAGGAGCCCCGTGAAATGCACGCGGCCCCTGCGCACCCCGGCACGAGAGGGACAGACCGGGAGCGGAGGCAGCGGCCGCTCTCCCTCCTGCCCTCCCGCCTCCTGGAAAGGTCATCACCCCCGGGGCATGGGGCCAGCCCAGCCGGGTCAGCCGGGGCCATTGGCCGCCCTAGCAGCCCTCCCCAGGGTGACACTCCCACTCGGACACTGCCGTGGCAAGGTGCGCCTTGGTGGGCCCGGAGAGCGTCAGGACAGCCTGACAACCCGTTGTCCCGTTGTCCATCAGGTTGCCTCTCCGTGCTGCCATGTGTTCCCAGCTAGGGGAACGTGTGAAATCGGGAATACCGGATTTCCTTCAGTTTGTGGTCAAGTCTTCTTGTCTTCCCATTCTCAAGCACTATTGTCTTTACAAATAAGCTCTGTCTCCCCAGGTTCCTTGATATTGTGAATGCAGGAAAGCCCAATTTTATGGTTTACAAATACAATTTATGGCAAAGCTGTCGAGTCATATTGCCTCCAGTTTGATTGCCTTCTGCAGCTCTGTACAGCATTGCTTTTTTTCCTAACTACACTTTTTGCTAGATCAATTTAAGGCTCAGCTAGGGTAAAACAGACCTCTGTCTATCCAATCTACAATAATAATGGAAACTCCAAAGGCTCACCTCTCCATTTTCCTCACCATACCTCCTAGGGTATGGTGATAAACTCAGTGCCATTGATGCATTAGGCAGAAAACACCCACATCCTATGAAGCTGCATTGCTCTGCAGGGCTGACAGAAGTCAGCAAGTGGGTTTATGGGGGTATTGAAATAGCCCTAGAGATCTCTCAGAAGAGCAGGTTTTGCCTTAGGCTTGATGAATGCTATCTTTAGTCACTCTATGGGTCTTGAGTGGACTTGAGTTCATGTTTCCAATATGATTTAACTTCCCTTTTTGGGGAAAATCTGCCTACATTGAAGACTTTTGCCCTAGTGTTTCACCAAACATGCACATCTCTGTCTCCAAAAATATTTCAATCCCAAATACTCACTACCCCTCAACAAGCTGCGGAGGCAATCTTCTCTTGTCACGTGCCTGGAGCAGTGAGGCAAACAGAGCCTGTGTGCTTTGGAACAAAGG
This sequence comes from Ammospiza nelsoni, assembly GCF_027579445.1. Taxonomy (NCBI): domain Eukaryota; kingdom Metazoa; phylum Chordata; class Aves; order Passeriformes; family Passerellidae; genus Ammospiza; species Ammospiza nelsoni. Next base: position 18,727,522 of record NC_080640.1, read on the forward strand.
TGAGTATTTTCTGAGTCATGAACTTGCTGCTCCACATAGTGCCTGCACAGTGGTGCAGGAGAACAGCTCACTCGAGGAGCACAATTAAAAACTTCAGGTTATTTTTGACACCTTCAGTTGCACATCTGCTCCTCAGACAAAGGTGGTAGGTGCCTTCATGCTGGTCATTTTGGGAAATAATACTGCTCCTCCCGCACTTCATGGAATGGAAAATCCACTTCTCTGTCCCCTGTGCCTAAACTCATCCCAATGACAAAGAAATAAGCAGAGACCCCAGATATTCGGAGGAACTAAATCTTGCTGGAGGCTCTGGCTTTTCTCAAGGAGAGCCTATTTCATCTCCCACCCCAATTAGGAATATTTTCCAACTGTACCATGTTACTGGTCCAGTCAATCTAACTCATAGTGTTGCTGAGGGAGGTATCTGCCAGTACAGGGATAGAAAACAGTGGCCAGGGCTGTAGTTATTGAAGACAAATACTCACAACAAGCCTGATGACCGCATAATGTTACTGTGCTTTTCTCTTGCTCGCCACTCTGCAGGCTGGTAGGTATGCCAGCAAAGCTTTGTGCTCCTCATCCACTGAGAGGGGCATTTGCCCTGTAAACTGTCAGGCTTTATGCAGATTAAAGGATGTGGTCTTCACAGAAAGACACCAAAAGCATAAGCCCAGTGTAAAGCCCTAGAAAGCACCAAGCCACCAAGCTCCAATGCCCTGGTGCATCTACTGAGTGACATTAAACAAATAATGCTGCAGCCTTTGAACTGACATGTTGTTATAGCAAGGAAAGAACAGCCTGGGTCATGTTTCAGATCTCCTGCAGGTTTTAGCACAGGTTTGAGATCTTTGCTTTTTGTCCTGAACTCCTGCTGCCTTGAGCCTCTGATTTGGCTGCCACTACAGGGTTGCAGAGCAGGAGGGACCATGATATCATCCTGGGCATGAAGGATGCATCCTGGCATTTCTGATCTAGCAGAAAGTGAGGCTTTGAGGAGTCCTGCTGCTTCTCCACTGCTTTCTTTAGCATGCTGCTGTCATTGACCTGAGGATCCTGGGTATTTTTTAATCCTACCTAATGCTGAATTTCATAAAGCTCATAGAATATTTCAGGGACTTGAACCAGCAAGAGAGTGTATAAGGAATATGTCCAGGAGGAGATGTATGAAGATTAGTATTATTGCCTTCTCTAATGAGTGAATCAAGAAGCAGATCCCAATGCTCACTGTATAAAAGCAGCTCTGAGGTCAATGCAGAAGATAGCAATATTAGACATGGTGCTTCAGTGATACTTTCTGGGCTCTTCTTTTCCAGAAGCTCCAGTAAACCACTCCAAAAGACACACCCTGTACAGATGTGTACACATGTACTGAATCTGATGCATCTACAAATTTAGCACTCTAGGCACAAAAAAACTCATTATGCTTTCTTCCACCCTGTTGCTCATCATGTCAAAGCTAGTTCTGACTAGTCTCCGTTACTTGGTTAAAGTGTTGCTTGCCTTGGGGAAGTTGACTTCTGCAAGACTTGCAAGATTATGTAGAAGTCTGACTCTGTCAAGTTTTGTTAATCATTTACTTCATTATCTGAATTCATAGTAGCACTAAATCCTTAATTGGTTAAAGATAAGGAAGGGTTCAAGCAAATCTAAGAGTAAAGGAAATCAGTATTTAACTAATGACACTACACTGAGATATCATGGGCTTCATTCTGACAGAAATAATGAGTAATTAAAATATAGGACCAACACAGTTAAGTATTATCTGGTGAAGCAAGTAATCAGCCAAGGACGTCATAGATAAAGCACCTAGTACATCTAAACCAGTATGACAGTTCTTCAGGGGTAAAAAAGATGACATCATAAATATGCTGAGATTTTTATAGCTCCTACTGCTGCTGTTAGTAATGTATTCAGGAGCCTGCTAAGGAGAAAGAAAGCTCCCATGTCCTCTCAAGCCAAGCAGGTCTGGGAGAGACACCAGCTCTGACTGCCCCTATAGTGTTCTCAAGCCTTTAGGACAGGGCCTAGGACTTCAGACCAAGAAGTGCACCAAGCACAGAGGCCATAACACACAATCCCCAGTACAATTTTCTCCCACACTCAACCCAAGCTCCTGTGCAGGACTCCTTCAAGTACAATTTGTCTTGCTATTTGTGAGTCAGGAATGGGCACTCCATCCTTCTGCTTCCCTTTTGAGGGCCTCAGTGCCTGCAGGAGGCTAACAGGATTAAAGTGTGTTTTATCTGTCCCAACTCAGCTCTGCAGAGGTCAGTTCTCTTGCTAGACATGAATGTTGACATACACATTGTTACGTAGGCAATTCACCTCCTTCCTCAGGAGCAAAGTCCAGGCTGCCCTATGAGACATTCCTAAAAACTGTTTAACTTTTACCCACTCCCAAGGCCTGGGCTGCTGCCATTAGGATTTGTTGTGGCAGCCCTGAACACATTCAGACATTTTTTTTGCAGTAGGTGCTGTACACCCAGAGTTGCAGAGTATTCTTCCCCCAAGGGACTGTACACAATTGTAGGAGTGTGAGATATCCTTATAGCAAACAGCTTGCATTCTGGAGATAAAAAATAGCTCTGTCTTATCCATGACTTGTCCCTTCTTTTGTGCCTTCCTAGAGGCTCACTAGTGCTCTGTGACCTTGACAGAGAACTACTGTGCCATGACACAAGGTAGAGCATCACAGTAGGTGAAAGAAAAAGTGTAAAGGCTCAGAAATCTCAGTTGTCCCCTACTCTGATGCAGATTGCAGGAAAATCACATTTGTAAACAAGTAAACTGAGGAAGAAAAACAGGGAATCACCAGGTAGCAAGTGTTATCAAAGATAAACCAAACCAGAAAGCCAGACTAAATGTTTGGATTTTTGTCTTGAAGATGAAGGCAGTAACAAAGAGGAGAACAAAGAGAAGGAAGCACTTGGTTGCACAACTCACCCAGTAATGCTACAGGAAAAAGCAGAACACTCCTAGGCTACTTATGCCAGAGTTCTTTGTACTCACCTTCCATCTGGCCTCTCTGGTTATGTTCCACTATGTTCCAACTCGTCTCTATATTTGGCTTTTTCAGTAAAGCCACTGCCTGGAGTCTGTCTTGGCCAGGGCAGCTCAGGTTTTCTGACTGTGTTGCTCTGCTCCTCTCCAGACTAAATTTTTCTATCCTACGTTGGAAATGGCTGTGTAAGTGGAGATGACAAGTGCACTCAAAAGGGGCAGGGGGAGCCCCGGGTCACCCAGGAGCCACTGAAGGCTGGTGAGGTGTCCTAGGCCTGGAGGTAGTTCTCATTAATCAGGAGAGGCAGGGCGGGTAGAGACACAACAGAAATGCCAAGGTAGGTGTGAATGGAGAGTAAATGGGAGCCTGGGTGTAGAACACCAGGAGTGGCAAGTGTTGATGACATTGAGCTTAGCTTCTCACCAGGACAGCAGCACATGTAGGAGTAGCTCCTCCAGGCACTCAGAGTGGGAGACAAGGGGCAATGAGTAAATCTTAATGATTCACAGAAGAGGGACAGGGTGAGAAATTGATCACTGTCATCTCCTAAAGCATGTGAAAAGACACATTCATAAACAACCCTTGGTCACCAGGCTAAGGATGGAGGAGACACAACAGGTCTCTAGCTGATGTTCCTTGTTCTATGTCATGACAAGGACCCTGACCCCAGCCCCTGGACATAGGTCCTCGTGTCCAAATGCTGAACAGTTCCTTTGAGCACATCTCTCCTTCCTCATGAGTATTTGGTAAGAGAACAGAAGCAAGTACAATCTGTTCTGTTTTACAATAAGGTCATCCTATTCTCTTCATGATAAAGAATGCCTGTTGGTGGCATGGCCTCTCCTGGGCCTGAACAGAATAAAATTCTTTGAAGCAGAAGAGGCAGTATTCCTGAAAGGATTCAGAAAGCCTACCATCTCTTGTTGCTGTAACACTTCTCAACTGTGTAAGAAACTGAGAAGAAGCTCTGTCCTTTTTGTCTGCTCCAGAAGTCTTTGTATGTGCTTTCAAAGCCCGCTCTATTACTGAACTCCAAACATGTCTGAACAACCTGGTTAGTTTGCAACATTCTAGCAATAGGTCTGCAGGTGTGTGCACAGATACGGAGTTTTTCTCTCTGAGCTTGCCCTTTACTATTATTTCTGATGCTTTTTGCAGAAGAAGACCCCACAGGGACTCACAGCCAATGAAAATGATCACTTGGGATAGCTTCCCAGTCCCTTCTCAGGCAGCACAAGCAAAGCCAGCTTCAAGCTCCCGCTTTGCATCTTGCTCTGAGTGGCTGTTTCTTAGGCTGCTGTGCCTTCTGGCACCTAGAAGTGAGTGTACCATCAGAGTAACGATTGGTATCTTCTGGGGACACAGTGGCCAGGAAGCAGCAGCATCCAGAGCAGTTTGGGACATCCTGTGCTCTAGAGCCCTGTTACTGCCATGCACACAGGCTCTCTTGGTAACTTGCTATAGCACGCCTCAGCAAAGCTGGCTGATTCAGGCTGGAGACCAGGCTGAACAGCCTCTGTTTTGTCAACTGAACTTTTGCACTCCTCCTTCAGCACTCTTCAGCCAGGGCTTTATCTCACCACACCCCGTGGGGCTGGCACCCTTCTGTAATCTGCCTGAGTGCCTGGCACGTGTATAGCATGGCTGGCTGGCAATGAGCTGCGCCTGGCATTTGCCACCTCTAAAAAAGGGCCATGAGCAGGGCCAGAGGTGCTGAACTGTGCCATGCCTCTCCAAAACCCAGCACATTCACGTTATCACATCCCTTAACCTCTGAGCCCAGAGATGGGGACCTGGCACTCACTGAAGTTCCTGCTACTTTTACTGCTCTCCATTCCCAGGCTTCTTGCTTTCATGTTTGGAGACCTGGAATTAGGGTTTGTGTGACCAGTAAAAGGATGGCACATCATCTGGGCTCGTAATTTGCTAGATCGTCAGGTACTGACTACTCCCCTCCCTTTTTCATTATTGCTCATAAACTCTGAATACTGATAGTTGTTCCCCAATGTTGTTCTTTTCTTCATAGGACTCCTAGGGTGTGTCTGTAAAGCACACAGGGTAAGGGCAGCCTCCAGCTAACAACCTTCGGTGCTAAAGACCAGTGAGCAGCAACTTCAGGCTAATAATAGCACTCACTAAGAGCTTTTCACAAGACTGAAAAAAATTAGCAAAACCTGTACAAATCCTTTTTACAGGTTGTAGGGAGAATTATAACCTGCCTGAGATAGATAAAGCTTGCCACAAGTCCTGAAGTGTGAGGGTCTAGTATCGTAAATTACCTGTTGGAATCCATGGACTCTGCTTCTGTCTTTTCTCTCTCACCACGAACGGAATGTTTCTGTATCTCAGTTTCTTTCAGTAAAACAAACGACAGATTTGTTTCTGTGCATTGAAAATGGAAGAGAAGAGACTGTAGGTGCAAAGGGTTGTGAGTAGTGCTGGCTGACATCTACTGGTAAAACGAACCAGGCTGATAAGCTTGGCTGTATTTGTAGGAGGTCGGGGGATTTCTTTTGTGTTCCTTTTAAACATGAAAAGTTAGGCTTGCTCATTGTTAGGACTATTGGCATCATGTTCTTGGGGAGACGCAACCAGGAGCTTCCCGTGCTCATCGCCACGGCTGGTTGGGGCTGCTTTTTGCCAATGCTTGAGCCTCCTCTTGGACATCACTGCCATGCCCTTCCCTGCACACATCCATGAATCTCTCTCTGCCTCACTTGTGCTTTGAAATCATGGCTCGGACACGCTTTCCTTCCCCCTTGGCTCTGGATCAGGAGCACACACACCTGCCAGAGTGGGCCTCAGACTACATCCACAGCAAGTCCCAACACAAATAACAGTTATAACTGCTGAATCTCATCAAAGGACTTTATGCTTCTCCAAACCTCTTCCCCAAGATTTTAACCACTTCAAGGCACAGCTGGCACAGTGCAGTTTGGAAAGCTATGCTCTACAGATTGAACCAAAACACAATCACACACCTTTTTTTTTTGAGGAACAAATACTTTACTTTACCCATCAGACATGTATCATCTAAGTAATATCAGCTCCTGATGGGAGGCCTGACAACACGTATTTGAAAAGAAAAGCTGTATGAACTTACCATTTGGTGTATTGATGTTATTTTTCAACCAGCATGAAAACACAATTGACAGTTGCACAAAGAACAGTCAGTGGCATAAAAATGTACAAGAAATGTACAAGATTAATGCAGGCACACGCCAGTAACAGAAGTTGTTTTACACTGAGAAGCACTAGCACGACTAAAATCACACCACAGGGGGAAGTGGTCTTTCTGCCAGGAAGGGGGAAAAGAGCTGACCTGGGAGACCACTATAGCCTGCAGTTGTTGTCTGATCACAGCCAGAGCAGATTTAGGGCTCCTCAGCCTGGCAGGCTGACTGCTGCCCCCCAAGTCCAAGGGAGAGGAAGCTGCCAGGCTGTCCTTGCCAGAGAGAAGGGGAGAGCTCTGGCAAACCGGGCTAGAGTCTCCTGCCTTTACCAGAGACAGGCAGAGTGAGAGGCAGACATCTCTCACAGCTGCAGTGGCCTGTGGAGACTCCCATGTCCTTCCTTTGCAGGGGAAAATTGGCTTCCCAAATTTCAGGCATGAACAAACACTGCATGTGAACATTACCATTTTGCTCCTGCTGCTGCCCTAAAGAAAAGACTCAGTGCTTGGGAGCTGGTTGTCTGATGCTCTTGGTCACTGTCCCATGGATCTGAGTTCAGCTGTCACACCTCTGCACTTCACCTGCCTTCCCTGATAGTTATGGGAGTCCCTTGCAGAAAGGAGCAGGGGGTGAAGGTTATCTTGGTGTCTAGTGACAGGCAGGGCTCTTACCCTGTGCTCCTGTGGCTGTAGCACCCCTGCCTCAGTGGGATGTTATCTGTGGGGCTGGTCTTGGGGTTTGGCTTAGAAGGGGAACAGAAAGAAACACTGGGCAATGCAGAAAGGGAGGTTCTGAGTCACCTTCTCTGTTGAACAGAGCAGCTAAACAACACTCTCTCTTGTGAGAAATCTGAGGCTTTGTAAAGCCAAGCTTTACAGATCGTAAGTTTTACTTTCATTTTCTTGGCAGAACCTGATTTCAGGATCCTGTTACCCTCACAGTAGTTATTTCTGGGTTAAGAAGCTCAGCCTCAGCCAGCAACATATCTTACACTGGCTACTAGCACAGGTTCAGCCACCTGAAGCAGACAACTGCTGCTTGGATCTCTCCCAAAGTGCCAGACTTAATTCCTAAAAGATCAGCATCCCAAGCATTTGATATCTGTGCAGTAATACAGACTCAGAATTTCATCCAGTAATTTGAGTCCATGGAAAAGGCAGACACTTTCAGAGACCTCAAAAGAGCAGCCATTTTTTTCTTGCTTTGCAATTATGCCTTGGTATACTTGTAGTCTACTCTGGAGTCAGGATCTAAAACAAGGTCTTACAAATTAATTTATAAGAATCTTCCTCTGTGCCTTTCAAATCTCAGAAGACCTGATGAATTGACTGCAAAGGGCTGTGTGCACTATTTGAGCCCATTATAGAGCACATAATTCCTCTGTTCAATCACAGTTTAGCATATGAATTTTCTGTTTAATTAAAATTTGGAGGGGGAAAAAAGCCTATTTTAGGAAGTACTCCTGACAGGCTGTTTTCTTCTGAACAAGATAATAGCTTCAATGCAGAGAGGAGGAGGACGTAAGCAACACCATTGTTCTGTTTTCAGCCAGAAAAGCTAAAGGTAAGACATTTTGCTCAATTCTGAATTCAGTGGAACTGGGAATGAAGAAACATGGCAATATCTCACAGTCTTGTTCCCAACAGCAGGACCAGCTGATGATGGGAAGTGAATCATGAGACCCTGCAGTTCCTGCCTCCCCAGCTCCTGTTTGAAATCTAAGCTCCCTGTGGGCTGGGCAACAAGCTCCTTCTCACAGCTCCTGCCAGGCCCTTGGAGTTGATTGACAGTCTGCTTCAATTTACCAAGACTATCTTGTGGTTGTGGCAGCCCTGAAACCTGGGCCATCTGAGGACAGGGCTCATCCTGAGACCCTTCAGACACTGCCAGAGGCTTTCTCCAGAATGCAGTGAACATCCATCTTAAAAAAGGTGGCAATACAAGATGCCCCTGCACAAGGTCCCAGCTAAACCTGTCACTGCACAGAGCACTAAACAGTGTAGCACTAATGAGAACTCTTAGCAGTGGTCTGGTACAGCTCACATTTCTATTGGCTTTAAGCCTATGGACCCTATTTGAGGTTAACTGTGCCAGAATATCAGTCATAAAGGTATTTGAAATATATTTACAATGGCCCTGTAATAGCAGCAATAGCCTGCACCAATTACAAGGAAAAAGAGAAGCCTCAGCAAACAGAAAAATGCTTGGAAAAAAAGTATTTTGCATGTGGTAAAAAAACTGACACTCATTTTCACAATATTTTCAATGCTAATGGTGTCAGCACTCATAACTGCAAATTTGTTTCCTTCACAAAAACAAGAAGCATCAAACTTCATAAATGGGCTGCTAGTTTGCAAGGTGCAATTTAAGGAGTGTGAAAATAAATGACATATTTCTTAGTGTCAACAGCTATGTTAGAAATCATATAACTAGAAGTTTGTTCCCTAACACTCAGACCTAGGACTCCACCAACTGCTTCTCATTTTAGAATATTTCAGACCTTCTCCCAGTTACACTGGTGTCAACTCTTATTGTATCTTATTGTTATCCAGTTAAGCACCAGTAACCTCTTTCCTCAACACCTGAGCCTAAGGTACAGAGAGGGTTACCAAGGTAATCTGGAAACAAACTACAACGGAACAAAACTGGCTGTAACCAGGTAGAAAGAACCACATTTCTTCTTCCCATTTCACTCTGGTGACTACATTCTGCTTTCTTTACATGACAGCCATATCTGTCTCCTGCAGACCAGCGTGTTTTGGGAACAAGCTGCAATATGCTTATCTGGACACAAACGGTCAGAATTCTGGGCTCCCTACTTTTTGGGGAAGGCTAGACAGACAATGTTGTGCCAGCCTGTTCAGAGGCAGAAACCTAATACATCACCTAGTGCCAAATTTCACCTCTTCCTGACATATGGGTACAGGGGAGAAGATGAAGGGGGACAGAAGTTCTAGCTCTGTGATGTCATACATCATTACACTGGAGAATAGCATCCCTGATTTTTCACATTAAGAATTCCTGGCAACAGTGGTGTCTGTGTCCAGCTCTCTGGATTATCCTAATAGTGGGGGAACAACTGACAGTGACTTGGTACCATGGCAGCCAGACTGGGAGCACTGGGCTGTTGAGCACTGCTATAACTGGCTAGAAGTTCTTCTAGACTGGCTAGAAGTTCTTGGGCACCTGAGACCCCAGTACACTTGACTTGGGCAAGATGTGATAGACCCCATTCTGGGAAGAGCTGCCACTCATGTTGTTTCTCTGTATGTGTTCCATCCCCCAACTTTCTCCTTCTTTTCCCAGCTGGTCTAGGCTCTGCGGGTGCAGCTCTTCCTGACTGGCTTCTTCCTCCTGTGAACAAGAAGAAAGTGTGACCTGCAATGTCAGCAAGCTACCAAGAAGTCTAGCAACACTGTAGGAGAGAGGCAAGGTGTGCAGGATACTAAAATATCTTCCCACATTCTCTCAGAAATTAGAACAAGCCTGCCTATTAAAGATCCAATACACTGAGGAATGCACATTCAAGCTTTAGACAAACAAGGAGAGATTCATCCCTTTTCATCCTTTATGAGCACCTTCACAGAAATGCTGTGGCACAGCAAATCTGCAAACAAACACACATAAGATTTTGGGCATGTTCAAAGGAGTAGGACCTCCCAAAACACTCTTTCAGATGCAAAGGGATAGCAAGACTACTCTGCAAAAGGGAGACTTCTTTCTGACTCTGCTAGGTCACTTTGTGCTGTTTGGCTATTCTCATTGTTGAAGCCACAAAACCATGGAGTAGTGACATGGCTCCCACATGCCTTGCTGCCTTTGACTTTAAAGCTGAAGATCCAAAATACACTGGTTGAATCAATATGGGCACTCTTTGGCAAAAGTCACAGTGTTATGCTATAAGCACACAGTTGGCCAATCTTCCACCACACATGTGATGAATGATCCACGGGCAAGATGTTAAGATCACAGTCCACAACAGCCATGAGCTGCTCTTGCTGGAAAGGACAGTTTGATCATTTTAATGCCTGAAGATGAGCAGCTAGAAAGCAACTGACAACAGGCAAATTTTACCCACTCCCATAGAGTTGAGGCTGGCCTCAAAGGAGCCAGAAGATGTGTTTAAAGGTATTAGGGTTAATCGTGGGGACATGAAAACAAGAGGCTTTATGTCATTTTGCTTAAACAGAAAAGGATTGATCATACACCCTGCCCAAGCCTTTTTATCTGAAGTCAATGAAGATTGGAAAAGCAAAGATGATACCAGGCCTTTTCTCCCAGCAGAGCTAGTCACCTGATCTGAAGCTGGTTCAAATGCATGGTGGAGGGCTACCAACCTTGCTAACATCACCCAGTGGTTTGCCCAACAGATCCTTCTTCTTCATCTCTTTTCTTTCTGGCACATCAAGCTTGTTCACCACTGCATCAATCTTGTAGCCAATGCTGTTTATGGAGTGTTCCAGCTGCAGCACACGGTGCAGGAGGCTGAGGGAGACATGGAGAGCATTTGTAAGCTTTTTCCTGTGATGAGTCAAGGGATTTGTTGCAGACATCTCCCAGAGACCTCAAATAGAAGTGAATGCTCCCAGATCACTGATTATGTCACCTACTGCTACACTGTGTTTTCATCTGTAATCAGTGGTTCTCTTTAGGATGGATCTAGACACAGCATAATTCCATTATTAAATATTGCACCTGCCTCTCCTTTGATATGGCCCTATGTGGTTTGCTCAGTGTTTCTCAGTAGCAGAATCAAGATATACTGATTCACTCTGCTGTGTTTATCCTGTGCTCCTCCTATGGAGAAAATAGCCAAGTGTTATTCTTGGAACTGAAGGATAAAGGCCAACTAGGCTATAAATCAAGGATATTTATTGCTACAGGACCTTCTGTAAAGGTACCAGCTTTCCCTCACCCAGTTATTTGGGCCACCTTCTGACCTGAAACATGCCAGCATATTGCCTGTGGCTAGATGACAGCTGAAGAGGTTAATCAAGAGGCAGAAAACAAAATTCCTTAATTGAGTCTTTTACAGGAAGAAGTAAACTACATTACTAGAACAGTCCCAGCTATCTCCTGACCTGCTTATTTACACAGGTGCAAGATAAAAGGGACAAGATCTTACTGAAGCTGCTCAGCATCACTGTAAAGAGTTACATCAGGGAAGGAAGCAGCAGGAAATTGGACCCCTCATTTGCTGGGTGTTTAAACTACTGACAGCACAAACATACACTTGGAACTCTTCTTTGGAGACCCAGGTGGCCTTATTGCTGTGGTTATTCCTTGCTTCCATGTAGGTCAGATTCTCATCCAGGTTGTTGTCAGCGTAGGATTTCCCCAAATTTTCAATCTCTGTGTTCAGAGCAACCTGGAAAACAAAGAAACTCCTGCAAATATGGATACTAATTCTGTGGCTGGCTTTACTGTCAATGACACATGAGCTTCACAGGCAAAATACACTCAGCTGCATGCAGGTGGAGTTGGAACTATATTTTAGTTGCCTGCTTAGTTCATACCATAAACCCAAAGATTCCTGAGGCCACTTTGCAGTGATGTCTGCCAAACAGAATTTTTTTTTTCCTTGCCCATTTTTTTTACCCTTTTTGCCTCTAGGTCATGCTTCATCTGCTGTTGCTCCTCTTCATCAAGGATGCGGTTGCCATCTTTGTCAAATCTGGAGAAAGCTGCTGTGATCTCATGGTCTGCATGGCCCAGTCTGCAAAAGAATAGAAAGAGAAAGCTCAAAGCATAGAATTATACGGTTAAGCTGTAACAGAGTGGGAATTTTGAAATAAGTGTATTGTTTCCTCCTGCCACTGATAAACCTAAACATCCCAAATGGGCAAGAGATAGTTATACAAACCTATTTAGAACAGGAAATTAAATATTTGAGGAAAGATAATTTTTTTTATTCTTAAATTGCCCAGATCTGAGCTAATCGCTCTTCTTGTCTTGAAAAGCAGAAAATTTAAATTACCTGTATTACTAAGAGAAAGGACTAAGTGGACATCCCTCAAACTGACTCACTTACTGCTTCAAGCTGTTCTTGAAGTCTTCAAAGTCCAGTTGTGTTGTTCCATTCTGCAGGGCTTTCTGCACCTCAGAAATCTGCTCTTTCTTCAGCTTCAGCCTCGTGAGTGTCCGGTTGTAGCTCTGTGACCAAAGCCACAGACACAGAATCATGCACACAAAACAGTGAAAAGTAGAGCAGAGTGGGCAGTGTGATAGAGGTGAGCATATGCTAAGTAATAGCAGGAGTTTTCAAGCTCTCCACAAGCAAAAAATAAAGCACTGCAGTATAAACCTCATCTCCAAACTAGAATCACACCTTCAGAGTGATACTAACACGCTAACCCTCTGCTTTTCTCACCCCAGTTCTTCCTTTATCTGATTTCCCAACACATCAGCTGTTTAAGATTACTATCTCAATTACTATTCCTTGTAGAATATTGATCTCACAGCAGAATTGTGACCTTCCAGGAACTTTTCTGGAATTTGTCCATGGGAAAGACAGATTTAACCTGCTAGAATTGTGCCACTGTAACAGGCTCAACTTAGCACAACAGGACTTGCCATTTTTTCAATCAAAGTACATTTTATGAAGGACTGAAAGAGCTTTGTCTAGAGACCATACTGGGAAGAAAAGTCTCTCAGAAACACTACATAAAGTAACAGGATTAACCCAATACCTGCATTCTCATCTTCCCATTGCCAAAGGTCTGGGAGCTTGATTTATCCCAGAAAGGAATTGTGACTTGCGCACACAAAGAAGGGGGATCTGGATTGGCAGCCACTGTTTCTCTCTAGTAAATTCCAGTTAGGTCAGGGACTTCCAAAAATGCTTCATGATTTAGCTAGAAAGTAGCACAGCTTTCACTATTCATCACCTGCTTCAAGATGTCAGAGAGCTGCAGCTCATCCTTCTGGCTCGAAAGCTCCTCCTTGACTTCTGAGTAGGTGTCATTGATGATGGCCAGGAACATGTTCTAGGAAAAGGGGAAGCAGTGAGATGAATATGCATGAGACATCCTGCCTGCTCCATCAGCTGAAACAGCAAGAAACAGACACAGATGCGCAAGACTTAGTTAAACAAGGAGTTGTTTCCCTATGGGATATCTCTTGGGCAAATTAAAGAGGGTCAAGAAAAGGCCTACTTCAGCCACACCATGTTTTCTAAAGTTTTTGCAGTTAAAGCAGTGGCTGAAAGTACATTTATTCCCGCCTCAAATACTACCTTTGGTAGTTTCTCTTGCAAAATCTTAGGTTACATATGGACTCCTGACACTGAGTGTGTAACCTGGTTATTATGAACATTCCTCTGCATCCATTGCCTAGGAAGCCAGTCAGTTTCAGTTTTCACCTTAAGAGATGTTGGCCCTTAATCACCCTAAATAAGCAAATCCCCACTTGTAGTAACACACTCTTTACCTACTGTAGTCTATTTGCACTGCAAAGCTATTGTAACTGAAACTTCTTTTCTAAGCATTTTCACCTAACCCAGGGATTGTCAGGAGGGGTCTCTCAAACACTGCTTTCAATACAGGGACAAGGAGGACTTTGTTGCTTACCAGAAGCACAAAGAAAACAAAGAACACATAGGTGACAAAGTAAAGAGGCCCAAGCACCCTGTTGGCATTGTCAATGGAATTGTAGTCAAAATCACCAAGAATGATCCGAAACTGGGTGAAACTGGGGGAAAGAAAGAGCACAGGGTGACACAAAGGCACACACAAACAGTCCTGAGGTGAACCTGAACCTCCCTGCAGCCCAGATGGGCACAGGCAAAAACCAGAGCAGGGTCTAAGTCACTCCAGAGTGGCAAGTTAAATGCATCCATAGTATTTCAGGAGTGAAGCAAGCTGATCTGGTTAGAGCAAGAGGAAAATAAAACATGGTTTCCACACAAATTCAGGCTGTCCAAAGTGTGTTTTGGTGTAAATAGGAGTCAAAAGCAAAACAATCTGAATTTTCCCTGATTAAAGGCATTTGACTCAATGAAGCCATCTCTTGCAAGAAAGTTTGTGAGACTCTGGAGGGACGTTAGAACTGGATAGTGCTCTTCAACTTTTGTAGTTCATAGCCCCTATAATGATGGGTGTTTAAGTGTATTGATCCCAAGCTTCCTTATCTCTGTTTTCTCTTGTAGACCCTTCAAAGGCAGGACTTGGATGCCCAGAGGTCTGTGGGACACAAGCTGAAAACCATTGCTGTAGCAGATACCTCCATTAACATCACACATTACTTGAGCAGGCCCATGAACTGCAGGATTGTCTGAGAGGGGATTTTAACTCACTTCCCCAACACTCCTTTCCTTCCACATGTGCTCATGCACCCACCTCCATCTCAGATATATTGATCAGTATCTGTGGGATTTCTATGGAAATAGATGTCCTTACCAATATCCACCATATCTCTTGTCCTTACTGATAAACACCAGACAAACAGAAATCTGCCTGTAGCCCTCAGTTTTCTTATTGTATTCTTTCGTCCATGAAGATGTCAGTCACAACCAGAAGGCTGTGAGCAACTTATTAACTATTGTGGCTTTATTACAATGAGATACAACAGGTGTCTGATTGTCATTGAGATTTGCAACTGGGGGGAAGAGTGGAAAGCAGCTAAAATTATTTTGATAAAATTATGGAAACACAGTACTAGCTTACACACTTACATGCATTTAACAAAGGTACTGAAGTTTTCCACTTGTGTCCCAAAAAGAAGGTAACCCAGCTGGGCGTAGGCAAAGAAGACAATGAAGAACATGATGGCAAAGCCCAGGATGTCCTTGGCACAACGTGCCAGTGTGGAGGAGAGCTGGGTCATTGTTTTGTTAAAGCTAATGTACTTGAATATCTGCAGGATGGAAGAATGGGGACAAAGTTAGGCCAAACCACCAGCTAGGTCAGTCCCTCTCACGCATGCACGTGCTTACTAAGACAAGAGGTTCACTACAGGACCAAAGTACTGAAGAGAAAGGTGGCTAGGGAATGGTGGCTTAGTCTTCAGGACATTTATCCCAGGTGTGCCACCATCCTTATCTGGGTTCATAAACATACGACTTTGTTCGCTTTGTCAAAGGAAAATATAAACAGGGACTGCTGGAAAAACAAATCTCTTAAGGCTGATGAGGAGCCCCTTGGTGGCTTTCTGCCACACCAAGATGCTTTAGTTGAAATGCAAAGTCCATGTCAACAGATGAGTCATTTCCAGCTCTTGAATGATCATAATGGAAAAAAATATGATTTGCAGATTATCCTCAAGAATACCAAAATAGTATAGGATGGACAAAGTTACATGGTACTCAGCATTTTCTAAAACCACTTTTACACCGCAGTGTCTGAGCTCATATCCCTGAGGGTTACTTCTGAATAACTGACCTCAGAATGAAGGGTGAAAAGTTGCCCAGATTAACTGCAAAACAGACCATATGACTTCAAGGAAAATTCTCTGTTCTATAACTGTTCTATAGCTGTTACACTCATTTACTCAGAGGGATGGAAGAGACAACCCTCAAGCTATCCAGAAAGAGAGGCCTGACTGGAGACCTGGCACCTCCCAGATCCCTTACAGTACCTTGATCCAGGCAAAAAATAAGTTGACTGCATTCATATTGTTGTACTGGGTCTGCCAGAACGCCAGGAATTCAAAGTCTGCGTAGGTGTTGGGGTGCTCCAGCAGCTCTCCCAGCAGCCTGTTCACCTCTGTGGTGCGAAAGATGTGAAACCCAATGGCAACAATGGAGAGCTGCAAAGAGGAAGAGGAGTAGTCTGCAGTAATCGCTGTTTCTGTGCTTTCCATGGAAATTAAATGTCACAGAACTCATTGCAATCCCACTTCAGAGCTGCAGTCTAGTGGTGGGCTATGAAAATATGATGTGCTGAATGATACCCTGACTTCAGTCTCTTGGGCATCTGTAAGAATTTTCTCCTAGCAGTTCTTCCAGACAGAAGAGCATGTGTTCATTTTAGTATTAGAGCAAAATGTGCAAGTTCTTGTCTTATCTAGACTAATTTCCACTTTCCTTCATTTATTTGCCTCTTACACACCCCTGCCATTCCTCCCCCAAAAAGTGAGCAAGGATCCTCACCAGAATGACAACCACATCCAGAATGTTCCAGATGCTGGTGAAGTACTTAAACTTGTGGATACGGAGCTCCAAAGCCTCTTCCACCACGTAGTAGAAGATGAAGACACAGAATACAATTTCACAGGCAACAATGAAGAAGTCCCATGTGCTGACATATCGTATAAGCTTCACTGTCCGGATTTGCCAGGAGGGAATGGCACCACCAGTGGCTGGAAACTCAACCACTAACCTTGAAGGGGACAAGGAAACAATTTCAAACTAGGGGATGGAAGCTCAGAGATAATTTTGAGAGGCATCCAATTGAGCATGAACTATCCACCAGACCATGAGTGAAAGCATTGTGTATGTGTTTGTGCAGCCATGTCTCTGCTGCTTCACTGCCTGTGATAGGAAAGGGTAAAAGGTGACAAGAAGTGTGACTGGTTATTTCAGGAAGACCAAGACTTCTCACTAAACCATGCAAATTCTACTGACATCACTCAGTAGTAGTAGAGGGGTGGTCACTACCCCACTGGTGGACCATAATAAAATATTTGTATTTTGAGAAATAAATTGAGGCACTGAGGAAGATGCAAGAGGCTGAAGAATTTTCATCTGGACTCAGCTTACCTCAGAACACAGAACAGATTGATATTTGCATTATACACAGAGAAATCAATAAAGACAACTCGTGTTCCCCGATCCAGCCACAGTTTCTCCTTCAAGACCTGCAGGGCTTCAGCACTCTCTTCTCTGGTCATCTTGAGGTCTATGTAGTATCCTCCCCCACTGTAACTGGTTAGTCTTCCCCAGTGAGATGAACCACCCAGCTCCTCCTCAGAATGGTACCTCCACCTGCAACAGACAAGGCACAAAGAAAGGCTTCACCTGCCCAGGCTTGAATATGGCCTTGTGCCCTGGAAAAAATATATCTTCAAGGGGCAGAGCAGTTTTCAATTGAAGCAATTGAAGAATTGGCATTTAATTCCTACTCCTGATCTCACCCTACATAATACTGGTAACCATTATGGTTAGTTTTCTGGTTTAGTGCTTCCCAGCAGTGACACAACATGATTTGCAATACTATGGAGGGAAAATGCTGAGGTTTGTTGGCTATATCAGTCTTGTTTTCATGGAGGTTATTCTCAGCATCTACTCTCTTACCTTCTACCACATCCTACACCGCCATCTGCTTAGAATGCTCTTGTACTCATATTTCCTAATGAATAATAGTTTCTCATTCATGGATCAAGATTCACACAGAGAGAAGTGAGCAGAGATATTAAACTGCAGTTACCTCACATTATTATAGAGAAACAGGTTGTCAAGATGAAAGAATTGCACTCCCTTTTCTCTGGCTCCTGAAATCCCAGAGGAAAGCAAATGGTAACTTGCCAGCTAAATGTCAGCTTGCCATTTAATGGATCTGGTCCCAGAGGTCTTCATTTATTCTCACTCTCTTAAAAATAGGCAACAATTTCTTCCTATATTCCCACTGTATTTTTTAATGGCTTTCCCAACATGGAAACTCATTCTATTGTACTTCCCCCAAAAAGACACTTGACATTATTGATAGACAAAAAGGAATTTCTGCCTCTGACTGCAAGGGCAATTCCAGCCTTATGTGAGAAACTCACCCCTGGCATCCTGCAGCTCAGCAGCTCTTATTTGAACGAGAAGAGACTCGTTTGGATTAGATGTACTTACGCCGTTCCATTGATGAGCCCAAAGGAGAGCCTTTCCTCCTTGTCTTCAGAGTATACATCATAGCAGCCAGAGATTTCCTCCTTGAAGTCATCGTGGACCACACAGGAGTTGTTCTTCACCTTCAGCTGCCTCATGCGTGGGACACCCAGCAGCAGGTTTTCGTAATAGATGTATGACTGCGTGCTGTGCGCCGCCAGGGACTCGTTGTTGTACCACTTGGTCCAGTATAGGTTGTCCAGCAGGGGCCCTTGTGCATACTGCAAAGGAGGCAGAGGAGAACAACTCCTTTGTAGCTCACACATTCTCTTAGTCTGGGATTGAGGTAGTGAGACCTGACCCACCCCTCTCTGGTCCCCAAGATGAAGAGTAGCCAAAGTTTGTGTTGCATGTACGTTAACGAGAGGAAAGACCAGGGCTGGTGGTAGAGGAGGGATGCTGGGCAGCAGGGTCATCATTGGTTTCTCACAGCCCTGTAATGTGTCTGTGGCACCTTCTGTGCCTAATGAAGAGACAAAAGCCCTACAAGTCTCATTGTCTCTTCTACTTCAGTCAGCACAAGTCTCAAGGAACTGCCTTGGCGCAAGTTGCGAATGATGAAAAGTGCATGTGCCAGTGTCCTGGAAACAGTGGTGGTGAAACAATAGGGCCATTGTTGGCTGGAGTGTTTTAATGTGACAGAAAAAGGCAACTCTAATTGACAAATAACTTCTGGCTGTCAGAGATAAGTGGTTGCAATACCTCAATGGCCTTCACTGAGGCTCTTGTTATTCTTTCATCCATTCTTTCACAGAAATATGTTAGAACCCAGATGTTTGTCCCCTTCATTCTCTTTGATAAAAGTCACTGCAAATTTTAATCCAGCTTCTTCCTAAAGAATCTATAGATTAGACAAGCCCAGGCATGAATTACAGGCAGGTTAATTTTGATGTTCTCAAAATATCATGAAAATGGACATGGCCTATTACTAAGACACCAGCTAGAAGACATTGTACTCTAGGATTCAAGTCCACTTGTGTCACAAGGAAATCTGAAGTAAATCCCTTGGCTTCTCTAGGCCAGTACTTCCTATCTGTGCAATATCACCAAAATTATTTTTTTTTAATATCCTGCCTGTTTTACTGAGAAATGGACTCTTCTGGGCACACACAAATCTTAGCCTAGCCAGTATTCTGGACTCAGTGCTCAGGGATACACTATACTTGAAATCAGTTAATATTTTGAATGCAAATGTTATTGTGACTATTGCTAGTAGCTGGCAAAAGCTTGTGGCAGCAAAACGTCTGCTGAAATCACTAGATAGTACTTCAGAGGGAACTGAATATCCCAGTCCAGCTGAGTTTCAGGGTTCCCATGGCAGGCCAGATTGGTACTCACCACCCAGAAGTCAGCCATGCTGCTGATGGACTGGAAGGAGACACGGCCATCTGTAGAGGTCTGCAGGAAGAGCTCAGACATCACTTTGGTGTAGTAATAGGCATTGGAACTTGTCATTCCATATGTCACTAAGAGAACAAGAGGAGGGTCCTTTCTTATACCTGAATACTGGCATCTGATATTTATTTATATATTCACTTTCTGTGTACCTTATATTTTCACAGGTACAAGACACAGGAGAATAAATTTTAGGGTTTTCTGCTTTCTTAGAGATTTACAAACTTATCTGCTCTATGTTGCAGAGTTTAAATTGTCAGACTGACCAAATGTAAGAGTTAAGTTGTAAGAGAAGACCATTGGAGGATACAACTGAACATTCTGGATAACAGTTTTTGTTCCCAGACAGAATTTCTGAAGGAAATTTTATTTTTCAGAACAAAGTCCATGACCTATATTTTGAATTTCTGATGTGAAGTCATGAGGGCACAAAGACCACCTTATTTTCCCAAGTGAAAAGCTCCAGGTAAGTTTTCATCTACCAAGAAACCCCAAGAGGAGCAGGCTCTAACTTCCACAAACATGTTGTTTCAACTCTCCAGTGCTCCTTCCTTCAGGAAAACATCCATCATGGTGATCACTAAGAACATGTCCTACTCTTGAAAGGACACCAGGAGAATAAAGCACCTGACATTCAAGACACAAGCCCCCACACCTCCTGGATGAGTCAGTGTGTGACAACACGTACATCTGTGTGCGACAACGCGTACGTCCGTGTGCGTGTCTTGG
Organism: Ammospiza nelsoni; assembly: GCF_027579445.1. Lineage (NCBI taxonomy): Eukaryota > Metazoa > Chordata > Aves > Passeriformes > Passerellidae > Ammospiza > Ammospiza nelsoni. Next base: position 18,747,629 of record NC_080640.1, read on the forward strand.
TTCTTTAGGAAGAGCGACTGAAGCACTGTCTCCCTGACACAGCATGATAGTAACTTAGGGTGGTATTGTCTGTCCATCTCTCCTGCTGTTGGGTCCATGAAATATAACCCTCCTCACTGTCCCATGCCACAGGTGCTCACTGGTGATAAGGAATGAACCTTAGCAGAACCAAACAGCCATTGTCCTACTGGCACAAAGTCCATATTAGCATTGCCATTCACTACAGGGACACATTACACTCACTCAATAACAACAGGGTGAGCTGTCATCTGCTTTATCGCCTCAGCCACCCATCCAGTCTCAGAGGGGAAAATCTCTCTGAATTGTCTTTGCTACCAGCAAGTTTCTAGAGCTACTCTCTGGGGGTTGAGCATTTGCTGAGAAACTGAGAAAAGACCTTGGGCAGATTCTCCTAGGACTGTGGAGTCAGTGGCTAGAACTGATTATGCCAATCAGAAAGTACTGCTTAAGTCTAACTAGCATCAGTTAGCACTGGTCACTAATTTTACTTCTCTGTGCAGCATCAATTCTTTAAGGTAATGACAACTTCTTGCTGCTGTGAACACCCATACAATAAATGTAACATTTACAGCAGAGCAAGGAAGACTAGTAATAAAATCTCACATTATTCCCCTCATGCTGCACACAGAAATGGTGCCTATGAGATATGACAGCTACTTACAGAGACAGATGTCCACCAAGAACATAACATAGACCAGCAGTTCTCGCAGGGTGGTCTTCACATACAGCTCCCTATTTTCAGCTGTGTTCTCAGTCAGTGTAGTGCCCCACAGACCTGTTGGGTATAAAGAAGGAACTGTAGAATTTTTCATGGCCATTCTCAACGGCCATGTGAGGAGCTGTAATCCTGTTCCAAAAAAGCACTGTTGGGAGTTGAAGTTTAGTGGCTTTTTGAGGCCAAGTCACTTTTCATTTCAAAATCTGACTAAAAACATTTGCTAAATACCCCTAAGAAGAACCATTCCAGCATGCATAAAAGATTTTTAGCTAACCAAGACTGAAATATACTGGATTTTTATTTTGCTAAATCACTATTTCGTTTTATGTTTCTTCTGTTTTCAGTTCATTATAGCCTGATCTTTTCCTGACTGTGTTTCAGCTTACTCTTTGCAGAAGTTCAGTCTTTGTCACAAATGCTCTTGAAACCATAATATTTCATCTCAGTCACCCATGTGCCAACAGCTGACTTTCTGAGAGGTCTTTCATTCCAGAACTGCATCTGGTGTTAGCTTTACAACTATTACTCCTTTTATTGTATACTGAACCATTAGGGTCCAAATATTTGTCTCTTGCTTACCTAAAAACCCTTGCAGTTTTCTTATTGGTCATAAAACTCAATCAAATAACACAACTCAGTATTTTCAGCACAACATTTAGAGCCAAATTATCTTCAGGACATCTAACAATGGAGCTTAGCTGAATCCAATACACTAATTGCACCAGCTAAAGATCCTATTTCTTCACACAACTCATTAAATGTCACCAGGGTCATCAATAAGAGAGAAATGCTTCCTTTAAAAGAAGCCTTGATATTTTGTGTTTGATGAACCACCTAATACCATTAGTGTATTTGTTTGTTCTTTTTGTAATGGCTTTCTGTTGTGATTTCTGGAATGCTCCTGAAGTTGAAAGGCATAAGAACTTTCAATTGAAAGCCTGGTGATGAAAGCCTTGTCAATAATTGCCATGGTCTTGCTGCTTTCTGCAGCTCCTAGAGAGCTCAGCCCTGATTCCTATCCCCAGTGGGATGAAACAACCTTCTTCCTGCAAACCAGGATCAAAGCTGATCAAAGGCCCTACACTTGAAGTCATCTCCGGCAGATACAAACTTCTTTTTTGTCTGGAGTAAGCAAAAGTGTTCTAGTGGTCTGTGTGCATTTATCCTGTCATTTTGATAGCTCTTTGGCATCTCAAGAGATTAGACAGTTTTCTGCACCATTAACTACCATAGTGACCATAGTGATGTTGCAGCATCTGCCATCACATCTGCGCAGGCAAACCAGGAGCCTGTTCTGGACAATCCAGACCAGCAAGAGAAATGACAGCCTGGAGATGATCTGGACTAACTCCTGAGGAGAAGAAAGTATCATATGATCTACAGGAATCTTCACAATGGACAAAAATCACTTTTAAATTACTACCTTCATCCTTAGATATGACTACACCACAATCTTTTAACAGGTTTGTTTGGGGTTTTTTTCCATAAGCAGGAAACCCCTACTATCCATATGTTTGGAGCAAATGCACAGGCTTTCTTTACTTTTAGAACAGTAGTGCACTCAGGAACACCCAAATTCAAGGAGACTCTAATATCCTTGAGAACTTGGTTCAGACTCTTGCCCAAAATGATACCTGGAGGACCATGAGGCTGCTCCAGTCCTTCCAGATTGCGTTAGTTGTAATACTGTATCAGCTGAGGTTTATTTTCAGCTATGTCTTTAGGAAACATGCCAGGGAGATCTATCACCTCATACATGAAGCATGTCCCCATCTGTGTCTCCTTTGGCACCACCTACCCCCTTGGGGATGCAGCTATTTTGGACATGACATTTGGAGTAGAAGGACTCAAGGCTAGAAGGTATCCAGTCTTCCTTATGGCACCTTGAATGACCACCCAGAACCCATGTGGCTGAGCAAAGAAAAAATAACAGAACCTAGAAAACAGGCTATGAATGCAATCCTTTTATGTCTCACCTTCCTGATAGTTAACAAGTAACTGATAAGAATTACTGGCAACACCTACATTATCACCAGACTTGTGACCCAGGTGAGTGACTAGCTCACGGTCTCAGGTACAGCTGGAGATCCTCTTCCAAAGGCAGCGGGAAGCTGGGTACTCCTCATCAACCACCATACACCCATACCCAGCCAAGTCTGCCCATGTGCAGGCCATGGACCAGCAGAGGTGGCAGGAGGCAGGCAGGAACCAGGACACAGAGCTGCTTGCACACTGCTTAGAGAGGAACAGTCCTGAGCACTGGCACCAGGTGCAGCAGCTACTCGCTACTAATCCAGCACAGTAACTGATGAGGACAAGAAAAAAGATTAATAATCCAACTATTGCCTCTAGCTATGGACATGTAATCCCAGGAAATGGTTTTTAAGCAAAAAACCCAACCTCTTAAACTCTCATTGTTTAACTAACTTATATGTACTACTTCTATTTTCCATGTGAGACACCAAGGTGATTAAATGGAAAGGGAAAAGCCAGCAATGGAGAGGCAATGAAAAATGATGAGCACCTAGTAAAGATGCAAAGGAAGGAAGCAAATCCTTCAAGGAAAAAGTCCCCACTTCTGTGAGGCTCAGAGAGACCTTTGGTCTGTCTGCACTGGCCTTTGGATTCCCAGCTTTGGTATTTCCTTCAACCCTATTTACCACCCTTAGTGTCAGGACACGCTGCTGCAACAGTCAGAAGAAGAAAATGATGTGGTATCTTGACAGTTACCATCATTTGCATGCTCCAAATTCAACTCTGGCAGCTCACAAATGGAAATTTGATGTTAAAGTATGGATATGGTTTTCCATTTTAAGTCTCAAACAATGCCTAGAAGAAAGCATTTCAGAATAAACCAGGTAAATGATACACTGCCTAAGAGTAATCTGTAATTAGCTACCAAACCCACCCAACACTCTTCCTTGGCCAGGAGAAATCTCTAAAGCCTCTGCTCTGAATTCCATGTGAGATAGTAGTGTTAGACTGTAATGGCAATGGCAAAAGCATTGATCACAGAGGGGCTGTGCAATTCAGGACCAAACTGTACTGTTATTCACCCACTCATACTGTTAGAGGGTATGGCTCTGAGAGGGGTTCTTACCTTCCAAGTGAGGAAAAAAAAAAAAAAGACACGTTGGCAAGAAATTTTTTTCTTTGCTTTATCTTTCCTGTTTTTAAAATATTGTGATCTTATGCCTTCTATAAGAAACTGTTCAAATAATGCCCTTACCCAGGACTGTATTCTGACAGGAGACTTATCTTGCCCCCAGGGTTTTGTTTGCCTCTGAATAAGCCTACATAATATTTTATTCCCCTTTGTCTTTTAAACTGGAAACAGCACCTCTTTCAGCTATCTTCAAGCAAAACATTATTTGACACATTGCTCTAATCCCCTACATTTCAGTCCTGACAGTGCTAGATTTTCTCTGGTAGATAGGGCTATAAGTTCTTATGCTACTGTAGCACAGGGGCCAATACCATTCTATCTAGAAAATGCACACAAAGACAGAATAGTCTCACCACCACAGTGATGGCTTCTGGGGATTCAGACCACCTAAGACCTGCCAACAGATTCACTGCATGACCTTGAGCATGAGACCCACTAAGTCTTATGGTAAAGGTAACAGGACAGACCATGAAGCTACAGCAAGGCACACAGAACAAGGATACTCCTTTCAGGTCAGCCAAAGATGATCTCTGGAGTAATGCTACTGCATGTTGAACAGGTCCCTGGGCTTCACAGACACTATGAGGTTTTTGCCATCTGCATCCCTTCTCTTCCTCCCCTCACCATTGCTCTGAGGGCTAATAAGTCCCTTCTAATGAGATAGAGATTTACCTCGGATGCCTCGGAAGATGTAGAAGCAGCACTTGAGGAAAGGACTTGTCCTCCCATTCACAGCTTTGCTCTGTTCTTCCTGGTAGGGCAGCGCATCCCCAACCTCTTCAAAATTCTCGTAGGGACTCTCCAGGACAGGTTTGGGGTTGTAGATGGTTTGAATTTTCAAGGAGGTAGAGGGAGAGCCATTGTAAACAGGATTGTCCCAAGCTTTCTTCCCCACTGTCTCCAGTTCATGCACCTCTGATACTTTAAAGTGGCTCTCAGCTCTGTTCTTTAGGTGAGACATATTCATGACTACTCACTGCCAGCAGAAGTACTTTTTAGCTGGAATTGTGACGATTGCCTGCCCAGACTGGAATTAAAAGTTAGCAGAGAGATAATCAGTGCCAAACAGCTTGTCTGCCTCAGCAGCCAGGAGAGGGCACACCAGCAGCTCCCCACAGACAGTAAGCATCCTCTCTTTCTTTTATATCAGCTCAGCTGGTGACACCGACCAGAGGGGTGGCACTGCCCCTTGTTAGGAACCACCGTCAGCCCTATTATCCCAGTCGCCCTGGGAACACCGGCAGGTCCAGGAGTCCTTCCCTGCTTCACAGCGGCAATGACAGAGGCAGATGCCGCCGTGAGAAGAGGAGGCAGCGGGGAGCGAGGAGCGCTCCGGGTCAGTTCGGGGCACCCGTGAGACCGGGGCCGCTCCGCTCGGGGCGGCGGGACCCGCGCCTGCAGCCAAGGGACAAAGAGCAGAAACTCCCCGAGCGGCAGCGCCCAGGCGGGCAGGCGGCACAGCATCCTCTTCCTTGCGGATTGCAAAATCAGGGCTGAAACGCGGGAGTAGCTGGAGTGGTCGTTTTGGAAACCAGGGGCTGGAATCTCCTGCTTTCGCGGTATTTCCACAAGCTCGGTAGTCCCTGCCAGCCCTGAGGCAAGCCTGATTAAAAAAAAAAAAAAAAAAGCACCATTACCACCAAAAAACCCACAAAAACAAAAGAAAACAAATTGAAAAACCCCAAACAAACAAACAAAAAACCCAAAGAAAGAAAAAAAACCCAAGCAAAACCCCAAACAAACAATGCCTCCCAAAACAAACAAAAAAAAAACCCCAAACCAAAACCAAACCCTAACAAACCAAAACCCCATCAAGATAAAAAACAGGCAAAACTGGCAATAAGAGTGGCAGGGACTTGCCTGCACCCACCTTTGCCACTGGCCACCAGCGAGTAGTCATCCCAGGCACCACAGGTCCTGCAGGTCTGTGACTGTACCCCGAGGGGTCCCAGAGCTCAACCCCAGGACACCACACTTGTCTTGGTGATGAGACTATAAAAGAACACGTAGCCTGAGCCTGGTCCTTCCTCACGTCTGAATATATAATTCAGAAGAGGTGCCTCTCCATGGGTACTGAGGGTTGCTATTTTTCTGGCATTACCCAAGAAAGCAACAAGACTCTCACACCTGTAGGCCCAGATGAGGATGTTTTCTCTGGACTCTGATGTTGCCAAGCCAGCTAGGAAATGCAGAGATGTCCCCTAGATGTGACCTAAGATTGTGGCACTAAGCAGCTGCTTGAACAACAGTGAAACAAGACCTAACTTGCCACAGGGCACTAAGAGGGCACCCTTAGTGGCTGGAAAGGCACTGGAGGTCTGGGTTGGATCCTTTGACTGAATTTGGTATTATTGGGCCTGTTGTGTTTTATTACTCCCTTGCCAGATGAAGGCAGTGGCATGGGAAGCATTTGCAGAGCTCCCAGGCAGCAGCAATGCAAGGAGTGAGGCCTCAGTGAGAGGCCACCTGCCAGAGCCAGCCATCCCTCCTGGGACCACACAGCAGACACCCCTGCCCATGCACAAGTGGCATGACTTACATGTGGAGTGCTGCTTTGGGGGAATGTGGGGGCTTTTCACAGAGCAGCTCTTGCACAGCACATCCCACCCCATCCTTCAGGAGCCAGGTACAGGGCAGATCTGCCTTCTCAGAGACTAGGGCACAGAGCAGGTGGTGAAAGGGGTGACGTTGTCCTGTATTGAAAGACCAAGTCACCCACCTAGCCCAGAAGACAGGTCATGTCTGTGTCACCTGATTTTGAAGAGCCTAACACAAGGCAGAACCAAGAGCACTCTATAATTAAGGAAACACATGCAATGCTTTACAGGCAGCATGAGGTGACTCAGTTTATGTGGGTCTAAAACACTCCTTTTCAGCCAGTAAACTTGAATGATAGGAGATGTGTCAGCTGGAAGAGAATATGATCCAGACTTTAGGACCTCATAGACCACTCTGCTGTGCCCTCTGTGGTGTTTGATGTAAGCCCATGTGGAGCAGCAGTATTTCCTGGCTAAGGAACAGTGTAGGTCTGGTAGCATCTGTGAGGACTTACATCTCTTTTCCTTACAGTGCTTTGGACCTCATTTGCCAAACTTTCATTCTTGTGAAAACCAGCCAACAGAATTTCTCTTCTCCATTCTTCTTTTTCCCTCCTTTGTTGAAATCCATTTTTCAGCAGGCCTAGAGGAAACCTTTCAGAGATACCCAGGGAAGACTTTTTCTGAAACTAGAAACCACTATCACTACAGGATGCAGCATGTTAGAATAAGTGCCACAGCCACTGAAGTTTTTCTGTCAGTGTGCCAAGCACACAGACCTTTAAACAATATCTCACACTTAATTCCTTTGTTTAAAGAGAAGAGAGCACCAAAGAGTTCATATATTCCCCCCTCAAAAAGCACTCTCAAACACTGAATTAGAACTACAAAGTGTTTAGATGACAGGGTTAGAAAAAAGTCCTATCAGTTAATAAGAGCAGTCACTTGTTGGGACTGAAGGCAAATCTGCTCACCAGGCCCAAGAGGTCAGGCTGTCCAGGAGCTCACCAGCCTCTGCTCAAGTGGCCCTGCCTGGTGGGAACGTTTTCATCAGCTAGAGATGATGCTGGGACACCAGTTACAGACCAACTTTCTGTGCTGAATAGAGCTGGTAGAGGACCAGGACAGAAGCATCCAGCTCTAAAACAGAATCAGTTTTGGCACACATTTTGAACAATATTTTTAATTTCTTCCAGGAGCTTAATCATCATCATTGAGGTTTAAAGATTTACAGATGCCTTGAGAAATCTTGTATACAAGTTTAGCAGTACAAAGTTTTCTATAGTCACTCTTCACTGCAACTAAAACAAACAAAGAAAGAGACACAACCATGCATAAACAATTCTATATCCAAGTTCCTGTTTTCTTACTTAGGGTGCTATGTTAATTCTCTTGGCAATAATCCATTTTCAGCAGGTTCTCATCAACACAAGCATTTGGTTCCCACTTACAGGCAACATAAACAGAGCTAGAGACAGTTGTTATCTCTATGGATTGCATCAGGAATAGGGAAAGGGAAAGTGGTGGTGACAGCACTAATCAGAAATAAAAAGCCAGACTTCCAAGCACAGTACCTTGGTGTTGAGTAAACTGTTTATGAGACATTTTGAAAAATTTCCCAGCACAGTGTAATAATGTTCAGGTGTTTTCATTATTTTTCATTTAAATGAAGTCTTCTCTGTCGATCTCTTTTTCTGCATCAAACAGGTGGATTTTATCTACATTTTAATAATACTTTTCTTATTCTAGTTATGTCCAGAGGCTAGAGAGACCATCTCACGAGACACTTGTTGAGGAACCAGCACAAAAGGTGCTTTCTGCAGACCAAGATATAAGAACTGTTTCAGTAAGCAGCCCTACACATCTCCAATCTGTCAAGATAAATCTGCCTGAGGAGGAGAAGGTGAAGAGAGAGCAAAGGACATTTTAGCTCAGGACAGGTTGAAATTGATCTATAAAAACTTGTTACCATGATGTACAACTTTGCAGTAAGTTTTCATAAACATCTGTACAAAGACATATTTACTAACACATAATTCCTAACACATTGGAGAGCTCTTTTACATTCATGTACCCGTGCAGTGGCCTTCAGTGGGGACTTCACTGGCTGGCTGCAAATTCACAGGGACTGTGCATGTGCAACTCCACCTGAGCAGAAAGAAGCAGGTATAGGATGAAGTTATCAGGTCCTTTACAAGATACTATTGATTTTTCCTCTTTTTAGAACACAGAACTAAATTTTCTTGATCTCTAAATACAATTTTGATTACAAAGAACATTTCCTGTCACTCTGCAGGGTGTTGTTTTCTTGAGACTTCACTGCGATCCGTGCAGCTGTGCAGGGCCATGTGTGGGCATGTTACCCCACACACGTGCAGCAGACACGCTCTGTGCTCCCAGGAACTGTCTGGGCCAACTGGCACTGCTGGGAGAAAGTCTGTGCTTGACACACCGTGGGCAGTGATGAACGCCCAGCTGAGCACCACGCCTCACAAACAGAAGTGCCTCAGGAGGACCAGCTTCAAAACAAGAGGTATTTCCTCCTGTGCAATGAAACCCGCTCTGGGGTGGCAACCAACCCACAGTTTACGCCCAGAGGTGACCCACACTTGCCACAAGTCAGGAAACTTCCATCAAGGGGCTCAAAGAGTCACTTCTCATAAGCTGGGCTGCTGTCAGTAGCAGGGTGTCTGGATACAGGCTGCTCCTGTTACCCAGATTTATCACAGCCAGCAAGAAGAGGGACACAGACAGTCTGTGTGCATGGCATATCTCAAGCAAACACCTGCCACTGTCCCTGCAAAGACAAAGCAGGACTCAGACCAAAGATATCTCTCCCAATCCAGCTATCTGCCAGATGCAAGAGTCTCTGTATAACATCCCTGAGAACACAGCAGGCTGTAAGCTCGTGTTGAGTAAGTGCAATGAGAAGAAGGAATGCTGATTCCTGAATGTTTGGTTTTTGGAGAATGCTGCATTAATACATGTTGCATTAACACATCGGGGAAAAAAATAGCAGGATGCATCAGGTATGAGAGATGAGATTGTCGTTGCCATCAGCTTTATTAACAGAAGCAAGTGTGATGGAGAATGACAGTACTACATCCAGCTTTCTGATGGAATAGCTTAATTCATATAATGGGAGACTAGTAAAAAGGTCTCTGTGGAATTGTTTCCGTCCTCCAGAATTTGCATACTTGCTGGTGTTTCCACTTTTAGATGCACCAGCACTATTCAAAGCATTTAATCTCTGAAGCGTAGGTAATGCCTGTGGTTTTTTTCAGTTCATTCACAGTAAATCTTGCACTGAAATATTGTTTGGTTTCATTAGCTATTATTTATACTTCAGTGCTTTTCATCTACTCCTCAGTTGCATGCTTATGAGTTCAGTAAAGCACTTAAAACTCACTATTGTGACCACCGGGGTTTGCTGGACAGTGCTTAGCACACGGCTACAAACTGGCACAGGGCTGCCCTGCTTGAAACAGTGATGCTGCAAGCGAGCTTATCTTTTCTGCCTTTTTGGAGGAATCCCACGAGGATAGTGCTCAAGTCTCTCAGCGATGGCAGTCCAGCCCACCTCAGACAGGTCTCAGCTGGGGTGAAATTCCTCAGCTGAGCGCGGCGGGATGCTCCGAGGATGCCCGCGCACCGTTCCGCTCCTGCCGCCGCCGCCCCGCGGGAGCGCCCGGACCGGGCCGGGCCGGGCCCCGCTCGCTCCGCCCGGCCCGGCCGCCAGGTGGCGGCAGCGCTCCGCGGGCCCAGCGCCCCGCGGCCCTCACGGCCCGGCTGCCCTCAGCGCCCCGCGGCCCCTCGAGTGTCCGCGGTGTTCGCTCTCCAGGGCCCGGTGCCCGCTGCCCAGGCCCGAGCGTTCAGTACCTTCCCGCACGCACCGACCCCGCTGCCCTGGTGCCACAGCTCCCCCGGGGCAGGCAGCGCAGCGCAGCCCCGGGACGCGCCCGCCTTGTGCGGCATTGCCCCCTCCTCAGGCGGCTTTCTGCCTGGAACTGCATTCCCCAGCAGTCACAAGCGCTCGAAATGGCAGTCCCACCAGCACTCACCTGCCATACCACACTGGGCTTGTCCTTTACCAAACTCAGTCAATTACTGCCTGTCACCCCGCTTAACAAGGACAACACGGGCAGAGCCAGCACAGTCTCAACAAGACCCGGCCTGTCCTCACCAGGACAAAGCAGCAGCAATATCCTACAGCCAGGAGCAAGGCAGCCAGGTTTCTTTAATGCTCAGCAGAGCACTCAATATCAACCAATCCCACCTGAGGAACAGTGCAGGTGTTTGTGATGAAGGGAGTGCAATTTATTCCACCTGGGAAACTTCCTCTAGCTGATTACTGATCTGTGTATGCACAAATCAGTACAAATCATGCACAGATCATGCACAAGCTACAGCACGAGTGGCAGACACATGCTATGGAGGATATACCACAGCCATCTGCTGAAAGCTGCCAGGCTTTTTGCAGTTTAATCATTGCACATTGACTTTAGGAATACTTCCACCTCTCAGGGCCTCTGGCAGAGGCAGGCAATGCCAATATCCCATGTGGAATAATTTAGGAAAAGTCCAAAGGGTGGGGCTGGGGGTATAAAACTGGATTAGCAGTTCAAACGTAAATCCTCAGCACTGGTTAACTGTCATGTAACTCACTCCTGGACGGGAAACTCACCCTGCCTGTTCCTGTCATGCCTGGAGCAAACTTTAGCAATAAAAGATACTGCAATCGGGGTCATCCAGGGAAAAACATCAGGCATTTCTGATACCTGCTGCAGCAGTATCCTGCTCCCCCTCCTCTAGCAGCTGTCAAGTGTCAGCAGTTGACATTTTGATGGTTTTTTTCCCATAGTCTATGGCTAAGGCTCACATTAACACATGCTGAAAAGGAGATACCCTGTTCCCAGGGGTGAAAGAAATGTTTGTGATACATCCAGCAGCACCAGAAGGAGGGCAGGGTCCCTGCATCTGAAGGCCTGGCACCTCCTGAGATGCAGCTGTGAGCCCCAGGGAGGAAATGCAAAAGAAGGAATCCTGAAATCTTTGGAAACCAAGACAGGAATCCTCTGGACACTAAAGAGCTACTCTAGCTTTACCTCAGCACATCCTGAGCTCACTCCACTGTTCTTCTGGGGAAAGGTGCTGGCCAAGTCCTGGCTAGAGACCAGAGAAGCAGATTCTTCAGGAGCTGCAAATGATTCTCTGGTTTTCTGTAACCAAATCATTATTTAGATGAAAATCATTTGTCTGCAATGCAGTTATATCCATTCAACTTGCACAGTCCCATGCTGCTCAGTACGTATTTTTCTTTCCTTATTCCTCATCATGTAATTCCAAATAATACATGAAGTTTATATTTTATAGGTAAAAAGACAAGATGGGAAAGGCTTAGGTGGCCATTTGAACACCAAGAGTCTGTCATCAGTTTTGGGATTAGGTGCTGCATGTGATTGATATCCAGGGATGAGCCCATCACCCGATTAAGCTAGTTTTTAAAGGATATACTTGAGTAATTGAGAAAGAGGAGGTGAAGAAGGAGTTGGGGCCAAACCAGTCTCTGGCAACATTGTGTGTTTGCACACCAGTTAGCTCCTGTCTGTGTTCCAGTGCTTTCCAGACTCATTCTATCTCAGCATTCAGGATCCCAGTTAGCATTCATGCTAGCAAAGCATTCAGGCAGCAAAGGATTCTGTCTGGATTCTCCTCTGTAATATTTTTACTTTTCAGGGAGGCTCTTCAAGTCTTAGAGTTGCTAATCTTTACATGCAAATCCTTTTTCAGAGTTGTTATTCCCAAGGCACACCACCGAGTCAGCAGGCTTTAAAAAGCAAACTGGCACAGTGGACAAACAAAGAAATCCCTCAGGCCTTGGGTGTCCCCAGTGCCAAGCAGAACCAGACAGTCACTCCCTGTGTCTGTAGTATGCCCCTATTTGTACACCTACAGTTGGCCCTGCTTGTGGTGTAGCATTGTGAGCACACACTCCACTGCTGTCCACAGACTCTTATCTGCAGAGCTGCTGTCTCACCAAGTTACCTTCCCAGTGCAGGCTGGGATAGTTGACTCTCCACCTCAAACCAGAGCTTTGTACTTGTCTAGTGAATTGCATCCTATCATTTCGTTCAGTCCATGTATCCCATTTGCCAAGATCTTATTGGAAATCTAAGCAGGGTGACCTCCAACATATTTTCTACTCTTCTTAGTCCAGGACAGCCTACAGGAGGAAGAAGTTTGATCTGCCTTTTTTCATGTGTATCAGCAGGGAAATTCAAAGTACCTATGGATCCCAGAGTTGTTCCAGCAACCCTCAGACTGAAAGTGGGGGCTCTTAGCCCAGTTTCCCAAAACCTCCACAACCATCTTCATCTAGGTAAAATTAGGAGGATAAAACAGTGGTGATAATGTCATGTAACTCTACACCAAAAGCCATAAAATTCTCCTACTTCACCCTTACCTTGCTTTCTTTTCCCAAAGAATCAGGAATAAAATCAATTATCAATTAGAGAAAGTTGAAGTAATTTTCAATACTGGTTGCTCTTGAAGTTTATATCTGAATCCTCTGCAAACATGATCCATTCGAACACAGCTCGGACAAAGGAAAACACACACCTTCCAAAACACACCAAATGCTTGCTGTGTGAATGTGTGAATGTGTGTGGTGATCAATCATTTGCTCACCTCTCCAGTGCCATGAGGACCTGACTTTGTAAGAAGCCTTTGTAGACTGACATTTTGGGTGAGGCTGCTGCATTAGTACTGTCACAAGATTTTAGAGACAAATGAGGATGCTTTACAAAGGTAGTAGAAGTAGCTAAGAGCAGATTGTCATCTGCTCAGGCTGCAGGGTCCCCTCAGTGTTACCTGCTCAGGATTTCTTTTACACTTGCAACAGAACTTTCTCTCTATTAACACTCCAGACACAAACACCAGGTTAATATGGGACACTTTTACCCACCAAAACTAACATTAACCCAGAAGTCTGCAGCTCTTTACTTTAAGTGAGGAGGTAGACATGGAAAGGCAAGAGTATTTTCAGCTCCACTTTTTAGAGGAGACAGGGTAGACAAGTTCTTTAAAGACCTGAAAAAGCAGCAAAACCAGGCAGGCAACTAAGGGAGCAAGCAAGGAAATCTGAAAATGTTCCTGGCCAGAAACCTAACAGCTTGTAGGACCTTTTGCTGGGCAGAAACGTAACAGCTTGTAGGATGTTTCTCCTTAAGGACTCAAAATGTCCTTTACTGGGCCAGCCATGCACACTGCTGCAGCCTATGCACCATGGTGGGGAGGCACTCTGCTCAGAGGGAAATCCTGAAGGATTCTCAGTTGCAAATGGATGTAGACAAAGACAGGAGCACCATCCCCGTAGGCAAAAAAAAAAAAAAAAATCCCAAAACCAATAAAATGCTGCTGACAATGTGTAGGTCTTCACTGGGAAAAGCAGAGAGCGAAAAGGGGAAAAGCAATGCTGGCTTCTGGAGGAGTGCAAAGCTCTCTGCTCTAGTGCTGGTGTCCAAGAAAAAACAAAACATTCACTTTAAAAGCAACTGAGGTATGGATGTAGACAAAGTTGGAAGCAGCAGACAGGGAGAGGCACACACCCCATCTTTGAGGTTTTCATCTGTGTGCCATTGATAAGCCTAGAGTAGGGAGCATTGGGTTGAGTGTCCAGCAAGTTTCTCCTTTGTTCTTCCTGCTTCTTATCCCAGCAGCATGTGTGCATTCTCAGAGCAACCCCACTCCCTGCTTGGGTATGCCTGCTTCCTTTAACAGGAGTCTGTCAGAAACCTCTCCAGGATAAAAATGAATATCTGAGATTCAGCCAGCAAGTATGTAAGGGAGATGCCTCCCAGATCTTTAGACCCCAGGCTATTTTTCACTTTGGTAAACTATTTTTGTTCTCCTAAATTTTGGGACAGCCATCAAAAGGTCAGGCTGCCGTTGCAGCAAGGAGACAAGGTAGATGGCAATGATGCAGAGCACGCACACAAACAGGATAAACAGCGGCATGGGACACTGTGCTCTGCCCAAGAGGCAGCTGCAAACTGACCTTGGATGCGCCCTCGCCATTGCCGGTGCTGCAATTCCCCCCTGTGCTGGCTATGTGGCAATGTGTCCCCAGGGCTCACGCTCACAGCCACGCAGCATCACCGCTCTCCCCACGCGGCTGGGGAGCCGCCCGCAGACGCAAGCGGGTGTCGCGGACGTGTGAGGCGCATCTGAGCCGGGCTGACAGCGCGGAGCACGGGACACTGCGGCACTGCCCCCGCCACCTCAGCCGGGCCAGATCTGCCACCAGGAGGTGGCATTCCTGCAGATCCCCGCTCGGCACTCCCACGGTGCTGGCAGCAGGGGATGGGGTTCCGAGGAGGACGGTGCCAGCCTGAAGAGAGGGGCAGGAGATGTAGGTTGCAGATGGGCAGAAGAAGGCACGGAAGGCCTGGGGGAGGAGACAGGCCGGCCGAGATGAGCCGAGCACGCTGCCCCCCGGGGAAGGGAGGCTGCAGCAGTGCAGAGGTGCCGCTGCCCGGCGAGCGCAGGGCGGGGATGGGCGCTCGGCATGCGGCTCCTTGGCACCTGGCCTGCCATATCTGATGTGGGTAGAAGGACACCAGAGAGCACCAGTGCTGAAGAGAGGGTGGCAACACAAAGACCGCTGTGTTCCTCTGGTCCCCATCCCCTTCTCCCCCTCCTCTCCCAATTTATTTACCCGAGTTCAAAAGACAGCCTCACAGTCCCGAGGGGCTGGCTGAAGTGGCCAAGGGGTGGGCTGTGAGGTCATCTTCAATGAGGGCAAAAATCCAGTATCAACAATGCTGCCCATTGTATGGCCCTGTTTAGACAATACCGGCTGGGTTCTTGCTGCTGGCAGCCCGAGGACTGGGAGCAAAGCCTGTTTGGGGTAACAGGAGGGGAGGAGGGTGGGCAGGGTGTGTGGCATCGAGTTAGACTGCAAGGGATGGAGCAAAGTGCAGAGATAAGCACCCTATCCCAGTCATCAGCAGTTATCAGCCTAATTCTTGATGTTGATAAGATTATCTTGACAGCTTATTCTCTCATCAATGACAGGGAATTTAGCCATCCTGGCCATAGCCTGAAGCCATGGCCATCACCCCAGTTACATTTGCATTCCCTTCTAACCTTGGCAATGAGACAGGACTGATTTCAGCTACTTTATTGACTCCCTTTAACCCCACGTTTCCCACTCAGCATCAGCAGGGTGGCCAGGTAAGCATCAACTTCTTCTTCCAGCCCTTGCCTTTCCAAAGGCAGCTGGGGGTTTGGCCATTGATACTCTTCTGGGTGCTCCCACCTGAGGAGCCAGATAACCCATACTGAGCTTAGCCATGCTTGAAGAGTGAGGATGGAGCAGGGGATCTTCAGGAATTTGTGGAAATTTATAGAGCAATAGTTGATGTTTTAAGATGTGTGTATAGTGGGGAGAACATGATAGAAAGCAAGCAAGTGACCAGGATGCTGCCAGTTCTTGTAAACATGAACAGCACTTTTGGTAAATGCCATGATACCAGGCTCCTCAAGTCACTGTGTCTGGAGCCAGGTGACTAAACAATTCCTAGCTTTCCATTTCAACTATGAAAGCCATTTGCTACCTCTCCTGGACAAGGAAGAGTGTGTGAAAATATAACAAAGAATCATCACCTTCCAAAAGAAAGCATGGGGAGAAAACAACATCAAACAAGGGTGGTGATCCCATGAGCTGGCATCTGATCCCTGGCACCTGAACTCCTGAAACACACAAACCCCAAAGACCTGCAGCTGCCATCATCCTTCAAGCAGGCATTAACTCTGAACTCTTGTAGACTGAGCCAGGTCCTGTCCCAACTCATTCTGAAGCCATGGTCCCCTACCCTATTTCTCTGCAACACATAACTGTGCCCAAAAGCCAGTTTGCCAAAACCAGAGGCACCATTAACCTAAGAGACTGCTGGCAGCAGTGGGGAATGATGGCAGTGTTCATCTGATCTGCAGAGTGGGCTCAACACCTTTGAAGAGCAGATTCTTTATGAGGGTAAGGAGGAGAGAAAGCATTGGTGAAAGGATGGAAAGCCACCCCAGCAGTGCCCTTTGAATGAAGCACCCACAGCACCCACACCTACAGCATGATTCTCCTATCTCCAGAAAAAGCTCTAAAGCTGGAATTGCTTCATGCTTCTTCAGAAAATCAATTTTTGCAAGCCTTTATTTTTGGCATAGGGTTCATTTCTTTCCCCAGTTTTCAGCTTCTTCCCTCATTACTTGAGTCCTCTCTTCTTGTTTCAACTTCCAGCTGTGAAATGGAAGACAAAGTGGGAGACAGGGAATGTTGTTAAAGAAGATAAATAAGCAACATTGAACAAACCTTGCAAAGCCCTTGCAGCAAGCATTTTTGAGTACATGGCTTTTTCAACAGTTTTGGGGGGGTAACTGAGGAGATCCAATAAAATTTCCAAGATGTCAACACCAGATGAAATAGATGAAATCCCCTTGCAAAACTTACTGCTAAATGGAAAAGCTTTTTTTTATTATTTATTTTTTTAAAGGGGAGACTAGGAAGGAATATGTCATGGTAAAAGAACCTTAGCTTAGTTTTGAAGTTTTTATCTGCATTCTGGCACTGTGGTACTAAAACCAGGGTGGTTAGTGCATCCCAGGACTGGAATGTGACAGTTCTTTCTCTTAAAGTGTCTGCTCACTGATACTGTCTTGTGGTAAACCTCACTGCTGGTTTGTGCCTCGTTGTCCCCAGTGTTGATGAAAAGATGTGAGACCCTCTGACAAAAAGAATTCTGCAAGAATTTTTCACTAGTGTGAAAGCTGAGCACCAGTGCTTCAGCTGAGTCCTGAATCTATGGGGAGGTCTCAGGAAGGTGGAAAGAGCCTTGCATTAGACCATGTATTTCTAAAGAAATCCGGGGCTGAAGTTCATGGCCTGTGCTGCCCATGACACAGCTCTGCTCGTTGCTGCCATGCACCATGGCCCTGGCATTGCATCAGCTCTTTTATGAAAGACTGTGACCCTGGGCAGCAGTCACCAGATACAGAAAAATTGAATCAGTTTCCTGAGGACGACGGCTGAAGCCAAATCTTCGTGAAGCAGTTTGGTGTATACCACGAGCAATGTAATTCTGCTGAAGGCTCAGCTGGGAAGTTCTCCCTGGAACGAGGGAAAAACATGTCTGGAGAGATACAAACTAGAGTGGAAAACCCTGATTTAAGCTGTATTGCTGTGTTTATATAAACATGTCTGTTTTCCCACCTGGGCTGCCCAGTGATCCCCTTTTGTCTCAAGCCTTGAGCAGCAGCGCTGGGGCTCAGATGGGCAGGGCTGGGTGGTGGGGCCGGGGGTGTGCACGGTGCAGGCCACTGGCATGGCCAGCAGCTCTCCCCAGGAGGGAGCCTGGCTGGCACAGCATGGCCAAGCCTCTAGCCCACATAGGGCCAAAATGCTTTTCAACAGCAAGGCCAGATCTGCAGCAGTCCAAGCACTGGAATAGCAAACCACACTGCAGACTCTCCACTTCCTCACCAAGGTGTCAATGCCTGAACCTCGTGGCCACATTCAGGAGCATGAACATGTTGCAAAGGTGATGAAAATGGCAGCTGGAGAAGTTGGCCAAGCTGTGCAGGGCATTTCTCAGGACTGTCCTTGGCACAGAACACTTGAAACCTGCCAGGTGAGCACAGCCTCAATGATGGTAAAGATCCATCTTTCCCTCTATGCAAAAAAAAAAAAATAAAATTGTGATGGCCACCCCCCAAGCTAACTGAGCAGGGGAATATGCAGAAAACTTATTCATGTTGTGAGGGAGCAGCCAAATGTGTTCTCAATTTTAGAGGGTAAAAGTCTAGCTGCCATGTATAATGCCTCATAGTTGTACTCCATGTCTGAGGAAAGAAACCTGTGGAAAAGGAAAGGGCTCTGGTGGGTCTGAGTATCTGCAAAACTGCAAACCTTGAATTCCCCAAACCCTCACTGTCACCCATCAGTAGCAATTCCAGGTCTGTCCCTGGTTCATGACATTGAGATTATTTTCCCCATGTGTTATGAACTGGAGAGTACCTTTTTAAAATCATCAAGTACTAACTTATTTTTTTTAAATTTATTTATTTTCTTGTTTTCTTTTGGAAATAGCAGGAGTCAGGTTTCCTTGGGGTAGTTTTTAGCTCAGTTTGTAGTTCTTTCAGCACTCACATAGAAAATAGGTAGAATCTTTAATTCAAACATAATTTCTCCTCAGTGTTGTTAACCAAACATTTAATGGAGAGTCTTAAAAGAGACGGTTGAAAGTCTCTCCCTGACTCATGTCTGCTTTCACCATCCAGGAACATCTTCTGATTTGGGCTCTCAGTTTAGATATTGTGTCTCAAAAGGTAGGCATGACTCAAGATCCTAATATCAAGTTTAAACACATACTCCTCACACACCTCTTTGTCCATGATCATGTAATGAAAAAGCAGGGACATATTTTCACCTTTGCTGGACACCTCTGTATCTGGAGAACAAATGGGCTACTGTTATTTTTCATTGTCACTTTTCCCTTCCAGTGATTACAATGCAACTCACTTTTGACAGCTGCCACTGAATAAGTCTTGATATGACTGAGCAGGATCAGCCCAGGGATGGACTCTGCAAGATCTTGGTTGTCTATCTGCACCTCGTGTGGTCAGCTCCATCACTGCAGGAGAGCTCCAGATGGGATATATGTCAGAGGATATGGGCGCACTTTTGGCTTTTCACGTCCCTGCTCCACTCCCAAAATGACTCGTGTCAGCAGGGGACAGAAACTGAACGCGGGACACACTATTGAGTAGGGGAAGGAGCTACACGAGGTCCTGGCCAGGGTGATGGCTGTAGGGTACCCTAAGCCTTGGTGCTAAATCACTGAGGTGTCTGGCACGGTGACCACACGGTGGAGTTCGGAGAGCTGCCTCCAGCTCTGCCACCGAAAGGGTTTGATTTGTAAGAGCCCTGGTTTTCACTTTTAATAGTGAAGGTCTCTGTGGGATAGAGTTTGAATTTCGGATAGATCTTGGGTTTTGGATAAAGGCTGGATATTGCTGGCACTACTGGCTAGCAGAAAGGTTGTTAAGGAAAACAGCTGATGGCAAACTGAGCTACTACTTTTTCCTTCCATCCTCTGCTGAAGGCACTGTTTTCTGGGGACAACAGACAGGATTCTTTTAAAAATGTTACAGCCAACAGTTTCCAAACTATTTGCGCATATCGTGATGGACATCTACACAGACATACATGCTTATCGGGACGTACGTTGTAGGCTGCTTTTCGCTGCAGGAATGTGTGATTTCCATACGCGCACACACGTGCAGATTGCGCCCCAGACAGATCCCCAGTACAGAGCAAATGTTTCATGCTGAACCCCCTTATTCCCCCGCCGCAACCCACATCCACCTGGGGAAGGGGAACGGGGCTCCCGGCATCCCTCACCCCTCGGGAGCCCCTTATTCCATGAGGGGCGGCCCTCGCGGCGGCGGAAGGAGCTCTCGGGGCACCGCAGCAGCCCCGGCGGGCGCGGAGCGGGGCGCGGGACCGGGCGCGGAGCAGGGCGCGCAGCGGGGCGCGCAGGGTGCGCGCCGCGGGGAGCGAACAGCAGATTGCGGGCAGCCAATGGCGACGGCAAGCCGAGGTGGCACCAAATTTCCCGCAACCAATCAGCTCGCAAGGGGGAGGGAGGGGAGAAAAAAAAAAGGAAGGGAAAAAAAAAAAAAAGAAGCAGCCAGGCATCATGAGAGAGGCTGGCCCTCGTCATCCTCCTCTTCCTCAGCATCCTTCCTCCCTCCCGCCCCCCTGCCCGCTCCGCCCCGCCTCTCCCCCCGGCTACGTCGAGAGCCGGGCCCCCGCCGCGATTCGCCGCCCTCCGCGCTGACCCCGCGCATCCCAGCCGCGGGCAGGGGGTCACCGGGAGGCCGGGGCGCGCAGAGTCCAGCCCCGCCAGCAGCCGAGCAAGCAGCCCCCCTTAAATAGCTCCGCACCCGCCTCCGCCAGCCGCAGAGCTCGCCGAGCGAGGAGCCGACCGGAGCCAGCCTCTCGCCAGCGCCGGGGAGCTGCGCGCCCGCGTACCGCGCCGAGGAGCACAGACAGGCCGCCCCATGCCTGCGCACTTGCTGCAAGAGGAGGTGAGCGGGGCCCCGGGGTGCGGGTGCTTTGTCTTCCCCTCGCCCCTTGTTCCTTCATCTCCGCGGCTCCGACAGCGCTGCTGCGCTGCTGCTGTGCTGGGGAGGAAGGTGTGGGCATCCACGCGTGTCTGTGCGTGCACACACACACGTATTCACACGTGCGTGCCCGGTCCTCTCCGCACCGCTTCGCAGCCGGGGAGGCGAAGGGGCTCAGTGGGAACTTAAAACATCGCCCAAGCCTGGTGGGGAGCCCGCGGATGAAGCGGAGACATCCGCCTTTGAGGTGATCTTCCTGGATCCTGTGCCCTCAGGTAGACTGAGCATAAAATACAGGGTTATTTTGAAAACACCCATCGAAACATCCTGGGTGCTTGAGTAGCATGAAGACTATTCACGAAGATGTTTTGTGCCAAGAAGTCATAAATTTTTTTATAATACTCAGACTGGGATTTAAAAAAAAAATTCTTAATTAATTTGATTTGTGATAAGAAAGAGGTTTTACTCGCAGTGTTTTAAAACCAAATACTGCAGCAGGAAGCGTCTCTAGGACAGACGCAAGGTGAAAGCCGGCTGCCCAGATGAAATGAATGACTGTGACTGCATTGCTTGAGCCAAGCAAGCATACAATAGGGAGACTGCCCATTTTTGGCATAAGAAGGTCTGAATAATAACCTGACACCAGTAAGACATGTGGAGCTGTTGGATTTTTAAAGATTTTCATTTTTATTTTTGACCCTTACGGCCGCCACCCTTTGCCCAAGGGGAGGAGGCAGGCGCTTGATTCTGGTGTTTGTGCTCCCACCTTCTCATCCTTCCCCCCTCTGCCAATGCCTAGAAGTGGATGTAAATCATACCCCTGCTCTTTTCCTGTCAGCAGCACCCAGGGTCTCCCTTGGTGCTTTTGTGCAGGTGCCATGACCTTCCAGGCTTGCTGTGATGTAAAGAACTTTACTTTTCCCCCCTCCCAAAATGGATGTCGAAGGCAGTGTGTTCAAACCATGTTTCATGGTTTTGGCATGTATTTTGGGTCATATCCTGGAAGCTGGAAAGAATCCTGTCCCTGGGTCACGCTGGGTATATTCAAATATGCCGGACCCGAGATTCAGTGCCCTGGGGCTCATACACCGTGCCCGCTGCAGGAGCCTTTGAGCTGCAGCTGGTTGTATAAGCTGGCTGGGTGCCAGGATCACCTATGGCATGTTCAGTGCTGGGGAGGTGGGAGTGTAGATGGGGAAACACATCTGTTCTGCAGATGAGAGCTGCAAAGCCATTCGGAAATGAGGGAAAGCTAATGAAAATTATTTAGCTGGCCTCCTCCCTCTCTCAGCCCTAAACTCCAGATCAATCTCCATCCCATTTTCCTCGGTAGGAGCCACTATGGTCATAAGGGGACAAAAATCCTCTTTCTTTCCTCGTTTCCCCCGTTTCTGCCTCTCTCCCTCCCTCATCCCCCCATGCTCCTCCCACCAAGTTTGTAACTGTGGAGCTGTTTCACAGCTGCTTTATAGCCCTTTTGTTCAAGGTTAGTTTACATGTGAGAATTGACCAGCCTGATTATATCAGTGTAATTCCAGCAGCATAGGTATGCTGGTAAAATTCCTCATGTGGCTACAACTCCAGAAGAGATTTTTTTTTCCTCTCTGCTGTTTTCTTTGCGCTTTCCCTCCTCCTCCTCTGCCCCTGTGTAACTTTGACAGTGACATAAGCTATCATGGAGGAGAAAAATGCAACTCCAACCCCACATTCTTACTCTGGAAGCAGCATGTCCATATGGGGTGTGTTACCTGTCTAATTATACCACCAATCACTGCTGGGAATTTTTCCTGCATAGACAAGTCTTGGGTCTTTTTGGTAGATTGTCTTGCAGCCAAGAAAGAAAATTGTACCTTTCTGCCAAAATGCTAGATGAGAATATCTAACACTTGGGAACAGGCAGGACTTCTCCTTGCCTAATCTTTGGATTAGAAGCCATTTCTCATGATTCTTTTGGTGTGGGGATTACCTCTAAATTCTCTAGCAGATGAGAGTATCCTACCCTTAAAACGTTAACTAGGAAAGCAGGCAGGGATAGCCAGGATGCAGAAGAGCCAGTCCCAAGCTCAGCAGCTTGCCTGTGTGCAGTGAAGGCAGCAGGATACTTTGTGTCCAGTTTTTTTTTCCTTTCAAACCTTTGATTCCCTGAGGAAAAACTGAAAGCGCTCCTCTGTAGAGATCATTTTACTTCCCAAATGTGGGGAATCTGTCAGCCTTGCCAGCTCCTCCCCATCGGAAGGTATGTCTGTAACCCTCCAGTTTCAACCCTTGGGAAAGGGAGGAGTTGGGGTGGCCACGTCAGCTGCCTGGCCTGATTTTAATGCCTCCCTCAGGAAACTAGGCCATGGCAGGATGGTGGTCTTTTATGAATCCTGAACACCTGAGTGGGAATCTGCTGCTAATTCAGCAGAGATTTCTATAGGGAAAGGAGCTTTCCCAGCTTGACCATGCTCCGTCCTGCAGTCCCAGCCCTCCTGTTCCTGCTGGCTGACCTGTAGTGCCCCTTCACCCATGGAGGCAGCAGTCTGGGTGGCAGAGGGATGTGTCCCAAGGGGCAGGGGATGGGGTGATGTGTGTGGGACACACCCTTGCATCCCACGTGCTTGGCACCCCCGGGTGGGGCCACGTTGAGCACTTGGGGCTGACAAAAGGCTTCGAGTACCAGCAGGCACAGTACCAGCAAGCACGGGCTGTCTGGATGGAGATGGAAATCGGTGATTCAGGGTTCACTGACCTGTCTCATTAGGGTCAATCCTGCCTGCTCCTTTTGTCATGCATGCCTGATGGGGCAGGCTGTCACTCAGCCAGGGCAAACAAGCATGTTCTGAGGGAATGTTGTGTCACAGTTACAGAAGGGAGCCAGGAGCCAAGCTGAGCCAACTTTGCTGCTTAAAACTTCCTCTCTACATGCTGGTGGCCATAGATCAGAGGATTGTATTCCCTTGCCTCAGTTTGCCTGTGGGTGGGAAATGAGAGAGGGATAAGAGTCTTAGCAGCAGGCACAGGATAAGTAGCTGCAGTTCTAACTAGAAGTACCTCACCTGACTGCTTCTGTCCACTGATCTTCAAGCATGTTGGTCTTGCCACATCCCATCTTGGAAGGTGAGGCGGGCAAGATAAGGAGGCAGAGAAATCCCCCTATGGATCTTCCTGATGTTCCCCTGTGATCCCAGGTGGGGTGACAAATAAGTAGGATTTCAGGAGCAGCCCATTGATTTATTATAAAACTGTGTTTGAGACCATATTTCTCTTCCACCTCTTTATTCATTCATAAGATTTCCTTTTTGTTGTCCATTTATGCACAAGCCCAGACCCACCTAAAACCATCCACTAATCAAACTGAATGTAAATAAAAATCCTTGCAGTCTGCAAATGATCTCACCAAAGGCACTGGTGGAAAAGAGACTGGCTTTCGAGTATTTTTTTTACTTTTGGCACCCTACCTACCATTCACCTCCTCTTCAGAAAGAGCAGGTCCCCATCCTCTCAGGCCATGACTCCATGTGGCCAGAGCAGGATCTTTGTGCCAAGGGCTCAGCTGAAAGAATGGAGCCTTCCAGGGAAACTACAGGCTGTGAATCTTTACACTGCCTGCCTAGATGCATGTGTTTCTATTTCTTGAATTGATAACCACCAACTTCTTATTTTGTTTTCCCTTCTTTCCTTTCTTGAAAATATCCACTGCTACCTCTTCAAGGAGTTCTCCTCCACCTCCAGCACCACTGGTGGTGGCACAGTCACCTCCCGGGTGACCAGTAATGGAAACGCCGTCACGGAGAAGGACTTACTCAACCATGAGGACTTGGCAGCAGACCGGGGCATGGTAGATGATATCTTTGATGAGACCTACCGGGAGAAAGAGGGCCCCAAGCCCCCGCTGCGATACGTCTGGAGGAACATCATCCTCATGAGCCTGCTGCACCTCGGGGCCCTGTTCGCCTTGACGCTGATACCCTCTGCAAAGATCCAGACACTGGCGTGGGGTAAGCACATTCCTCTGTCTGTTTCTGGGCAGCTGCAACCCCCCAGTCTGTTGGGTGGGGTTTTTTTCCCTCCAGGCCCATAGACTTGGGGATGAGAGAGAAAGAAGCAGGGGGCTTCTAGAAGCAGCTCTTCAGCCAGATTTGTAGCAAGCTGTGGAAGGACTTGCTAGTGTCTCTTGTAAGGTCACACATGAGAGGGAAAGATTTGGCAGGGATTTGGCTTGTCTGCTCAAAGAACAAACTTGATTCACAGATGTTAGGACTGGAAATATCCTGAATGTGTAGCTGCTATTGGCGTGAAGAACAAAACCTGTTTGATAGAGTACTGTGACAGTGCCAGAAAGTTAGGAAGAAAGATGCTAGCAAGATCACCTGAACGGGTTTTTGGGGAGGCAAGGTACAGAGCACTACTTGCTGCCCTGACACGAAAACCATTCCTGTCCTTACCAGGGAAGTGTAAATCCCACAGAGCCTCAATGTGTGTATGAGGGAAAAGAGACAAAATACAGTTGTGCTGAAGATAAAAGTCAAGAATTAAGTCTGAAGCTCAGGTCTTTTATCATTCTTAAAAAAGCACAGATTAGCCACTGTCATCCTGGAACTAAGCCTGATGACTTTCAGAAAATAAATAAGCATCTCTCCAGGCAGCAAATTCCAGTGGAAAGCACAACCCAGCAGAAGGTAGCTAGGGAAAGCTCTGCTTTCTCAGGGATCTTGTCCTGGGTAGGAACCAAACTTCTCCTCTGACTGCTTGAAAGACAGCTGGGCCCAGGGCCCACTCTGCAGGAGAGCTTCGCTTTCCATGAGCCTTTGTGTGGACCCCTGGAGGAGTCCAGAAGCCAAATGGCTCCCAGTAGGGAGGTCGAGAGATTGCATCCAGCCCCTGCCTCCCTGTGAAACAGAACATCCTGAAACAAAAAGCAACAGTCTAGATTGAGGTCTGCTGGGGTGGCTTTTGGGTTCAGTAGTGCTCCCGCTTCCTGGTCAGGCTGGCTATGGAAGGGCCCTGGGGCGATCCACCTGGTCTGTCACCCTCTCAAAGTCTGTCTTCCTGATGCTGTGTGCAACAAGTGTCACAGCTGAACGGGGAAGGAGATGGCTTCCTGGATGGTCAGGCTGATTCTTCCTCTTATCCTTATCAGCCTCTCACAGGCAGGGGTCTGCCTCCTCACTGGAGGCAACAGCCAGGGCCTGGCTACAGCATCTGCAAAAGCAGAGGCCTTGATGTGTTCCCTTGTGCAGTCATGGCCTTTCAGGGGGATGTTGTGAAAGAAGAGTTTGCTGGGCCTTTCCCTTGTGAAAACCTGACAGG
Source organism: Ammospiza nelsoni (assembly GCF_027579445.1). Classification (NCBI taxonomy): domain Eukaryota; kingdom Metazoa; phylum Chordata; class Aves; order Passeriformes; family Passerellidae; genus Ammospiza; species Ammospiza nelsoni. The sequence goes on from NC_080640.1 coordinate 18,773,541, forward strand.
CTGTACTTTCCCCTGGCCTGTCAGAGCTGGGCAGAACATGCAGCCTCAGCATGATGTTGGAGGAGCATTTCAGGGCTCTTGGTCCTGTTCTGTGTGTCCCATCCCTGGGCTGGAGGCTAAGCAAAGAACTGCTGGCTTCTCCCACTCACTGAGGTGACAGCCTGGGTCCTCCAACTCCAGTCAGATAACCTCAGGATGCTGGGGCAAGGAGAAGGAAAAAAAGTGAGTTGAATTTACTGCCTTCATTTCAAGCTGCTGATATGCTCCATGATTTCCAAATCCATCCAACCCTTATCCCTTGAGTGCCCTTGGGATATGTACGAGGGCTTGAGCATCTTTATCCGGAAAGTTAATGCTGTTTTGCATTCTGCTAAACCCCACCCTACTCCAAAATGGTCTCTGAGGCAGTGTCTTTGCAACTGTGCACCTCTTTAGGATGTCTGTATGGCATCTCATGGCACTTCCCAGGAATCTGCTTTGCTTTTTATCTGATGTCAATCTTTCCTGCTCTCCTCACTCAGTCAATTCTGATGGGAAGTGCCAGTTGCTCTCCTGCCACTATGAGGCACTGCAAGATTCCATGGTGGATTCTGGAGTGACATGTTCTGGGAGTGGGAGAAGGACATGGTGTTTGGGGGAACTGCACTGTTCTGGACTGGCTGAAGATCTATCTGGCCTTACCAAAGTTGGAGTAGCTTCACCAAGCTCCCTGTCCTGCACTCCTGTTCCAGGAAAGTACCACTGTTTGTGGCACCTTACAGCCAAATCAGAGTTCCCTTATAGTCCATTGTCCTCCAGCACTAACTGGAACGGGAATACTCTGATCCTCCACATGTCTACCTTCTCAGCACAAGGCTTCTTGCTCCTTGCATTGCCCTTTTCTCAGCTCATACCTTTATTTGGCATATACAAGGCATCTGTGGCTGTCATGTCATGTCAGTGACTTGGTGTTTTTTCCCATCACCCTCTGGTAGCAAGGAGAGGACTATAGTTCCCATGGATACACAAGGATAGTGCAGCAGTGACTTGGGTTGCTCGTGGCAGTACACCATGGGCTCATGGCAGGCCGGCTCTAGCAATGGTAGTTCTGGAGCTGCTGGAGTTTTTGCTTGTTTCTTTGTTTGTTTTTCAGATAATTTCTTCCTTAGATTGTTTACATATAATATAAAATTAGCATGGTCTCGGGTGTTCTCTGTTGTGTTGCAACAGGCAGCTGTGGGGCCTGGTGGCTCATCTACCTTCTGTAATTTATCCATTGCTTATACCTACTTCATCCAGGCCACCATCTCCTTGATGTTCCTGTTCCTTTGAAACCAGTTATGTTGGTGACTGTCCTCTTTTGTTTTTGTTTCTCTGTGTGCTGATTCCTCTTTGTCTCTCAAGCTCCCCAGCCCTGCCTTCATCATTGTTTGCTGTTCTGCGTTGCTGTGTGCATTGTCTCCCCTGATCTCTTTCTGGTACAGAGCCTCCCAGAATGAGCTCGGGTTGTTGATCAGGTGAGAGCTCACCATCACAAGAGCTCTCCGAGCCTGTCCAGCACTGGCTTTCTAGTCAGGTCCCCTTTTATTTATTGTCTTTTCCACTGCACTTCTCAAAGTCTTGCTTAGTCTTTTCAAGGATCATGGGCACATTTTATGTCATTTGCTAAATGGCACAGAGACTGCGTCTTAAAGGGCAGAATGCAAAGGTGATGGGCAGTTTCTTCTCCAATTGCTCATATCCTCGCTGGAAACATGATTTGTGGGTAGTCTTTTTAGCCCTTGGATGCAGCAGTATTTGTAATTGTCAGTAATTGTCCTAGCTCCTGTTGGCCTGGACGCAGTGTCTGTAAACAAGAATGGTTCCTCTCGACATGGTGCTCTGTCAACACCTCAGATCCCTGCAGTGCCAGAGGCTCTAGGAGCATGGGTTGATACCATATTTTGTTGTTGCTGTATTATCTTTGGACCAAGGTGAACCTTGCTGGGTAATTTAGGCAACTGACAGTCAGAAAATCTCAGCCAATACTACCCCCAGAGATATGACCAGCAAAGTGTTTACAGTGTTTTTTTACTTTCCCATCAAGACTATAGCTGGCAACACCTTACCACTTAGTGCTCCCTCCAGGCTAAAGTAGCAGGTGGTGTGCTTCTCTGAGTGTGGCAGGGAAGTTAGGTTTCAGTGACAGCAGATCCTATTGCTCCTCCTAAACACTCTTCCCTTTGTGCAGCCTGTAAATTTCATTGCCCCTGGTATCTTTCTCCTGAGAGTAGCAGGACTCACCCGGCTAACAGAGACTGGGCAGCAAGGAGGGAACAGTCGTGCACAGAGCAAGAGCCCAAGGACACATGCTGCATCAGGAGCACCTCTTTACATGTAAACATCCTTGGTGTTCACTGCAGGTGGCAATGCTTTCAGCACATTCCTGGTTTCTCATCATAGCTTGGGTCTGAATCTGAGCCCTAAAGAGGTAAAGCTTAATGAATCATAGCTATGACTGAATGCAGAATGTTTTCTGTTTAATTTTTGGAGCATTGAGTGCTTATTACTGTCAGTGGTCATAATTCTTTGTATTCCAGTTGAATGGGTCACTGGGAATATCACCTGTGAGTTGCCAGTATTTTGAATCTCGTGTAGTTCAAAGCACTGGATGGAAAATTACTTTGAATCCTCAGCTGATGGAGTCCCTAAGTCCTTCAGTTTGGGGCAGCATCACAGGGCAGGTGTGAAAATCTGTGCTACTTTATTTCACCTTCTCTACTCTCTTTCCAATTAAATTCTTAGTGGATGATCTTGGAGGAGTTTTTCTTCTTCCCTGTGAGATGCTGATTCCCTGACTATGCAATGATTGATCATCACTGTATCTGTTTGTGGGGGCGAACTCTCTGAATCATAAAGGTACTGGATTCTTCTGTATTCCACAAGGATTTCAGTCATTGTGCATGTCCTGTCACTGTCACATAAACTCTTAGATATGGCTGATGGATCTCCAGGTAGGGTCTGGCTTTCTGTGGGGCTGGTGCCATCAATGCATAGACTGAGAATCACTTGCTTTGCCACAGAAAGTGTCTGCCCCTTAGATAAACTACAGCTTCTGTACAGGGGCATGAGGCCAGGCAGCACAGGATTATAATTAGAGAGTTATGGCCATTGTAGTGACCTGGGATGCACGTCCAAGAGAAGTCAGCATGAGCTGCTGAGGTTCACAGGCTTTGGATAGAGGCTGAGTCTGTTCTATGCCGGGGCACCCAAAAGCAGTGGGTGCTTTTCCAATTTTTTTACAAAAGCTTCCAGGACAGGACACCCAAAAGCAGATACTGGGTTGTCTGGGTTTGGTGTCCCCATCACATCTCTTTTGTGATTCCCTGTGCTTGTTGATAATGTCATTGTTGCTGGTGTCATCTTTTCCCAAGAGGGGTATCCACAGGCAAATTCTGAGAATTGTCTGTGTAATTGTCTGCATTTGACAGCTTTGTGAGCTTTGTTCAGCTCTGTTGTGTCTTGGAAAGGCTGGATCCTGCTGTATTTGCATGCTTGGCTCTTCTGAAAGACTGCCAAGGTGCTGGGAGACACAAGGCAGAGTTGTGCTGGTCCAAGGCTTGTGCTGCACTCAGCAGCAGGCAGGGAACCAAGGGAGAAGATGAAGATGGGGAATCACAGTCAGATCAGCAGACAGGGAAGGTCACTCTTGTGCAGTGGGATGGAAGTGAGAAGAGTTCATGCAAGTTTAAGGGGCCAGAAGACATCCAAGACAGGCTTTTAGTGGATAAGTGATTACGCTGGGAATGTAGAACAACAAAAAGGAGGTGACAGAAGGAAGATGAAGCAGGAGATGAGCAGAAATAAAGCCTGTATTATTTTGAATTAAAGAATCGGGCCATGCCTGGCAGAGGTCTCAGATTTCTGATTCCAGACAAGTTTCTATCAGAGTATCTGGTTTTCTGGATTCAAGACAAACTTGATTAGAGCCATTTGGCTGGACTGAACGGCTGAATGTCAAGCATACTACCAGCAATTCCTATCCATGCACTTATGTGAAGGAATAAGGAACTCTTTTCATGATTGATACAATTGGCTGAAATATGCAAATTTATACCAGAAAAAGTTTGCCCTGGGGGACTGGTAAGAAGGCACTGCTTCCCCCAGAGGACTAGAGGTGGATCAGTTGACCTGTTCACAGATGTGCACCCTTCCCTCTTTGTGTCTGAGCTTGCAGAGCAAACCAGCTGTTGAATGCTCTTTCTACCAAACTTCCTGACTCTTCCTTCTAGAGGAAGAGTTAATTTGCAGAACCAATTTTCTTCTTACCCTACTTTCCTAGTGTAATGCTGCTATGAAACTCTTGGGATCTTTTCTCCATTTCTGTTTTAGGATCAGGTGCTGGAGCTGAGGTTAATTTCCAGAATTCCCAGGAGGGCAAACAGGCACACAGACCAGGGCAAATATGAACTCATGATGTATTGGGAGAGGGATGTGGTTTGTTACTAGATGCCAGAGGGGCAAGGAATTCCTTTTGCCCTGTGTGAAGAGGGAACACACGAAGCAGCCTCAAAGCTCAACAGGGCACAGCAACATCTGCCTCTGCCATGGGCACAACTTGCAATGAATCATTAGCCTTGGGGTTTCCTTCTGTGAAAGGTGCAGGACTTGAGCAGAGGGAGGGATCAAAAAGACCCTAGGAACAGTAGCCTCTGGGCAGCTTTTAAACCAGTGCTAGAGCTGAAGGTGAAACCCAGACTTCAGTGGGAGGATATGTTAGATATTTTTTTTGCCAGCTTCTGCTGAGAAAGGGAGCAGAAGAAAAGCCTAACCCTGGGCTTGAGTTGTCCCACTCAAGAATGCTAAGATTATCTACCATCTCAGGGTGGAAATAATGCAAAAGAGATTTATTGGGGTTTGGTGAGATGGGAAAGCAAGAGCCTGGAGTATTTGGGGTGGAAGAAAAGGGAGAAACTGTTCCCTGATGGACTGCAGTGCTTTTACCACAGTGCTTTATGAAAGCAGCCAGTTTATACAATTTTGACTACTCTGCACTATGACAGATGGCACTATGCTGAAGAACCAGCCCTTGTGAGTCTTCTAAGGGGGAGCCTCCTTCCTTGTTAGAGATGAAGAGCTGAATTGCTTTGTCCACATTGCCTAGGAGGCCAGTGGTAGCTTGGTCAATCTCACATGGAGTTTTATTGCCCCAATCTGCTCTCCATGGATTCCTCTCTTGCTTATACAGATTTGGGGAAAGGTCCACCTTTGTGTTGCCTGCCTGAAGCTTTGCTCCAACTGCTCAAACACCTTCTTTTCCTTTGTAGCTCTTCTGTGTTTCGTGGTGAGTGCTCTGGGGATCACAGCTGGATCTCACCGCCTCTGGAGTCATCGCTCCTACAAAGCCACGCTGCCCCTGCGCATCTTCCTGACTATTGCCAACTCCATGGCCTTCCAGGTAAGCATTTCCTCAGTGTCCCACTGCTCCTCAGAAGGAAGTGCTCCCATGAATCCCTGTCCCAGATAGGGGACAATCTGATGAAGAGGCTCCTCTATTCTATCTACTACCTGTTGTTAGGAAGAAGACAGCCCTTTCCATCTAACACTGCAATGCTGGAGTCTGTCTCGTTGTCTTTACCTTGTCCCATCAGAGGCTGACTCTGAGACAAACCCAGTGTTGAGAGGACAACAGGCCAAAGTCAGGGGTAGGAAATCTCTGAAGCAGGAATGTACCTTTCTCTTGAGGTGTGGTCTCCCTGTGCTTGCACCAGGTCCCATGACAGAGGTGTGGAAGTGTTAAGTGTTTTCCTGGTGTTGCCTCACTCTCTTTTTGCTGTGTGGCTGATAAAGGAGAAGATATCTGCTAAGCCAAGGATTGTAGAATTCTACAGGATGTAGAATTTGCTACTTCATAAAGACCAAGAACTTGTTGAGATTTAGGGGATGTTTCTCTCATTCAGAAGAGTGATATTTAGGACTAATCATGTTACAAATCACTCCACTGGCTTCCAGAGAGTTGTCCCAGGTCAGTGATATTTTAAGGAGAGAAGGGTTGGGCCCATTCAGTGGCACAAGTGACTGCAGGCACTGTTAAGCACCTTGGGAGATTGCTTCACCTCCCAAAGAGCTCTTAACTCAGGATATTGCCTAACTACTGTGAGAGTACTTCACAGTCCCCAAAACAAACAAAACTGCAAATCTGTAGAAGTCAGAGTGAAAACCCAGATTGGCATGGCACAGAAAAATAAATCCTCTCAGGCTTGCTGCTGAAAGTCAGCTCTAACAACACTCCATCCTCCAACTGTACTGAAAGGTTGCTTGTCTGTGGGAAGGACTCAGAAAGGTGTCAGAATGCAGCACTTTCTGCTATAAAAAGTTGAACACAAAAGTATCAGTGCTGTGCTCTTAAGTAATTCTCCAGAGGATATGATTTTTTAAAATGTAATCAAAACAGAGTAAAGTTTTTAAAGCTTTGAAAAACTTTCTAAAACATCAATGAATTTCTTCTTCTCTGATAGTACCAAACAGCTGTCTTTGATGAGGAAGGGGAGGGACCAAGCTGCTGATTCCAGCCAGTGGTCCAGCACTCAGCAAGGCAGCGGGATGGGTTGCTGTGTATTAGCTAGTCCTGTACAAAGACCATCTTTCACAGGGTTATAGGGCAGAGGGGGAAAGAATTTGCTGAGCTATTGCTGTAGGGGATAGGAATAGACAAAGATGAGAGACAGAGAGATATTTCCGCTTCAATAGGAACTAATCCAAAGTTTTAGTGAAAATTCGATACTATTCCCCATGGATTTTTTTAGTAGTTACTTTCAGTGAGATCAGGAGAAGATTTATGTTGAATTTCTCTCATTCCTATTAGTGGCAGCAGAGGAGATCAGGAACTTTTAAGATCATGGAAGTTTATGGACTGTCTTATCTTAGGTCCTCCAGAAAACACCTGTTGGCTGCTCAGAGACCTGTGACTTGTAATTTCAGAGACTTTATGAATTCTGCATCTAATTGGCTTTTTCACCTGCAAGACCTGTCAGCTGCAGCACAACAGGTCTCATGGTTATAGCCTGTAGCTGGGATATGCCAGGGAAGAAAACATTCTCCTTGGCCTTGCTTGCTCTTCTCAGAAAGTCATGATTTTCAGTCAGCATTACAGTTAGAGGTGGGCCCAAAATAAGAGCTGTAGAAAAGTTAATGAGCTAAAGTTTGGGTCAAGATACAGATTGTTCAGGTTTGAGACTCCTGATTTTGTTTGTAGACAGGATGATGGGGTAGATGAAGTCATACCATGATCCAGCTGTGTTACATGGTCTCTTTCCAAATTTGTGCCTCCTGCCTCCAGCAAGACAGGGAAAACCTTCCAATATGTGCAAGCCCAAGTTGTCTGTCAACTTTCAGACTGGGCTTTCTCATGTTACATGGTGCTGTGTAGGGTCTGGGATGTGAAAGAGACTTTGGGTCACAGGTGGAACTTTTCCAGCATAGGTACTGGTTGAGTTTCTCTGCTTACTTAGATAGGGAAGGCAGCTGGGCCACCCTCTTCTGGGGGAATACTGAGTGACCAGGCTCTGGCCATGATCAGCAAGGGCTGCTGATACTTGGAGATATTTGGCTGGAAGGAAGGCGGCAGTTCCCACTATTAGGAAACAAGCAAGACTTTAACCCTGTTCCATGTCTATCATTGCCTTCTTGAATGGCCTGCAGGTAAATAATCTTATCTCAGGTAAAGGAGGAGTGGTTACAATACCTGAAAAGGACTTGAGGAGTTGAGTCTCTGTTACAGGCTCCCTGTGTGTACAAGTCCATTAGTCTTTCGAGGCAAGAAATAGGGATGGTTATGCCATTTCCTTATCTTCAAAGTGTTTTCAGGAAAAGTCCTGGGTATGCAGGTGATTAAGGAGCCTCTTGTGTAATACAGGTAATAGAGCCATGGTTAGATCTCTATTTCATGTTTTCTAGGATGGTGTAATACATGGCTTTAAGCTCATTGAAATCTTGATACAAAAAATGATCACGGGCTTATGAAAATCTATTCTTAAAACTAGCCAAAGCAATCATTTCATAATACAAATGATAAAAGCGTTTACATTTTCCAAACGGTATTGATTTTGCTGCTTAAATTGAACAGTAATGGGGTTGAAGAGAGGTATTTTTGAGAAATGTCATTGAAAGGGTGTGTTTGTGCTCCTTCTAAAAAGGGACCTTAATTTTAAGACTGTTTGATTTCTAATGGGAAAAAAAAAAAAGTTGAAAAAAGCCTTGCCCCCCCCGAAGTTAAACATCTGATTAGGCAATCCCAGGACAAGCAAGGCAGGGTGACCTACGGGAAATGTCAGGTAGAGGGAAGGGGCAGGTCAGCCTCGCCTGGCACTGTGCAGGGATGGGGATGGGGACAGGGATGGGGATGGGACAGGAGCCGAGCATAGGAGAGGAGGCACCAGCCAGCCAATGAGAGTGGCTGCTGCAGGGGTGGGGCACAGGCTGACCAATCAGAGCCTGCAGCACCATGGGTGTGGTGCAAACCCCCCCCCCCCCCAGCCCAGAGTTGGCCAATCAAAGAGCAGCAGCAATGAGGCACCACTTCCCAAAAAACTGGAGAGGTGCAGCCAAAACTCAACCTCTGTTTTAAAGGTCAGAAACCCCAAACCCTACTGAGACATAATGCCACTGATACAAGTTCAGGTCAACAGGATTTACGTATTTAAGCATTTTGGGCCACTTTGTAATTCAGAGGGAACATCTCCATGCCTGACCCTAAGTTTTCACTCCTGCTGACTTGCAGAATGACATCTACGAGTGGGTCCGGGACCACCGTGTCCATCACAAGTTCTCTGAAACAGACGCAGACCCACACAACGCCATGCGCGGCTTCTTCTTCTCCCACATTGGCTGGCTGCTTGTGCGCAAGCACCCCGATGTCATTGAGAAGGGACAGAAGCTGGACCTCAGTGACATCAAGGCTGACAAAGTGGTGATGTTCCAGCGCAGGTGAGTAGTGGGGTCAGCCTTAGTGGGGAGCCATGGGGAATGGGGCAGGGACAAATGGGCTGGGAACTCAAATGGCTTTGATGGAATGTGAGAGAATTGAGGGCATCATGTGAGAAATGTGACTCTTCAGCATGCCCAAGGCTTTGCTGTGAGATGAGCTGTGAGAAATGAGCTGTTCCTCTCCTATGAGAAATGTTTAGAATCCAGTGCTACCTCTAGCCCTCCCACGCCCTTCTCTTGCCTGCCTACCCTGCAGCATCTTGCCAGCAGCAGGCTGAGATTCCCACCACAAAGCCACTCCACACCTGCTCACCCCACAGCCCAGCTGCTGCTTTGGCTGGCCCAGAGCCCACACACAGGTGCCTCTGAGACATCCTTGGAGATTGTACACCTTCCAGGCCATGTGTGTGCCCCTCTTCCCTCAGTCTTTTGGAAACAGTATGGTGAAAGAAGGGTTGAAAATGGAGATGTGAGAGGTGCAGCAACTGGGAAGAACAGTCTGCATTCCCTGGTGCCTCTTGGGTAGGGTATCTCTCACCCATCTGGAGCTATACTAGGATGCAGAGAAGGTGAGCCTATCACAAAGGCTGCAGGGATGTGGGACTTAACCCAAATAGTAACCAGCCTAAGTCAGGAAGTTCCTAGTACAGTCCCAGACTGACTTTTCTTGTGGGTCATCAGAGCGGTTCACCTTCCTCTATTCCCAATCCTCTAGTGTGAGAGAGCCCACATGCTCATCTGTGCCACTTGCTTGCACTTGTTGATGGGGTGTATTTGTAGGCAGAGCCAAGTCTGCAAGGAGGAGCTGCAGCACTGGGCCAAAGCCAGAGAAAGGACCATGTGTGGGACTCTGAAAGCACGGGGTTGCCTTTATGGGGACCAATACAGCTGAGAAGCAAATGACAGATGAAGCCAAAAGCAGCAGCTTTTCTGGGTGTCTGAATGTCTGGACTCTCACTCACCCCCGTGGTGATGGGAGCATTGCTTTGTGCAGATGTGAGAAGAGCAGGATTTAGTCTGAGTCTCTTGCCTGATGATAGGACTTGGGAATCTCCAGGCATGGCTTCTGCACATCCAGAGCAAAAGATACAGGGCTCAGGAGTGAGGCATTTCTGCACTTATTTTCCCTGTATAGCTGAGCATGCATCCTTCAAATGGAGGACTGAATCAGTCCTTCCTGTCCTGCCTCTGCCACTGAACCCCTTCGTCCTGGTCCCTTCCTTTCCAGATACTACAAGCCTTCAGTGGTGTTGCTGTGCTTCACACTGCCATCTGTAGTGCCCTGGTACTTCTGGGATGAGTCCATCATCATCAGCTTCTTCATTCCAGCCATCCTGCGCTACACCGTAGGGCTCAATTGCACTTGGCTAGTGAACAGTGCTGCTCACATGTTTGGCAACCGGCCGTATGACCAGAACATCAACCCGCGGGAGAACCCCTTGGTCAGCCTGGGGGCCATAGGTATGTCCAACATCTGTGTCTTTGCTGCAGGGGGACTGTAGAACAGGGACTGCCTCTTGGGGCTGCAATTGCTTCTAGGAATTTCTATCAGTCCAGGTGTCCCTATTTCCCCTGCACCATTCGGCCTTTGCATCTGAGGATGTTTCCTGTGCTAGCCAGTGAGTACATAAGGGCAGTGGGGTTATCAGCTCCCATCAGACTCTTTCCAGGCTGGAAAGGACTCTGCCACACTTAGCACCTTCTTATCTCAATGGCAATATTTTATTTACCCTGTTCAGAGGTCTCTGCCACGTTCACTAGACTAAAAAACGTGTGCTGCCGTCACTGCGTATCTCTCTGAGATTTGTCAACTTGAAAACCAGCAGATTCACATTTTGACATGTTCTCTGGACAGCTGGTGATTTTGGGGGTACTTGAGGATAAGACAAGATAGATGCTTTCATATTTTTTACTGAAATTTTGGAGATCTAGTTAAGTACATTCCAGGATCAGCATATGCTCTTATTGGTTTTCCCTAAATCCTCATCTGTTTTGCACCACTGTATCTCAGTGGGGCTCCACTGATTTCCACCACCAAAGGATCTGCTTGTGGAATTTTAGTAGAGAGGGATTTGAACTGCTGAGATTCAGGGGTAGGAGCAGGAGTCAAGGCAGTGTCTTTGAAGGGGTGAGCACTGAAGCCAGTGTTGACAGTGTCCAGACCAGATAGTGGCTGACTGGTGTAGATTGCTTAGTAGAAGTGTCTGTTTAGAGTCTGCTTTTTTCCTCATCTGGAAATGTCCTTTGGATTTGACATGAGGATTGCCAGTGTTGTGAGAGTATTCATTAGCCTGGTTTGTTGGGGGCTTGCTGCTGGTCTAGCTGGTAGCTGAATTAATACTGGAAGATTTCTTGTGATGAGAGGGGAAAAACTATTAGGAATCCTCTGGTTTTTTGGTGCCGCTGGGGAACCAGGGCCTTTCACTGTTCCCTGCCATATGCTTACTTTCCTCTAAAGCCAAGAGGAACCAAAACTCCTCTGGGATTGTCATTGTCTCAGCCCTGGCATGCTGGGTGATGCCCAAATGAGATGGGGTAGATTGCAGAAGGGTGAAACTGGGCTGAGAGGAGAGAGGAACCTGGACTCAATCCAGAGCCCGTTACAAGAATATGGTGCTTTGGGTAAGATAAAGGGTCTGTCACCTAGAGCTCTGCAACATCCTCTCCCTGGTCGTGTTTTTCAGGAGAAGGCTTCCACAACTACCACCACACCTTCCCCTATGACTACTCCACCAGTGAGTTTGGCTGGCGCTTCAACTTAACCACAGCCTTCATTGACCTCATGTGCCTCCTGGGGCTGGCCAGCGATCGCAAGAAGGTTTCCAAGGAGGTCATCCTGGCTCGGAAATTGCGGACTGGAGATGGAAGTCACAAGAGTGGCTGAGCTCCCGCTCCCTTTCACACACACATCCACACCTCTCCTTCCTCCTTTTTTCTCCCTTCCCACCCCCTCCAAACACGCTGGACAAAAGTTTAATGTTCTGTTAACTAACTACTGAATAATGCTACCAGTTTGCTTAAAATAATGATAATGAGTTTTAACACCCCCCTCCCACGCTGCATTTTGCAGGATGTATTTAAGACCTAGGACTCTGCCCTTATAACACAAGGCCACCCTTTCCCTCCTCTCCTTTCCCTTTCTGTTTTCCTCTCCAGTCTCTCTAACCTGTCTCCTGCTTTACATTTTCCCAGTCTATACCTGGAAGAAAAGCTGGTAGGAAGTGGCCTGGGGAGGCCCATTGCAGTCAGCTATGTACTATTTAGCTAAGGGAAGCCTGAACCAGCCGGATGAAGAGTTGAGCCAAAGTCAGTGACCCTCTCTGCACTACCTTCCCCCCAAAGTTTCTGCCACTGTCCCTTCTCTTTTCTCAAGGGCTGCTGACAGACATGACAGGGCTCAACTGCTCTTCCTGGGAAAAGCAGACCCATCCCTTGCTCTTGTCATCAGAAAGAAGAGTTGTTTCTTTCCAAGATGTCTCTTGGAAAGTGTTCTCCACTGCTCCTTACCACCTAGCCACTCTGGCTGGGGAGAGAAGAGTGCCCAGACTCTTTCACATCCCCACCACTGGCCGGGGGATGCTGTAACAGCAGTGAGCACTGGAGAGGGAGTGCTGGTGGCCTTAATTTGCACTCCCTCCCTGCACTGCCCTCTGTGCCACGAGGGACTGAAGGCAGAGCATGACTCTGAGCTCCACAGCTGTTTTGGAGAGTCACAGTGAGGAGGAGGACAGATGGAAGGGTGTGCCATTGGCTGCCAAGGGGAGGACCAGCCCATAGTGAGTTTTGTTCACCACTGAGATTTTTGCTGGCAAATGGGACTTTGTCTAAATGGAGAGGAGGAGAAGGATGTAAAACCAAAGCTCCACCTCTGAGCTAAGCTGCTTTATGTGCTGGAAAAACGGGGTCCCTTCTGGGTAGCAGGCAGATCCACATCTTTGCTGAGCACAGAGACAGGACAAGGGAGCACCTGCAGGTGTAGGAAGGAGTGAAAGTGTCTGCAGGACCAGGTATTTTCATTCTTAGGGGCTCCACTCAACAAGTGCCTGAGAAACATCAATGTGGGGCCGGGTGGCACAGGGTGCTCAAGGAAGTTGAGGCCTCTAGGTGAGAAACTGCCACCAGTGTGAGCTACCTCTGTGCTTTCTTGCCCAAGGTGTGCTGTGTTGGTTTGCCATTCCCTGCTGCCCAGAGGGAGTGGGAAGGAGCTCCTTGTTAGTCCCTTAGCTTGCCTCCCAGCCCCCTCGGCGAGCCATCTCGCCACCGCGCTCTTTGCCAGTGAGACAGGCAGCGAGGGCGGCTGAGCCTGCAGAAAGGGCAGTTACATCACCGAGCGATGTGGGCATGCAGCTGGAGGGCGCTGGGGAAAAAGTCCATGTGGGTGTTGTTTCCTGCAAGTTACAGAGACCAGCTTGAGTTCAGGCAGTTGGTTACACTCTGGATGTTATGGCATCACGCCTCTCACTGAGCTGAACATGCTTTTTCCCCCTTAATTCTCCTAGTTATTATTAATTTTTATTACTATTATTGTTATTAGTTGTAGCAATGGTACTGTTTTTGTTGCTTCAATGCATCAATCGGAGCTGGAGGAAAGCACAAGAGGTAGCTGGAACAAAGTGACATTGGAGTGGGGTTTGCAGCATCTCCCTTATTCAGGCAGGCCAGGGAAGGCAGAGACAGTGCAGATGCCAATTTCCTCACCTCAGCTCTGCCACGTCGCAGCCAGGGAAGCTTCACGGGAGCGAGTGTCTGCAGCTTTGCTTTTTCTCCTGCTGCAGTGAAACTCACCAGGAGCCAGGATAGCTCTGTGATGTTCTCCTTAACAAGAACAAGCTTGTTACTCAGAAAATGAGCCTGTCTCCTCACCTTCCCCTCCCTGCCACCATCATGACCTTGTTTATGCTCAGCAATGGGACCCTTTGAGTTTTTGAGCCATTAGGAGTGATGTGGTCTCCAGCCAAGAGGAACAAGGACAAATGGAGAAGAGAGTCCTTCAGCTCCTGGTTTCAGGAGACAGTGTCCTTACTGCTCTGATGCTGTTGACTGCCTGGGTGCTGGCTGGAGCAAAGGGTGTTGTGGCTAGAGCTGTATCCTACCATTTGAAAAAAACCAAAAAGCCCTCCAAAAAAAGAGAAACACTGTTAGCTCTGTAATTGTGGGCTGACTTTGCTCTAGTGTAAACCCCTCTGAACTCATGGAAGTCCCCAGAGGATGAATTTGCTCCAGCCAGTAATTTGAAAGGGGAGGAGGGGAGAGGGGAGAATGATTTCCTTGCTCCTGGTGCCCTAAAGGTGTAGTGTGACATACTCTACAGTAGAGATGCGTGCTGTGAAATGCAGCAGTATTTCACATCCTCTCAGCAGAGAAGCAGGGCTTGACATCAAGGGTTCCTTTCAAATTTCAAGTGCTGATTCAGGTCCAGAATCTGGAATGAGAGTGGAAGTTGAGGAGCAGTAACCAAACAGTCCTGGTGTTTGTCCAGTCACTTTAAAGGTAGATTGGCAAATATCTCTGGGTGCCTTAAATTTTTCTTTAATATACATAGAAGTATTGACAGCTATTTGCCGTTTTGGTTTTTTTTTTTCTGAGTTATGAACATTCAAGGGGTTTCTTAATTATTTAATTGCCTACATTGAACTGTGGGTGCAGGTGATTTTGAATGTATTTGAGTTAGAATTTTTGTTAGATTGAGAAACAGATACAACACTTTAAGTAGAACTTTGTTTGAGATATATATATATATATATATATACCTATAAATATATATATATTTTTGGTGGCATGTTTGTGTCCTGGACGCATCGTCTGTATGTTTAGCTTAAATGAGTCTGTGAAAGGTGGAAGCAGAAAAAGCAGCAGTGGGACCTCATGGCTAAAGCAGCTGGGACCCGCTCCCAGCTTACCAACTTGCTCACTGTGTGATTTGGGACGAAGTCACTTAAAAACACTCTGTGCCTCAGTTTCCCTATCTGTAACGGGGTGTTACACCCTGCCTCCCAGAGGTGTGGGTGAGGCTCGCTGCCGACCAGCCGAGCACAGGAAGGAACAGTACAAACCACACACCGCTGCTGGCAGAAGCATGGACTGGTTTGTTTTCCAAAACTATTCCCAGCCCTGCTGGTATTGTGAAGAGCAGAAGTCTAAGTGTTGAGTGTTCAGGGAAGGATTGGAAAGTTGAATCTGCACATTGTCTAAGCTCTGTCACTGTTGAAATGTGAGTAGGATACGATTTTTCACAGCTTAGGGATTTCTGCATAGTAGTATCTCTGTTTTGTGTATGGGAAAAAAAAACCTTTTTGAAATAATTTCTACTAATATGGAAACAGACATCTGGTTGTGCTGATCTGAAATTTTATTTGTTCATAATAAAAATGATAAATGTTACTTTAAAACTTGTTTGACTGATGACATGGTGGGCAGGGCTTGGTAAAGCACGAGATACTCTATCAGGACCGGAATGCTGTGCCTTATTGCTTCCAAACCCTTCTCTCTTCCAGGAGAACCAGGGGAAAAACGCCTCTGGCTCTTTAAGCATCATGAATGAGTGGATTATAATGGCTTTCATACTCCAGCGCAGGCCAGGCAGGCACACCCCGCCGAGGCCGCCCCTGTGCCTGGGGTTACTGCAGGTTAATTCCAGCCGGGGCCCCTTGCCAGGGCCCTGTGGCTGGCGGATACACATGCGGCACAACACGTAATACCGGCAGCCGCCCGTCGGGCGGGTTCATCAGCCTCAGCAGGGGAATTTTCCTCATGCAGCAGTGGGTGTCCCTGCTTATCCCCACCCCTGCTGCAGCTGGAGGGAAGTGAAAGGAAAAGGGGGAAATCCCCCGACCAAGTAGTACTTTATTGACAGTAGCTTCCCTGCACCCCCACCCAAACGCGTTTTGATCACAGTGGTAAGGCCATCTCTGTGTGGCACCAGCTTGCTCCGTGCACAGGCAGGCAGAGGGGATGGCCTTGTTTGTGGCATCTTTGCCACCTGCAGTACACTGGGACCCCTGGTCCAGCCCATGTTTGCTGGCACCGCCAGACCCGTGCAGCTGGGCATGCTGAATCCCTGGGAAAAACAGGCCCATGCTTTGGTTTCCAGCTGCAGCTACTGCTGCTGCAAAGCCCTTTGGTGGGAAGGCCAGAGCCAGCACTGCAAACTGGACTGGGGGGCGAAAAGGGAATTACTCAAGACAGAAGATTGAGGCTCTTCCAGCAGCTGTGTTCTTCCACATGGAGGTACGTGACCAGCCCAACCAATTCGACACATGGCTGCTTTGAGCTATAGAAAAAAAGCAAAGCAAATGCTCCTGCTCATCAGCTGGTCACAGCACCATGGCCCTGCAAGTGACAGAGAGGTGCTTCTTCTGGTAATCTGGTGCACTTTTGATCCCAGCTGTGACAGCACAGCCCCTCCTAAACCAAGTGAAACAGAGAAGGCAAGTCTTCAAAACTCCTGATTATTCAGCCAAGCCTAAAAATAAAGTTAATGATCCCTCTGTCTGGATTTCATGAGTGCAACTCCAATCGCAACCTCTCCCTCTTCGTTAAAGACTGTTATTAAATCCCCTGCCCAAAATATGTTTTCCTACAGTATCAAGCCCTTCAGCAGTGCCAGCTCAGCATTTTAGGTCATTGCCTAGAAGTACTTCACGCATGATCATTCCTGGTTTCCTGCACATTTGGGTTGTAATCTGCACATTTGGGTTGCAATTCCAGTGCACCCCAACTTTGCTCCTCTGAAAATCTCCCACCCACCAGAGGAGAGGGAAAGGAAGAGTTAATGTACAAGCCAGCTCTGCTGAGTAGGAGAGAGCAGGCAAACAAGTGCCTGCTTGTTCAGACCCAAGGGAGGGGAGAGCAGGGAGGCCTGCAGGCTGTCAGGGGAGAGTTTGCTGCATCTTTTTGGTCTGAACACACCATGCTGAAGATGCCAACGTGATCCTTAGGAGAAAACAGATTCCAGCTGCAATCCACTCACTCCCCAGGGGTGGGATGCAGTGAACACAGCTGTGGGGAACCCAGTGTGTCCAGCCCAGGGCCCTGGGAGCAGGACCAGGGAGGGTGCCCAAGGGAGGCAGCAATGCCCCCAGGAGCAGGACTGGGTACCAGCTCTGCTCCGAGCCATGCGCTCCAACCACAGCGAGAAAGCACCAGCTGCGGCCGACCCTCCATGCAGGCCCCACAAGCCCGTGGGGACTTTCGGAAAGAGGGAACAAAGTCCCAGGAGAGCGCGTGGAGGAGATGGCACCACAGCAGCCGTGCAGAGCAGAGGGATGGATGGAGCGGCATGTGCTCAAGGGCCAATTGCCCCAGCGCAGCCCCTGAGGGAGCTCCTGTCCCGGGGGGCCGCGGCAGCGCTGAGGGGGCGGCGCAGGCCCCGGCGCAGGCAGGCGCCCTCGTAGGCGGGGAGGCCGGGCACAGCCCGGGCCAGCTGACGGTGCAGGGCCGGGATCGGGGGGAACACCCGCAGTGGGCTGGGCTTCCCCGGGGTTACTGCCGGTCAGCGGGGCCCGGAGCCGCGTGTGTGCAACAGCCCACGGCGCCTGACCGCGCCGGGCCAATCCCGCCCCGCCGCCCGGCCCGGCCCCGCTGCCGCCCTGCCCCGTTCCCAGCTCCCAGCTCCCAGCCCCGCCCCTGACCCTCGTCGGACTTTCTCAAAAAAAGCGCCAGATGCTGGAGTCGTGGGAAATGCGAGCACTTCAAGTCGTGTTTAAAAATGAGCTCTGGGTTTAGCTTTAAAAAGACAGTAGAAAAAATCCGGGAGGCAAATCATTGTAATTCAGTATGCGTGTGGACGCATGTAGTCACACTCAAATACGGACCTATATGTACATATACATAAATAACACAAAAGTATCACTCATAAAGCAGAACACTTAGATTTGGAAGAGAGGCTTAAAAGTACGATTTTCATGCATATAAACGTTAACTGTGTTATAATCTGGTAGTTTTGTAACTGTATTTTGAAAGTTAGCATTACATGAAAACAAGCAAATCCTCTCTCACTTTCATTCATTAATTCTTAACTAAAGAAAAAAACCCTTGTAAAATTGTGTCTTGCATTTCTTTTTAGACTGCATGGAAAGATACAACACTTTGCAGAACAAATAGTATTTCATAAGAGAGAACACAGTGACGACAGCTCTTACATGCCACTTTGGCTTTGTAACAAACACAGCTGTTTGTTTTACTTTTTTTTTTCAGTTATCCTAAAATAGCTTTTTACAAAACTCTGGTCTTTATCACTTAAACAGAAAAAAATGCTTATCCCTTTTGAAAATAGCTATGACCTTCAGGCACCTTATATGCTAAGTGAAGTTATCATTTTGACAAAATCTTCCTAATTACGTGATCCTTACGTGTTCCTTCATCTACAGAGAGGTCTAACGTTCTGTCACATTTACAAAGTTATATAAAATTAAAAATTTCTAAGCTAATAACATAATTCTGGTAACCCCTTTCATGTGACTTTTAATGTTCAGAAACAGGAAGAGACTTACACAATCATAATATTTCTCTTCTTCCTTGTCTTTTTGAGTTGCCTAATTACATACTGGTGATTCAAATATCACACATTTTACTCCGTATTATCAGCTAAAATAGATTTGGCCTGATCCTGAATCCCAAAGAAATGATGCTTGGATATGTTGTTCTTGGGTGGTCACTGGTAAGTGCATCATTACAAAACAAAGATAATTATTTTAAAAGCCTTGAATGACTACAACTGTGACTGAGGTGAAGATGTTTTTTCACCTCAAGCAGGTGCAGAACATCAGGCTGCTCTTCACTCACCTGTCCACTATCCCCCTTCAGCCAAAAGTCTTTCAAGATGACTCAGAGATCATGTGTCTCTTTTCACAGGGCAAAGATGGTGGGGACAGGTTTCAATTAACTTCAGCAATTTTAAACATGTGTGAAATCCACTTTGGGTAAATAAGCATCCTCTAGTCAGAGGAGACACGGAGGTGGTGCTCACAGTGACTCACAGCAGCAATCTGAGACACCTGTTTTAGAAAAGGGTGAATCATCTGCTGGTGGTGCATCTGTAATTTCTATATATGGATACCTGGATTAGTTTTTGGATGCCTGTCTTTTAGATCATGAGTTTGGTGCAATGAGTTCCACACCTGGATATTAATGAGGGGAGCCCTCAACTCTAAGCATGGGCTCTGAGTGCTCAGAGTGAGAAATGTCATCTGAGGCATCTTGGTGGCTTTGGCCTATGACTAAGCTTCCTTGTTTGTAGCTAAGCAGTTTTAAAATGCCCGAAGAATTACTGGAAATTTGAAATGCACTTGACATATAAGTATAATTTGGTTTTTTTCCTACTGGTGGTGATTAACTTCTGGAAATTGTTTCCAATTTCCAGAGCATCAACAGCTTCCCAATGCTTTAGGGAGACTCACAGCAAACAAGGTCCATAACCAGATGGTAAAAGCAAAGATGTGTCCTCTGACACACACAAAAGGTTCATGGGCACAGGTCTGAGTGGAGCAGACATGGAACAGCCTCACACAGCTTGCAGGCTCTCCTAAACAGCCTCTCTGGCTGCCACTGATGGAAAATGTGACATGTCGGGCATGTACAGTGGGGATCAGGAATAGTTGGCAGTAGTTACCCTGCTCTAAATTCTGCTTTCATGACAGCTCCTGTTACAGCATGGGGACACAGAGGGCTGGAATCACTGTGGATCCCAGGATCCCACCCAGCTTTGGAGGCAGCACTCCCATTCCTCTATGTCATTCCTTCCAGATCTTTTGGGTCTCTTCCCAGGCTTTGTTTGAGCACTCCAAGCCTCTAAGGAGGCCAGCCATCAAATTATCAAGATGTTTGATGGCACATAATAAATACTGCATCTTTGGGAAAGAGGCTCATAACTGAGTTTGCCACTCCTGACTAACAAAGCCATCTCAGACTCATAAATGAATATGTCCTTCAGACTAATGGCCACGTAACATACTGGAATTGATGCTGAGGAAGATTCTGCAGACATGAGAATTTTCAGGAAAGACATCTCTAGAATTGCAAGTAACAATGCAGTAGCTTTGTTTTAATATTTGTGTGGTATTTATTTTCTGCATTTATGAGATTTTTCTTTGTCTCTAGTCTCTCCAATGCCAGTTAAGCTGAGTCATATGCTGGTAGAGCATTAGAGGTTATAATAGAGAAGCATCAAAAAGGGAAATTTTTGTTTCACAACTAGCTTTAATTTGGATTCAGGAAGGTGAAAAAATGAAGGAAAAATTTACAAAATCTTTTTGGATTTATCTGAAAATAGACAAAAAGCTCTCAGCTGTGTTGATTGCTCATGAGGCAGTTTCAGCCTTAAGTGTTTGCCTTCCTTTGTCTTTGATTTGACTCTGTCCGTTCCATGTAATAGCAAACTGAAAATATTGAAACCAGGAAATTTCAAAATGCCCAGAACATCTTTTTTTTTCCTTCTGGTTTCAAACAGTGTTTCAACTATGATGACCACATTTTCTGCAGCCAGGTGGCTCCCTCAGTGGAATTTATCCAGTCAGAAGGATGATGCAGTTTTATATGGGCTGGGCCAGCCTGTAGTCTGAATCACTACTAGTGAATTTATTTGGTTCCCACTCTACTGTTGACTTCCTAGGTAATGATGTGCAGGTTTCTTAATCCTCCGGGAACCGGGAAAATTCTGCTTTCCTCCTTCCCAGGTTTTCTGCTGTCCTCTGTGGACAAAAGTCTCCATGTTCCACATCCAGAACAGGGAAGCCAGAGCATGGTGAGGGTTGTTTTAGGACAAAGAGCTGTCATAGAAATCTTTCATCTTACCTGCTTTACTCAGAGTTCAGCCATTCCTGTTTCTCCAAAGTTCACAAGGCAGGTCCTCAGGCCATCCCTCAGTCTTTGAGGAAAACCAGAGCACAGTATCCCATCCTTTGCTACTACAAGAAACCCTTGCCATAACAAAACTCCTGTGCAATGAAAGACACTGAAACAGTGAAGCTGTTTATCCCAGGAGTTGCATGTAGAGTTTTTTTTTTTCTCAAGAGACTCAAATTAGTTCCAATTGCACATTTAAATACATAATGCTTTTGAATGATTTGATGGATTGAGGCACAGCTCTCCTAGCTTGTTCTATACCCTCATCCTTATCTGGATGCCTTGAGCTAACAGAACAGCACAGACTGATAATAAATGCTTCTGCCATGCACATTTGATTTCTTATCAACATTTTTAGCTCCTTCTTCTATCTGAGCAGGTACAGGACATAATGCAAGGATCACTAATTGCCTGACATCTTTGTCAGTAACCTCTTAGCTGAGTTTTCCTTCCCTGGTGAGTTACTTTCATTGAGCTGCAGTATGGGCTGTGCTGTGATAGATTTCTGTTTGGCTGGAGAAACGCTTCTGCATCTCCTGCCCAGTGCTGCTCTGCCACACAGCAGTAGAGCCACTAAGCTGGGGCACAGGAAAGCTCTAAGCTCAGTCTCTTTGCCCTTTAGTTGCACCCTCAAGATACACCTCCTTCCCACGTGGCCAGCACATACAGACATTTCCAACCCAAATGTTTGCCTGGGCACAGTGTATGGTATCAGTGCCAATGGCCTCCGGCCTCTTCTGGTGCCCAAGAGATAAGGGCAGAGAGCTTTCCTGGCCTCATGACAACAGCTCTAGCACAAGGCTGGTACCACACACATCCTTATAAATGTGCTTGCTGTTCACTATCAGTGTTCAAATGCATAAGACTGCTCCAGGCATATAAAATAGCATATAAAATAGTAAATATTTATAAAATCAGTCTGCGATCAGGTATTGCATCTTTAACACAAACCCCTTCAGAGGACATTAGCTTATTAAATGCACTCAGTTCCATTCTGTGAGGAGACTACTGCAGAGAAAGAACTGTTTCCTGGTCATGAGGAGGCCACTGTGCAGCAGTAAAAGAAAACAGTGCTCACTTAGAAAGTGAGTTAGCTTAAAGATAATTACCCTCATCCTCAGTGTAAAGTATGAGACACTGTAGACAAGCTGGCATAGATAAGGCACCTCCCAGTAAAAGCTCAGATTTATAACGACTGAAAAAGCCTCCTTTCTGGTGTACTTGCAAATAGCTTTTACATGGCTTAGAGGACAGGGTTAGGCAGCCCTTCCTGTTGGGGGAGATAGGGACACTGATACAAAAGTGTTCTTACTGCAAGATAGCGATTACAAGAGTACCATTGCAGAGAAACCAGCAGCAGAGGCTGAGAAATAACCTGCTGCCATAGAACTGTTTGACTGAACCAGCAGGGAAAAGTGGGTGGGAGCTAATTCCAGTTAAGGGCATGACTGGTAACAAATGCTTCAGTTACCATGGCTGGCAGGGTGTCTATGCCACCCTGTGGCAGGGTGTCTATGACAGTGACAAATAAATAAAGAAGCGGAGGCACTTGGCACTGCAAACCCCCAGTGAAGTCAATGCAGAGCATGGTCTGTCAAGAAGGGCTGTTCTGATTTCCCAAATGACAGCTCTGTAGTAAGCTTTCAGCCTTGTGAAACAACCTGTAGCACTTCACTTAGCACTTAAATCCACAGCTAGTGACTCTGCTTCACTGACATGTCAATATGGCCTTTTCACACTTTCCTGCTGGTTTATACTTTTTATCATATGACACACAAGCTACCCCATGTTTTAAATTTATAGTTGTGTGTGGGACTTCTGAATGTTGTTGCAAACTGACAGCAAATGCTAGCGAGGGAAAGACATAGGATGTATGGTAACCTGCAGACCTGCCAACTTCACCCCCCCCATCACAAGGAATAGCTACACAGTCAGCTGTCACACACAGCAGCACAACCCTCTCGGTTTTCTTCACTGGGCTATGTGGTGAATGAATTTACTAGCTCAGAATGTTTCTCCATTTTGGTTCCTCCTAAAAAGCCCACTTCTCCCGTTTCCCTGGTTACAGTAGTCAGATTCCCCCATGCATTCTGGCTGCCCTGCTGCTGGCTGTGATGTGGATCAGAGCATCAGGCTGCTGATAGATCAGAGGCACTGGGTCTGCTGCAGCTGCACTGAAAGCCAGCCCTCCAAGTAAGACAGGGAACAAGATCTGAGGGATCCTGCAGTAGGGAAGGGCCCATGTAATTGTGATCAAGAACCCTCAAACTTCATTATCTCAGTGCTCCTTTAACCCAACCCTTATTCCCATCCACTTTGGCTTTTCATGGCCAGAGCCTCTTCAGAGGGCCAGACTCCATGGATGTGAAAAGGGAAGGCTGGATTTAGGAAGAATGTCAGAGCACTTACCCTTTTCCTTCACTGTGGGCACCCAAGATGGTAATACTCCTTTCTCCAGGCTAGCTGGCCATCTTTCAACATGCAGGCCGGCCATCTCTAAACCATCTACAGCTCAGAATTCTTTGGAGATGCTTGCTGTGCAGCCAGGAATAGGGGTTTTTTCTTTCAGCAGCAGAAGATCAAGACTCATCTGGGCAAGACCACAGAAAGCCAACCAGGAGCACTAGCAAAAGCACCAGTGTGTGCCAGTGCTGCTCAAAAAGGAGCCAGACTGAGACCTGCTAAAGGAGCAGACTGTCTCATTAACCACACATATAGGAAAGCCCCAAGCAAACCTATTCATGAGTAACCAGCACTGCATGCCATATGGCTGGGATCCACAGAGCTCTCTCCTGGTTTGAAAGCTTGGGCCATCCTGCTCTGGTAAGTTCCCATGCGGGGCAGAGATGTAAATTGGTATCTACTGGGTGCTATGCAATTACACTGCTCCTCCCTAACCCTTCTAGGGTCTGCAGGGAGCTCTGTTCTTCACCATGCTGGTCATTACAACTCAGCTGTCAGAAGAGGTCATTGCTCCATGGATGAGAGAGCTGGAACACCAGGGGAACCCCAACCAGCCTGCAAAACACGAAGAGGAGCTGTGGCAGAGAGTCTTTCTATGTGTCACATACAGGCTCTTAAACCAGTTGGAGCAGGTAAATGTCAACTCCATCCATGGGAAGATGACAGCATCAGTGTGCTCAAGTACTGGTATCCATCCAGCTTATTCTAAATGAATTTGAGCCCACCTTAGGCCACAGTATCACATACTCTGCAGAGGACATACATGTTCCACCACCACCCCAGTTAAATGCAATCTCCTGGTATCATAGAAGCCCCATTTGTACAAGTTTGTGTGCTTCTATAGATTCAAGTGGAGAAATAGTCACCAGGAAATATTACAGGACAAAGTCAAGACAGATAAATGCTAAAAGATATTATGTGAAAGTTTCCTAGGTGCTGATAAGCTTCAGAGATAACTAATTCTCATGCAAGAAATTATAAACTTAGACCACCAGTGTTTAATGCTCTGCAAGGCCGCCAGCACACATTAGAACCTGCAACAGGTTGTATAACTTGGATCACACCCAGGAGGGCAGCAGCTGGTCTACACAGGTTAAGAATACAGAGTTATGTATGCAGGTGGTGAAACGAAGTGCCCTCTGAAGGAATTTCTAAAGACCTGCCCAGAATGCAGTGGTGAGCCAGGATGACCTTCTGCTTCCAAGCATTCACATTGGGATTGGCCTTCTGATGGCTGCTCCCACTAACAAGTGAACATGAATGAGTGATGTGTTGTGTGAATAGCTATCTGCTTCACTAATAACACCTTGATTCTATTTACAGCAGCTGATGAATAAAAGATATTTTAAGAAATAGCAGTTGTAATCTGAGTTTTCCCCCAAGAGTATTCCATATAAAAGAAAATAGGACCTTATACTACCTGTTTGGGAAAAACATGTTAAAGGGAGTGTGGCAAGCATAACTCTTCATGGTGGCACCTGCAGATCCAGCTAGGACAGATAGTGCTAGCACAGGACAGCTTCTGTGACAAAACAAACCATGTGGAAAGCCCAGTGAAACACATGCTACTCTTTGCCAGAGAGAATTGGTGGCTGTGGGGAATATGTTCCTCCCCCAGAAATATACTATAGGAAATTCAGTCAAATTCAGCCCTGTGGAGGGTCTTGACAGGAACCACATGCATGTCTGTAAGGGCAAAATCTCTTCAAAAGGAGAAGGTCCCACGTAAGAGTCAGCTAAGCGCTTTCTGCTCCACCACCCACAAGTTGTCTTCCCTTCACGCTTCAATGCATGGCTGGGGACCATGAACTGGCAGACCCAACTCTGCCACTTTGTCACTCTGCAAACATGGGCATTGCTCGAGTCTGCTGTTTTACTAAAGTATCTCCACATGCCTTGTGGCTTCCACAGATGTCCAGAGAATCTGTGCAAACTCATCACTTCTAAAGCAGAAAAGTAACAAGTGTTGGAAGTCACACTGCTGTAAATAAATGAGGACCCCTGACAATTTATCTTAATAACCCTCCCTTTTAATCTGCCTCCAGGTAATCTGCATTCCCATCTCTCCAGGGCTCTGAAGTTTGTACCTCCAATTAAGCAACAGTCAGATTTTTCCATCTATAAAAAGAATGTGAGGTTGTTTGGCTACCTGTTGCACCAAAACTAGCTTTATTGTGTCAGACCAAAGGTATCCTTTGACTAACCACAGCCAGCAGCAGATGCTTTGAAGATGCTATAGAAGAACAGCCAGATTATATCTGGACCTCTATTTTTAATAACTACCAATAACCTCACCTTCTGTGAAGCACTCCTTCCATGTAGGTACTGAAAGGTTTGAGCAGATCACACAATCTTGCAGCTCCTCTCCAGAGAAAGTTTATAACCCAAGTGGCAAAATCCCCATCAACAAATACAGGCACAGCTTCCTTGCAAGAGGCAGCCCAGAGCATTCATGGCAAAGCTGAGAATCAAATGCAGTCTCTTGCCACTAGGTTATATTTTCAAAACTATCTGTCCAAAACATGACAAGAGTGATTAAACTAAAGAAACAAAAGCTTTGACAGATGAAATCTCCTTTCAGATTTTCTGGGGCTGTTTCAGCCTGATCGCTGAAATCCCTCTTGCACACCTGACCTTCAAGCATGCAGGAGCACAGTGCTAGCTCATGCCCAGCCATTGAAGCAAAACTTCCTGCTTGATGAGTTTATTGCCTCCAGTAACTCCTTCAGTACCAGCACACTGATATCAGCAACATTATGATTTATTAAGACATGCAACAGATTTTTCCAGTGTTTTCCCTCCCCCACCATTGTCCTCACTGATGAGGTTCTGGCTTTGGGAGCTTTCTGGGTGCTGGCAGCTGGAGCTGGCAAGCTGTGGTCAGCAAACATTTGCAATCAGCAGCTGACTTCCCACTGTCACCTGCCTGCATGGGCTGATAATGAAATGTTTGCTCTTGTGCCCAGTACCTCATTTTGAGGGCAAAAGAAGGCCCTCCAGGCTGTGGGACCTCCTGAGCCTACACATTGCCTACAGCTGTTGGATTTGTTTAGTGCTCAAGTGAAAGAAGCCAAATAGTGTGTGATCGAAGAACAGGGAAAATGAGCTGGCTCAGCTATGCTTTAATGATATTAGTAATGAATTTTTATTCACTCAATGTTCTCAATTCTTGCTTTCCTTTTTCCTCTAATCTCTTTTGTCTGTGTGAAATGGGTGATATCAGTCCTGCTGAGACAGTCCTGAAAACTTTGCTTAGCTTTGTTACTTCCGCTTCTGCCTCAGACTTTAAGGAAAGCCTTTGGGGTGTAAGCACCTGTAGAGCTACAGGAACTAATTTCTAATCCTCTCTACCAGTGCCAAAACATTGTCAAATCCCCACTCTTCTAGCAGAAGCCTCCCAGCTTCAGAATGCAACATGCCTTCACCTCTGCCCGTGCACCAGCAAGTATGGCAGCTGATGGCATGGCTCCAGTGCCCTCTAAAGCTTCCCCACTGCTGCTGCCAGCAACCTAAACAGAAGTCACCTCTTGTGGCATTTAGAAAGCCTTAGGGAATCAAGTGAGAGTTCTCCAAGGCTATATTGCCAGAAATGCCAGAGGGGAGCCAGCAAGAACACTAAGATTAAATCCTGTCACTTTAGAACATAAATTAATTATAGAGCAAGGGAATCTGTATGAGGTAATTTATACACCTACTCAAGTTAAACCCCAGTTACATCAATTCCTTCCCCTCAGAGAAGTGTCTCTGGTCTGGCTCTGTATGCAACAAGGTGAGCATATCAGCTTCTCCATCAATAGGGCAGAAATTTCCCACTCCCCTTTACCCCTGTAAAAGTCTAATAAGAATTTTTAAAATGTGATTTTTTTTTCCTCCCTGATGCATAAACCACGAACTGAATCTTGTTCCCACTCTGCCACTGATCAGCTGAGCAACCTCTTCCATACCTTCCTGTTCCTTCTTCACAAGAAGTACTAATTCCACTGCACCTAGCACTATGCAACAAACGCCTGCTGCAGCCTGTGATCCTGCTGCAACCATTAAAGCTATATATATAACTGGACCTATCCTATATGGCCAGAGGCTTGGCAGAGCAGTTGGGTTTGAACCATCCACAGCCTATTTGATTCTGCAATCTTGATTAAGATCTTTTTTTGCAAATGAAGAAAAAATCAATTGTGGGCCCAAAAACCTTTAAAATTTTCACATCAGTAAGTAATAAAAAGATTTGCAAACTGTTTATTTGCCAAGGGATGAAAGAGCAGGGGTATAGCTACTGGTAGCCTTCCAGTTTAATACCTGCTTTTCAGATATCAGAGATATCTGTTCAGATCTAGTAGGGGTCCCAGTGGACACTGTTTGAAAATCAAACTCTCATTTTCCCTCAGAGCAGTTCCTGTCAAGCCCTGCAGGGACATGGTCACACTAACACAAGTGCCAGATTTTCTGTTTGGCAACAAGCAGCAGGGAGTTGCAATTTTTGGCTGAGCACAGCAACTGGAGAACAGTGACCCTCAGATAAGAGTGGTGCCAGGCAAATGGCTGTTTGATGCAGTCCCACACTCTCTGACATGTGAGGAACAAGGGGTTACTTCAGTGGAATGTCCTGACCAGGCACTGCCAGCACGCCAACCTTCACTCAGGATGACATTACCCAGCCAAGACAGCAGGTCAGTGACAGACCTCACCCAAGGATGGCCTCAGTCTCCAGACCTCTGATGGCACTTCCTGGAGCTCTGCCCCTCCACCCCAGTATCTGTCATCAGCTGAGAAATACTCCTGGCTTGCCCAAAGAGATCCCACAGCAGACCTGCTCTGGCATAGGGAAGAGCCTACCAACGAACTATTAAGACGTTCAGAGACCTAAAAGCCATAGCTTTCCTGTGCCCCTGGAAGAGGGCACAAAGGCACTTAAAATAGCAGGTCTCTACTCATCCAAGTATGCTTCCCTCCCTGAGAGCAGACCATGCATTGCTTTGCTCCCCTTCCCCTCCACAGTACCAGTTAGAATAAGTAGTATTCAAATTCATCTGTTTCCCCTTTTCTCTAGCAGCTGCTTTAACCTTAACCAATGGCCTAAACCACAGAGTTTCTGAGGCCTAATCTCCAAACTTGCATTACAGTTTTGCTGCAACCCACCCTTTCCCTAGCACATATCCTCAATACCCTACATGCCCACATCCCCCAGTCTTCCAGAAGTTCTACCCCCATAGTCCCCTTTTATAGGAAAGTCCAACTGCTCAGCTGCCCTCTCTTCCCTAGAAATCCTCCCACCTGAAAGGAGGGATAGGGCATAACTGAAGTTCAGTGGGAGTCAGTCTACTTTTTTTCAGCAGAGTAGTTTCCAGCTTGTGCTACTTTCAGTACAAACTCTAAAATGCACAGGCTAAGCCCCTAACTAGGCCCGAAAGAAATTCATTAACATATTTGACTGACCATAAGAGAATGATCCACCATCTTAGCCTTGCATAAAGGACACCCAGCCAAAGGCTTTTATATACAGGTGATTTTGGAAATCCTACCAAAGACAGTGTGAAGCAGAGTTTTCAGAGGGGAGGGATTCTATTTTTCAGAAACCAGAGATTTTTATGACTTTTCTGTTGTTGTTGTTGTTTTTGATTTTGGTTTTTGTGGTTTTTTTTCTTTTTTTTTAAGATGTTTTCTGAGTTTTGCCCTTGGAAACTTGGTAGTAATTGCTAGTTCCTCAGAAATTCTGGCTTTTGTTCTGTCAAGATAGCCCAGCAAAGTGGGAGGAAAACCAGCTCCAAATTAGCATTTAGCTGATGCTACAAACATATTTGGGGCCACCTTCTCCCTGTTATTATAGGGCTTAGCACATTTTGAATGTGTGTGCTTTGACACGCCTCAGATGAAGCCCCAGCTGTGTCTGCTGGTGGTCCAAGCCAGAAGAGTCACTCAGCTTTCAATGAGAGGTATCATATCTAGGGCACACTGGGGTAAGGTCACAAGAGGACAGGGCACTGGACACTCTTCCCATCTGTTGTAACATTGAGGGAAGAAATCTCAGAGGACTGAATGATTTTTTGGAGGTCCTACAACCTCCCTTGAGGCACACAAGGTACTTGCTCCTTTGGTGTTTGGGAAGATGGTGGACATGACAGGATGCTGCTGAATTCTCCTCTACTTCATCATTACTGCAGTTGTTTTGGGAGAGAAGGGGAAAGAGACCCCTTGTTTAGTGGAAATGCTGATAGAGTCCTGATATCCAGATGCTTCCTCTGAGAGAAGAACCTGTTACTGGGGTCAGCTTAGCAAGCAAAATGCCATTTGATTTCTGGCAGTAGGGCCAGAAATGACTGCAAACTGCTTTGCCTTTGGCCAGACATTTGAGAGATTGCCACATTATTTATCTAATAACGGAGTGAAGAAATCTGAACTGGATAAAAATAGCAAGGCTTGGATTAGAAAGTGGCTGGCTAATGAGGAACAGAGGTTCACTGTTGCTTTGGTATGCCTACTGTTGCCAGGAGGATCCTGCACAGTGTGGATATGTGTCTATTGAGCTGGGATGGAGGGGACATATAAGGCACCAAGCTGCCTAAGAAAGCACTACCAGGTCTATTGAGTGACTGACTGATTAAGAGAGGTAGTAGTACACCAATGAAAAAACTCTCTGGTAGAGGCTGCACACGGACCTGCTTCTTGCAGCGCAGCAAAGCTGGAAGACATGCTCTTGGAGGTGAGGTACACTGGGGGTCTGCTCTTGTGCCACACAAGATGGGAAGTTCACTCTCTTAATGACGGTGAAACACTATTAATGGTTCTTACACTACTTACGCTCAAAATCTCTCCATTAAAATGTCCTTTGTGAGATTTTTTTAGTCAAAAGGGAGTTTTCCTTAAGAACTGATGCTTCCTATCTCCTGTGGTATTTCTAGCCTGGACTTTAAAATGGAAAAGGGACTGGAGGACTGGAGGGTCCAGTCTCCTCAAAGCTGCGTTTTTGCCCCTCCTCAGATGGGTAGAGTGTTCCCTTGTAAGGGAGGAACCAGTTCCTTCTCTGGTGCCAGTGTAGTACGCAGCTCTCTAAGGAGCTGCTCCCTGCAGAGCCACAATTGCTACAAAATTGCCCTTTGGGATCCAAGACTTGGAGTCAATTTCTTTTCCCTACTCAATAGAAAGCGTCTAGCAGGCAATGGAAATGGCACATACACTGTGTCAGAGGTGCAGGGCTGCCTCTTGGAGGGCACCCACCTCCACTCCGTCTGCAGAAGTTACATCTTCAGTCATTTCAAAGACATTAAATGGCTTTACATACACAGTTTCCTCTGTCACTTCTTATCATGTGTCTGATCTGGAGTCAGTATGGCCAAAGGATTGTTCAGATAAATTGTTTCAAATATAGACTTGGATGCTTTTATTAAGATAATGAGTGAAGGCTGCCATCAAGATCAAGGTCTCCGTTGTTCTGGGTGCTGTACAGTATCAGTACTACATTCTGTATTTCCACACTACGAGACACGCACTGTCTCCAAAAGCTTAGAGTCTAAACAGACATTTGAATGGGGAGAGAGATTGAGGCATGTGAAAGAGGAATAATTTATCCATGATCAAAGGCTGAGCTGGAAGTAGGAGAGCCTGTGTCCTGGGTGGGATCTGTTATCTCCTCTTAGCATAACCAACTACTGACACCATCTGTAAATACTCATAATAAGAACATCCCGGGAACAAGACACATGTAATTTCTTCGGACACTCTGTTCTTCCTCTGGTTACAATCAATGGGCAGGTAAGGGCTGTTGCAGCTACATGCAAGGCTTGGGATGCAGCAAAAACAGGCAGATCGTGGTTGTAAGAATGACTCCTGCCGTATGCAATCATCTTTCAGCACACCCAGGGTGCCAATAAAAAAATCCTTTCACAGAGCGCAGTGTGCATTATTAGCCGGAGTAAGAGCTGAGGCAGCATCGCCACCCTGGAGTCGGACAGGGAACTGCAGGCGCAATGTGTCTGCCCTACAGATTCCCCTTCGGTCACCCAGATGGCACGAAGTCTGAATTATGTTGCCATATTTCTCTAAACTGAGGAGAGGAATGGTTGGTCGCCAAACAGGTACTGCAATCTGACAAGACAGAGTCTGGGAGTTAGCTAGTCTTTCACAGTGGCAATGGGTAAGGATAAAGCTACAAAAAGTATATTATTCCAAAAAATACCACCCTGTGATGGATAAATATGAACATTTGTATAAAGAAACTATATAAATAGTGTCTTCTAATGTGGTGGTTGGGGTTTTTTGCTGCCTTTTCTCATGGCTTTGTCCTCCACAAAGTAGGGCTGATTCCTACTTTGTATATGTTAATGTGAAACCAGTGCAAGCTCTGATGTTGATTTTCATTCTGACACCAGATACAGGTCCCCATATAAATGCCAGTGTTTGGGAAAAGCTGATTTTATTCAGGATCTTCTTGTACTCCTGAGGCAATGCCATCCCAGTGTACTGGGGTCTCAGCTCACAGCAACCTCTGGCCAGAAGCCAGGATGTTCTTGCATCTTCTGCTCATTCTGAGCAGCAATTTGTTGTATAGGCACCCTCAGCTCCCTCTTCTCACTATTAACAGGCTATATCCTGGTTTGTTTTCAGCTCAGATGTACCATATGAGACATCATTGGGCTGCCTGAGTCTGGGCAAGTCATTATCTATGTCATGCCTCAGTTACCAGCCTCTAGTCAACAGCTGACACTTCATAAGTATACTGAGAGGTTTCAGTAGCCCATGTCCTGGGATGCTGCAGTGATGGAGATGAGATAAGAATGACTTGGTAAAAGATTTATACAAAGTAGGCTTGACTGCTGTCAGTTGTGACAAATGAACATAACAAGCCAAAAGTTTGTCACCAAGTATTGACTCCCCTCAGCAGCACCTGACAGCACAGAGCTCTCTTTCCTACTTGTGATTCAAGCACTCAAAAAATGTTTATTATTTCTAGCCACAATTCTCTTTCCCTCATTCTCTGCATCTGCAGTTTTTAGGACTCGGGGAAAATCTTGATTAGGACACAGACCATCTCTTAACTTACAACTGAAATATCTGGTTCATTTTAGATGGAAAAAGAAACATCTCCTTCAGAGAGTGTTGTGCTTCAATAAAGCACCTCTTTGTGGTGGCCCACATCAGTGGTGAAACCTTGTCCAGGCTGGCAGCATGAAAGCCAAGGGGCATGTTCCAAACAGGCAAACAAGTGTTGGTTTTTTGTTTATGCCTCTTTCTTGGGACACTTATAAAAGGGCTCAGGGCTGTCCAACAACAGTCTGTCTGTAACATTTTTCCAACAACCATCATTAAAAGTGCTTAGTGTTTAGGATTGTGACAGAAAGCCTGATAGTGGCTCTGTCAGCAATGACATTTGCAAAGGATTGGTGATAGATTTTGTGGTGCCAGTTTATCCTGACCATCTTGGAGCTGTTTCTTCATCTTGGCTGCCTGACTCAGCCTCCAAGCTCATCATCATCATCATCATCATCATCACCATTTATTGGGACTGGCTGACTATTCTGACAAAAGAAATAGTCCTAGTCAATGCAGATGACACTGGGGAATGCTGGAGCTGGAGCCAGATCCTGCACCCTGGGTTTTATGGGGAAATGATTCAGCTTTCCTTACAGCTTGCTGGGAGCCACCGCACCCCATGGGCTGATCTGATGCTCACCACTAAAATGCAGCCACTCCCAACGTGAGGAGTAGCAACAAGTATTACACGCAAGGTCAAGAGGAGTCCTTGGCCAAGGACAGAGCAAAAAGGATCCAGTATTTTAATGTACAAACACCGAACGTGTGAGATCTCTCAGGCAAATAGCCTGGACCCACACTCAGCAAGTTTGGCTCAACACAGAGGCCCTATATGCCTGCTCAGTGTCACTACCCCCATAATCTGGCAAGCCTTTTGACATTAGGTGTTCATTGGAAAGTCCGATTGCCTGGAGCCCAGCTTGCCTTTTTTACGAGAGAACAGCATGTTCCCAGCTCTGCCATTTCCAGAGGAAACAAGCCCCAAGAGTACATTAAAGACTTGGACACAAATAGCTTGCACTGTGTATTATTTTCAAGCTGGTCTCATGATTTTACACGTCTGACTCATTCCGGATAAATGCAGAAGGTTAGTCATGATAGCTGTAGACAAAGAGGAAGGACCTCACTGGACTTACCCCAGTGCAGTTTCCATTGCTGTTGTAGGGCAAAGAGCTGAGCCAGATTTGGTGGTCCCTGATCCTGGGTTTGTCCCAGGACCTGTTAAGGGGCACATCAGTGAGAAAGTGTGGACACATATCTGTGCATACTGCTGACAGCCTTACAGCCACCTTCCTGCTGAGAGTTGGGAAGCATCTGCTCATCCCTGAGCTAAGGCCAGATGTTGGTAGGGGACTCATTGGCCACCACAGTGGCTGGCTGTGGGAGGTGTGCTGCAGCACACAGGTGGCAGCTGCACTGTGGCACTGCTGTCACCTCCAGCTGTGGGCACAGCCACCAGCAGCTCCACACCACTGCCGTGACACAACCAGTCTGACTCATCTTTGGACTTTACCTACTCTGAGGCCTCAAGATACTTGGTCTGAGAAACAGGAAGGAGAAAAGGAGAATTTTTATGCTTGGATCTTGTGCACAGCCTGTTGTCTGTGCTGGATATGGCCATGTCTAGAAGAGCAGCATTTCCCTGCACCCCTGCAATCCAGGGATTCTCTTCCACAGGAGTGCTGAGCCGCAGCCCAGCTGCAGGCCAGGCTGGGAGCACCATCTGCTGGCTTTGACACAGCAGGCTGGCTTGTCAGAGGGACAAATTACAGGGTAACCCAGAGCTGCACAGTCATTAGACTGCACAGCAAATCAGAGATGAAAAAATCACAGGGCTGGACAAATTCCTCAGCTAAAGCTCTTCCTGTCAGCCTCACAAAAGGGGCTCCAAACCAGTCGGTCTTTCTGCACTAGAGCCAAACAAACTGATTTGGGTGAAGGAGATCCACTTGTAAGCTAGCTGGAGTTATTTAGGGCTCTTGCAGAGCTTGCAAAGAGTTTCAGCTAAAGAAGTTTGAAGCATGTCACTGAGCAGTCTTTTAAATTCTTCATTCTTACAGTTCAAAATGTAGTTTTGTTTACAAGTATTCGCAATAATAATAATACTGAAGGGGGCATTGAGAGCCTGAAAAGGAAAGAAAATGTATGTCTCCAGTGCAACAGTGGGTCTGTTTAAGCAGCTCCCAAGTAGATTTTTCTTGGGTTCCTCAGGTCAAGTCACTTCCTCTGATGTCTGATGGATGTGTCCCATCCCCACAGTTCACTGCAGTGGACAAGGATCCACCGAGCTGTCCTTGCATGAACCTTACAGAGAACCTACAAATGTGAGGACCCTCCCAGCACTGGTAAAGCACAAGCAGACCTCACAGGAGGCTGCTCTGCATGCGTCACCCTTGCACAGAACAGCGTGGGGGAACAGTGCTAGGTTACAAAATCAACCTTACAGCAAAGAGGTGGCACCACTGTTGGCATCTGCTGGTGTGTCAATACTGTCTTTAATGGCACAGTCTCAGACTGGTACAGATAAACACAAAAATAAACAAAGAGGCTTCTGGGCACACCAGCACCTTTCTTGCCTTTTCAGAGCCAAAATGCTAAAAATTCCATGTTTATTCCCATTGCATGCTAGTTGATCTCATGAAAGCATTTCCCCAGCCTTTATTTGGCTTTGTTTCTAGAGCCATTTGACTGAAGAAGCAGAATAGCACAGGGCATGTCCAGTACAGGACTGTGAGCAGCACATACTCCTTCTTGGGGTGCTGGTGGATGTTTTGACAGACTTTAGGCACTATTAAAGATGCATTTAGTCGGTCCAAAAAGCAAAGCTATGGTCAAAACAATTGAAATTCACTTAATGCATTGGAAGCTGGACCTTCCTGAGACTATTTCAGCCCTTCCAGGTTTGAGTTCTGTATGTTGCCTACATAAGATTAATTTCCTTTTATTTTGATCTCATACCTTTTATATATCTTTTAACAGAAGAAATGTCAAATTCTTTCTTGACCTTTTTAATGCCCATTTTGTTTTAACAAATCTATTCTTTGGACACTTTGCATTGACACCAATAAACTTTTGAGATATCTGTGAGCCAGACTTGGAATTATTACCCCCACTTCTTAACCTCTTTTTTTAAATCCATCTGTTGCATTGGTACTGGGGTGGAAGGAAGCAGGAGTGTTAAAGGCCTTATTTTTCACTTTTTCTCTGACTTTTGTGATAACTTGTACAAGTTATTTTAGGATAGTTAAGATTTTCTCTGTCCTCTGGAAATTAAACTTCGAAATATTATATTCAAATTTGGCGGGTTTTTTGTTTTGTTTTGGGGTGGTTTGTTTGGTTTTTTTCTTTTTAATAAACTGGAAGTAATTACTGCAGATGGTGCCAGGTTCTCTATCTGCTGCTCTCCTCAAGCCCTGCCTGCCATTCTGGGAAATGAACAAATAGTCAAACACACATCACAGTACTCAGTGCAAAGGTCAGAAGAGATCTGTATTGGCCAGTGGGTCAAGTGGGGTGAGGTACCTGTTCTGGCCACAAAATGTTTTTTACTTCTCTCTGCATCCATTTAGTAAATGTACAGAGCTTTTGTCAGTAACAATAACAAAACTTGAGGAACATAATAAACAATTTTGCATCTCAATTCTTTATATGGTGCTTCTTTTTAACAGCTTTTGAGAATTGTAATGAAATACTTTGAAATATGTTTGGGACAGTTTTGTTTCAGACTTTGCCTCCAGCTTCTTTGGTTTGAAAAACAGGCTTGTTTCCAGGAAAGTTAGTATTGCATTTAATTGGAATTAGATGTTGGCAAAGGAGGCTGATGTTTCCAAAGCTGCTGGTGCTTCTGTGAGCTTGGAGAACAGCCTGGGTGCCTCTTGCAACAGTTAATAAAAACAATTAATTGCATCTGTTTATTTTAGATCCACCTACTATTATTTTTTTTCCTACTTTTTGTAATCTTCTTACTTAATTTGTCATGGAGCAACAAATACAGCTCACCCCAGAGAACCCAATGGTGTCATTCCTTTTCAATTGGTCAAGAAATGTCTGAAGTGTTGCATGATTTCAAAATGCTGTTGCTGCCAGACCTGAGAAATGTGAAAACTCCAGCTCAAGAATCCTGAGACAGTTGGAGACTTACAAGACACAACTAAAAATTCTTCCCCTTTCTACCATCAGAAATAGATGCCAAATGCAGGATGGTGGCATCTCCTGCATCTCAGCAGTGCTGTCCCAGTGGGACTGAGCCCCTTGGCAGACCCTCAGCTCCCCTGAGGCGGCAGCAGCCTCTGCAGCTGCTCTCTACACTGAGTCCAGTTCAGCCTGGGAGGGGGAGCAGAGCCACCTCCACTACTTGAATTACACCACCAAAACCATTAAACTGTGCTAAACACTGCAGCATTGAAATTTTGTTTCAATATAATTAATAATTAAAAACAGTATTCTTAAAAAAATTATTTTAAGAATAAATAAAGGGCTTGTTTCCCTCACCTTTCAGTTTTTGGTGTTTTATCTTCTACAAGATAAATTCTCAAGCTTTTTTTCACCATACTTAACATCTTAGTTTTTCAAATGCTTGGGGCTCCAGGACCTGGGGCTTTAATGAGTGCAAATACCATCAGTCTTGCTGTAATAGAACACAGCTGGGGGCACAACTGGCCCTGGGATAAATTGCTGCCACTGCATCTTCTTCTCCTCTAGGTGCCCAGAAACTGCCCAGCCACCCTTGGGGTGAGGGAGTGCCCTGGCTGAACAGGCAGGGCTCTGGGCAAAGGTAGTGTTTTGGCAGCAGTGTCCTATGTGCTGTGCCTGGCCAGGGCTCCCTCACTTGAGCACAGCTGGGCTCAGTGTGAGACAGCCAAAATCCATCAGAGAGCAAATCTCTGCTGAGCAGCTTTCCTTTCCTGAGACTCTGGAACCCAGGAGGGACTTTGGTTCACCTGAGGTGTCCCCAAGCAAAGCTCAACTGGCTGCCAGCCCTGCCTGATGGCTCGGCCAGAGGACCTCAGTCCTCTTCAAATCCTGCCTGGGTCCAGCACTTCTGCTTGCTAGCTGTGCCCTGGATGAAATGAGTTTGACTGGCCTCAGCCCATGTTTTGGCTGATCATGTCTGCAGCACAAAATTCAACTGCATAGTGCGGAGAAGCTCTTCCTATGGCTTTGGGACATGGGATCCAACTGGTCCAATGTTGATTTAGGGCCAGTCAGGGTGTCTGTGGTGGGTGCTGTGACAGTAACCGGGATGTCCCATGTGGCCAGATGCCACCGACTGGATGCACTTCTAAGTAGCTCCAACAGCTGTTGGCCTGGGATAAGCCCTTAGTGGGAGACTGCTAACCCTTCCAAACCAAAGACCGTCTCCCATGGACTTTATAGGAAATGCCAAAAGCAAAAAATTAAGGGGGAATAGGAAGGTTTAGCCAAAGGCCTTTCTCTTGGGGTGAGGATGGCCTGATGCAAACAGGAGGTGGGAAGAAAG
The DNA here is from genome assembly GCF_027579445.1 of Ammospiza nelsoni. Taxonomy (NCBI): domain Eukaryota; kingdom Metazoa; phylum Chordata; class Aves; order Passeriformes; family Passerellidae; genus Ammospiza; species Ammospiza nelsoni. The sequence continues at coordinate 18,811,291 of NC_080640.1, forward strand.
AGCAGGTCACCATGATAAAGGAGAAGCAGATGGAGGTAGGAACTGGCCCTGATCCTCCTTAAACTTCTGGGGGAGACTGAGGCAGAGACAATGATCTCATATCTGTGACCCAAGCAGCAGATGTAGAGAGCCTGAGCCCAATCCCCCCACCCCAGAGCACCCAGTGCACCCCAGCTCAGCAGTATCTCCAATGCAGGAGGAGGAGAGGACAGTTCAAAAGCAGCCCTTCCAGTTGCCTTTGCTGAGAATGGAGAGCCAGAGCAGTGCTAGTGGAGATTGAATCTAGTGATTACTATAAGGGATTTGCTGTCTCTTTCTTTATCCCTCTCTCTCTCTTTTTTTTCTTTCTTTTTTTTTTCTTTTCCCCCCCTTTTCCCTCCCTCTTATCCCTTTCGTGGTGCATTTGTCTTCGAGGAACCTGGGGTGTTCTTTTCATCAGTTCAATCTCTCTCTGGCACTTGAGTCCTGATTGGCTGAAGGACTTAGGGGAAAAAAAAATCTTTAATTAAGTAGATAATCTCTTCTTAGGAAGTTCTGCGGCTCCATTTCACCAGCCCCCTTTAGCTCTTACTTTAGGATTGGTTATCCTTTGCAGAAGGTGGGATTCAGGGGGCATCCGCCTCTTCATCACGCCAGGACTGCCGGGTGGAAAATAACTCCATCCCTTCCCTAAATTAGTTGTCCTTCTTTTTTTTTTCCTTTTTTTCTGGTGGTGGTGGTAACCAAGTTTGGGGTTTTTTTAGGATCTCCTTTCTCCCTCTTTATTTGGATTTTATATTTCACATGGACCCTTATCTGGGCATCTTCTTCCTCACTCCCTTCTTCCAGTCCTGCTATGCCTGGTGAGTATCAAGAGCATCACAGTCTGTGTCACAGGCAGGTGCTCTTCCCAGATATCCTAAGGAAATTCCTCTTTGCCTTCCTAAATGTCTCCTCTTTCTCACTTAGCTAAGTTCTGTCTTTAATGGAATCAGATATTTAACCAAGTCCTTACACACTCATTGGCAGAGAGGTTCGATCTATGAAAGTCCCTCTTTTTCCCTGCACTTCCCAAAAATAACTAGGGGCCAGATTGTAAGCTGGAGTAAAATAGGGGAGAGTGGATGCTGAGACCTAGCCCCTCACTTTCAAGTGGGAAGATAACCCAATGGAAGAGCCAGAGACTTCTGTTTTTCCAAAGGCTCCCAGTCAGCTTGTCTTGTCTTAATTAAATGAAGTGGGGCTTCTCTCATGCTCCCCAAAGAGAACAGTCTGTGATTAAGAGCTCAGAGCCCGCATGGGTGAGTTAGATCCACAGGAGTGTCACTCTGGATGAGCAGCCTGAGAGCCCAGCTCCTTGGCACACACACAGGGAAAGAATTTCTTGTCTGAAATTCATGTATTAGGGTTTCCTGGGGAGCTGCTTTTGCTACGGCGATTGCTACAGCTCGGTTTTCAACCACCCGAGTCCCATCAGACGAGTTCTGCTGTGCACAAACCTGTGGCCATCTCCTGTGGACCTCTTGCTTTGTCCTGAGGAGGGTGTTATATTTATTTCCCAAAAAGTTCTTTAAGGGTGAACAGAAAGAGATTATGTTTGCATCAAATCTTGTATCGTTCCTTGTGGGATATATCAGTCCCATTCCCAAAGGGAAATGATCTCTGCAGGTATTTTTCCTATGTGATTTTTACTGAGTACCCAATTTTTTTCTCTCAATTGCAGTGATGCCCTGGGGAATCTGCTCAGTGGGTTACAGATTTATCTCTAACGGCAAGCAAAGTCTTTTACCATTCAATTACTAAAATCCCCTGCCTTCTCCATAGCAGATCTCTAGGGTTATTACCATGGATGGAGAAATCAAAATTACAAAAAGAGAAACTAAAGAGTAAATGGGAACTCATTCCTGTTAGTCTGGAAATGAAATTTATGTTCTTTCAGAGATTTTCTACTCCTTTCATTAAAAGAATACACAACAATTTGTATATGTCTAAATACTATAAAAGAGCAAACTCAAGATAAACCTCCCTTCTGGAACAAGGGTAATATGTATGTTCTACAGAAAGGCTAGGCAAGAGCTCATGTTGATTTTATTGTTATTTTTCTGCTCTTCCTGTGTATGTCTTGCTTTCCTCAATAAAAACAGGTTTAGAATACATTAAAAGATAAAACCCCAACATTTTAAAGAAACAGTTCAAAGAGAAATTTCAGCACACAAAGTAGAGCTAAATATGGAAATCCAAGACATTTTCAGTCCAAAGCTGGATGTTTAGATTCCTGTCTCTCAGTAGTCTTTATCCAATAGAAAAATTTATAGATCAAGACAACCTCGCTTCTCTCTGCATGTTGCTCATAGGTCATGAGTTCCATAGAGAAAGGAAAATTGCAACCTTTATTTGAAAGGTATTATCATTTTGCAGACACTCTCCCTTAACTCTTAAGGAGAAAAACAAATTTGTGAGAGTCATAAAATAATTCTGCTTGAAATTTGTGCTGGTTTTCTCTATCTGATCCAATGGCTTAAAACACGTTATTTTTTTCTTTATGATTTAATCACAAGAATTGGGAGTGGGAACATGGTGGGGGAGCAATATAGAACAACAACAAAAAATGTTTTTATATATATATGTGGCCACTTCCTTTCTTTGCATGTGGATTAGCTTTTACCATTTAATGGATCATTCAACCAATGTACTATTTCTAGGTGATCAAAATGTGAGGGTTGCATTTAGGAACAAAATCTTCAAAATAAATATAACAAAATAGAGAAAAATGAAGAAAAAATAAGTAAAGTTCCAAATGTTATTGAGTTGCTGCCCAGTTTCCTCTCCTGTGGGAATAATATAAAGATCTCTAACTCAGTAGTTTTCTCCTAAATGTAATTTTTACACTTCAGCTGTGGGACTGCCTTTGGTTTTCAGCCTCCCTGATTTTCTAATAACCTCGGGGAGCTCATATTGAGAACAAAACTCAGATCCAAAAGGAAATTCTATCCAATTTCTCTATTTACAATAATGACAGTGAAGATGTAAATCCAGCTTTATAATTTTCTAAAGAGCAGAACCAGCAGCACAGTAGCCTGAGTGGGTGGTAAGGTATCAGACAAATATTGTAATGAGAGATTAGGTAAGGCTCTCAGGGCATATTAAACTGAGGAGAGTGATGCTAAACTGATGAGTGTGATGTTATTGGTTAAAGTTGTAAATGAGACAGAATTATCAGAGGCTTGTTAGTATTTGATATGAGTAAAATATAATGGGACAGCTGCTTGGCAGGGTTCTTTGTTTTCAGATTCAATAAAACTGTGACAGAAAACTCCTGCTGAAGATATTTACTAGTTTTGACATAATTTTCTAATATTGGATCCAATGAAAATCTCTTGCCCTACATTTACTTTTTACCTGGAGACATAGAGTTGTGCTGAGGGAAGCAGTGTGTCCTGGCCAGGGCCCTGCACAGCCTGGGGAGGGGGCAGAGGAACTCGGGGTTGTCCCCCCTCGACCCGCTTGGCTACGAGCCTGCTCCGCTTCAGCCCGTGTAATGCTGTCCTGCAGTTTGAAGATGGAGGGAAAGGGGGTTACACAGCTAGAAACTCCCTGAGCTTTCTCTGAGAACAGAAATTACTTCAAATGTCTCTTTTCATGTGTGTGACACAAAAAAAATCACCAATGTCATAGAAATTGGGCTGGTTAACACCAGCCATGACTGCAACTACTTAGTTTAGTATTACATTCTGCTTTCCTTTACAATGGAATGAAAATTTAGTAGAAGTACATAATTTCTTTTTTAAAATCACACTACAGACAAAACAATGAAGAGAGATTTTGGTAGTGATTCCTGTTTGCAGTACAGAGATGATTCTAGAGACACTGTCACTATTGTACTGTATCTGTGTAAGTAGTGGCTAAATTGCTCTCTGCCCTTCCTGGAGACTATATAGAGAATGGAAATACATTTTTCTTAGCTGAATTATAAGAGCAAAGAAAAGCACACAGATTCTGTCTCTGTTACTACCTTTCCTTCCTCCTCAATACAAGTAAGAAAAATTTCAGCCAGCCTCTAGTCATATGATAGTCCCATCTTCCCTTCTCCTGAACCCACCTGAAGCTGCAAGAGTTAAGTGTTGGGGTGTCAAGTGCACAAAAGACTTGAAACTTTGTGAATCCTTTACTTGTTTAAGTCCTACAAACCCAGCCAGCAGCCTGCCTGCCTGTTGATCTGAGAGCTCAAAGAAAATGCCTTCAGTCTCTCTGACTTTACAAACTGTTTAGAATATCCTGCTGGGAAAATGCTACTGTATCATTTGCTCAGCTGCAGATGGAGAATTGGCATATCCTGAACTTGGCCTTTTTGTGGACCTTGAGGTTTATCCTGGAAGGAACAGATCCTCTGCTTCAATGCAGTCATGTCAATTGACTCCTGCTAACAGGCTGGTTTGCTGTAAACTGACATTGTGGATTACCGTCCTCCTCCTAAAGCCGTCCTCGCAATTTCTCAGATGTTCCTAATCCAAGGGTTTGGATTAGGAAGCAAATCCTTTCTATATACTGTGAATTTGGGTTTTCCTACCCACATGGGAAACAATGCAGATGGGATTTATCTCTTTTTTTGGTGACAAAAACAAGATAAGAGAGGACTTGCAATTTTCTAGCTCTTGCCTATGCAGGAGCATTTTACCAGAGTTTTCTCACAGCTGCTACCAGGGGCCCAGATTCACACTCACACCATCCTGAGTGTGGTCCCCATAGCAAAGCACTTAAGGTCAAGGCAATGGACAGAAGGGAAACCAGATGGAAAAATGACTTGTTCATGCTGCTACCCAGTTGCGTTAGGATGGGGACCCATGGAGCTTGCACAGTCTGATTAGCCCCAGGTTCATGGCCCTGTGTGATTCAGGTCACCCGATGCTCTAATCACTCGGCTACAGATGCCGTCTCTCCAAGTCCCAGGAAATATTTAATTAGCTGTACAATGCAGAAGCAGCTTCCAAAGGAAAATTCCTCTGCAAAACAACCATCAACTTCGTGCTAAAGTGCCCATGGGGGCTGGAGCACAGCCGGGTCTGAATCCCAAGCCTGGAACAAAGGGAAAGAATCTCCTGTTCTCACAGCCCACTCCTGTTTTGACCCAGGGGAATCTTTCCCAAAGAAAGCTTCATAAATGTAAACACATTTTCACCAAAAAACCCATAAAAACCAAAGCAAAACAAAAGAAAGCTAGACTTGCCAGAATGAAATGTTGCAAACTCATTCTCCTAACTCTAAACTGTTACAGCAAAGATCAGGTTTCTTGGAATTTTGACCAAGCTAAAGTAATGAGACCTCCTTTTGTGGTGTACTTTGGAAAGGATCTCTGTGGGTGCAGTTCTGGTGGAGGTGAAGTGGGCTTGCTAACTGTGCAAGTGGTTTTCCAGGGCAGGACAGCATCCTCTCTCAATCTCTCATGTGTCTCATGTCTGGGCACCAGTCCTGCCACCCTGTCTGTCCCTGTGTCTATGGCAGGGCTGCATTTTGACCTTCAGCTTTGGACAGCATTGCCTGCTTCTGACTGTGCTTGAGCCCACCCTGGGATGCCCCCACAGTGTCTGTGCTGGGTTTGTAGCACAAAAAGACAGTATCTTTCTCTCCCTTATGTGGGAATACTTGTGACTCATTTGAAGCAGAACATAATTTTGAGAAGTTGAAGAACCAAGTTTCTATCAGTGCATGCTCTGTCATCTTCCCAATCACTCACTCACTGCAAGATCTCAATCCACTCATTCTACCTCTCTGGCCCCCGTGTCCTCTCTGGGTGATAACAGCAGTCACCCATTTCTCTTGAAGTCTTGAGCTCCAGCAGGGAAAATGTTCCACAGACTCACCAGAAATAGTGATGTTATTTTATAAACCTTAGGTTTATAAAATATGTTATAAATTATATAAAATATATAAAATATATTTATAAATTATGTTATTTTATAAAAATTAGGTATTTTTAGGAGACCCTCTCTTTTCTTACTTCATTTCTGACTTGGGATATTTCGAATTGGCTCTTGGGTTTCTTCAAAGTGTCAGTCCTTTCTGCCATGATGCAGCTAAGCAGGATTCACCCAGAATTCTCCAAATTCTGCAGGTGGTCACTGCACCTTATGGAGTCCCAACGCTGACTGACCATTTGCACAGAAACAGTCTTTCTTACTGGAGAAAGACTCAGACCAGACAGCATCCATTCTGCAAGGCCATAGTGTTGGAGACAAGCCACACTGCCTGACCCTTGGAGATGATCCCTCCACACCTTCAGTGGGAACAGCAGAAAGCTTAATTTTGTCTAGGACCTCCCACCCACCCCAAACCCTTAGGGTGCCCTGCACAGTGTCCAGGAGGATGGGCAGGACAGGTATATTTGTGTTCAGCCATCACCATAACCTGACCAAGAGGAGAGTGTGGGCAGTAAGACATGGCACCACAGGAAAACAAGGGATTGTGATGTGGAGAGATGCATCTGGACTCATATTGCAAAGAAGCAGTGGCGTGATGCCCTCCCTCCCTCAGCACGGTCCCACTCCTGGGGGCTGGGAGAAATGCTATCCTGACTTCAGTAAAGTGAGGTAAAAAAGCAAGGCTAGGGGAACCAGAAAGCTAAATAAGGGATAGATTGGTACAAAGGGTAGCTGTGCAGAGGAAAGCAAAAGGAGGGAGCAGTGAAGGAACTGCAGCCCAGTACAGCCTGACTGAGGGGAGCAGGGTGGGGGGAAGGGGACAGCACTGTCCTGTTCCTTAGGGAGCAGCAAAAGAACATGGGGGAGAGAGCAGAGGTGCCTGCAGCCAGGAGACAGGCAGACTGTGGGGGAGCGAGAGGAGAGCCCTGAGATGCCTGGCATTCCCCAGGCCCCTCCACCATCACCCCCTCCCTGCTGACACTGTCTCTATCTTCCAGGTCAGTGAATAATTTCCTGATGACGGGCCCCAAGGTAAGAGAAATCCCTTTGATCTCTGTCCCTGATTCCACTAAACCCAGAGAGGGAAGGAGAGAGAGAGAGGGGCTCCTCCTTCCCACTCCTCTCCACTCAGCCTTGGCCAGAGCTCCTGTCTCCCCCAGGTTTCAAGCAATAAGGCAAAGAGAAAGGCCAGGAACTTGTGAGCTCCTTGGGCTGCATGAGCACTGAGCAATCCTGACCTGGGTTTCTTTTAGACTGCCTGAGGGCAGATTCTGGAGATTTGTCTATTGATGCCAGCCAAGGCTGTCATCTGACATCTATTGCTTCCTGAGGATCAGGTTGGCATCAGGGTCCACACTGAAACAGCTGGGAAGTATTTTCTATTGGACATGTAAAACATACTTCCTCAAGGAGCACATCTTGAATTGCCAGGACTTTGTTCCATATTTTTGACCCCTCACACCTTTGCGCTCCTCTTTCAGAGGCTTTTTTTCTTAGCCAGGAGCAGTTGTAAAATTTACCCAGATTTTGTTCTGGCTATTCCCCAGGAGTACCTCCAAGCCCATCTAGCTCCTAATACACTAGTGTAGCAGCCTTGCCCCAAAGCACTAGCTCTCCCCCATGGGCTGTGGTGAAGAAGAAGGCAGGTTGAGGCATCTGCTAGCCTGGAGCTCCCTGATCTGAGCAGAAAGTTGTTTCCTCTCATGGTGGAGAGATAAGGGGTTCCCCATGGCAGAGGCTGGCTGACACATTTCCTAATGTGGCTTACAGCCAAGAGCTGAGCTTTCTCCCACAGGAGGCTCAGGCTCTGACCCAGCTCAGCAGGAAATGGGTGTGCTGCTGGTGGTGGTGAGCTTCCCAAGGAAGCCAAGCCAGGAAGACCCTCTGAGCTCTGTACATCTTGTCTCTGTGAGATGGCACACAGGTCACTTTCAGTTGAAACTACGCATTGTCCCCGTGCTGACGCCCAGCTCTGTTCCTAGGCCTATCTCATCTACTCCAGCAGCGTGGCGGCCGGGGCGCAGAGCGGCATCGAGGAGTGCAAGTTCCAGTTTGCCTGGGACCGCTGGAACTGCCCGGAGAGGGCACTGCAGCTCTCCAGCCACGGCGGGCTGCGCAGTGGTAAGGAAAGTATTGGATACCACTACTGGGACCCCCTTGCTACAGGTTAGAGCCCACGGCCCCCTCTTCTCTTCCCAAGTGCCTCCTTTTCTTCTCCATTCTCACCTGAGAAGAGTCTCTCGCAGGAATCACCCAGAGGGATCTCCCCAGGAGACCCCTTCACCCATCAGCTCCCAGATACAGCGGGATCTAACTCCAAGGCCTCCTTGCAATGCCAGCCTTACCCATGGACCTGCTGAACCCCAACTGGCACAGGACCAAACCTTACACAATAGTCCCCCCAAAAGGATGCATCCCCTTGACCTGCACATGATCTGCTAGATACCATGCTAGATGGTGTCCCAGGGTATCCCCAGGGAGGCTGAGAACCAGCACAGGCTGCCTGGGTAGCAAGCAGAGGGATAAGGCTAAAGGGAGCAGGAAAGTTCATCAGCTGCTGTGCTCTGGCCAAGAGACAGGACAAAAGTCTTCCTACATCTTCCAGATGTCAGAACACCCTAGGCAGAAACCCAGCATTGCTGACCTGGGCCACTGTAGAGCATGGGGCTGTGGTCATTGTCACTGTATCCTATTCCTTACCTATTTGCAAGTCCCCAGAAATATTTCAGTGCATATCTGACCCTCTAGACCTATGTTTGATGCTCATACCTGCTTTGTAAAGGCAGGACCTGGGTGTGGAGGAGAGCCTCAGGCCTCTGGTGGGACTGGCAGCAGACAAGAGACCAGAGCCCCAGGCAGTGGTGGACAAAGGTTTCAAAGCGGGGCCTTGAGGAGACAGTTGCAGCACAAGGCCCCCTCTGAGATCAGAAGCAGGTCCTGGAACCGTTCCTGTCAAGGTTATCCACACCGTATTAAAGGAAAGCCAAAGGCTCAGGGAAGTCAGCTGATGATTCCCAGACTGATCCTGGTGGGTAGGTATGGTCACTGCTCAGAGCCCTTTCAGCAGAAGGTATGGCTTGAGGGGACTGTGGGGAAGGAGTTCATTGATACTTGGAGAGAACCCCTTCCCGTTGGGGTGTGTTAGTCACAAGTGGGGGACATTGGCTGTCTGTGCTATATCACCACTGTTGAGCTCCCACAAGGACAGTCAGGTACTATCTCCTCCACACCCTTTCAAATGACATGAGTCAGTCTGGATCATATTTGGGAGATTCTATCTTCATGAAGTTCAAACCCAAATTAAGCTAATCTGACATGTAGGGCCTCTTCTCCACCCCACAAAGTCTTCCCCACTGCAGATGTCCTGTGCAGACTCCTGCATGGCAGGAACAATTTCTAACACTGCCCTTGCCATGAAATCTTGTGCACATCTGCTCTCTTTGTATTCCCCCTTGACAGCAAACCGAGAAACAGCCTTTGTCCACGCCATCAGCTCTGCGGGTGTCATGTACACGCTGACCCGGAACTGCAGCCTGGGCGATTTTGACAACTGTGGCTGTGACGACTCCCGCAATGGACAGCTGGGTAAGGAGGGATGAGCTGCTGCCCCTCACTCGTCCCAGGTGGCAGGAGAAGCTCTTCTCTCCTCCACTGATGCCTGCAGAAACACCTCCCCATCCTGGTCCCCACACCTGGGAACAATGCCCAGAGAAAAGCTTTCCCCGGTTCAAACCAAAGTAGCTCTGTGGAAGCTAATGGAGTCACCTCCAGTTTACACCAGCCAAGCTCTTGATGCTTTCCATTACTTCCTCAATGAGCAGGAAAGTAGAAGGGGTTGCAGTTTTCCTGGTGCAAATCAACTCTATTTAAGCTGCTGGAGAGAATGACTATATCATACAGGCAGAGGAGTGGATCTGTTGCTATGCACCTAAATGATCTTGGTATAGCAGCACAGGTCAGAGACCTCAGGGTTCCCAGAGTCTGCAGGACCAGGCTGGTCCCACAGCAGAATGACCATGAGAAAAAGCAGGGTGGCATTCATAAACCTCTCTAGCACTCATCAGCATGACAGGCACACAGGAGCACAACCAGGAGAATCATTGTGGGTGCACACAGGCATCACACCCTCCACATGGCAGTGATTTCCAGGCCCTCAACCACCAAGCACCCCTGGTAGGGAACTCTAGGCTGCACCACTTCAGTTCTCTGCTCAGCTTTCATAGAAAACATTGACGTTTAGGGATTTTGTTTTGAATAGAAAGAGGTCAAATTTCAAATTATCAAGATCTTGTAAAAGCCATGCCCTGCCCAGCTACACTAGGCAGTCAGTATGTGTCACTTTATGACAAACTCCTCTGGAGTGTCCAGTATTTATTTTACTGGCTGATAATTTTGAAAACAGACACTACTGCAGAGGTGTCCAAAGTTTGTGAATGCCTGTCTCTAGCAGAGCAAGACTTTTGGGTAACAACACATCAAATTCTATCTTCTCTGGAAAACCAAGTTAGTCATGCTACATTTCCTTTCCCCCAAATATATCTGGTTTTAATACAAAACTTTCCATTGTGGACTTAAAACCTTGTAAGGCACAGGAAACTTTTGGGCTTGACCAAAACAGCATGATTCAATTTAGCCATTGGACTGAATCCAAGCTGGTGAAAGGGGTTTCTATTCCTTCAGTCCCAGTTCTTGATTTGGACTGCATCATCCACTGCAATTACCCACCTCCCATGAAGCACTCCTGTCTCTCCCTGGGAGAGGGGATCACAATGCCCTGGGGAAGTCCAGGCAAAGGCCAGGCCTTTTCAGAGAGGCACAAGGCCATTAAAACAACTTCCAACATGTACCAATGTGGCATGTCAGGGTCAGAATGTTCCAGATTTCAAATCTTCATTAAAAATTTGGCATCTTTCTCTAGGAGGAAAAATACGCATGATGTTTTTCCAGTCCCACTCAGCTCCCACTCAGTTAAGAAAAGTACTTTCACATATTTTTGTGTAATTTCACAGTTCTTTGCTGACTCCCTTGTTTCTTGATGGTAACTAGCAAATCAGACCCTTCTAAGATGCCAAACATCATCTCAGAATTCTGGGTGTGCCAAAACCACAGCCTCCTTGATGCACATGTGCCAGGTTTGGGCTGCTCTGGGCAGAGTGGAATCTGTTCCTCTGACCAAGATGCCTCCACCAGTTTGTTAATCCAAGTTAGCAAGATGCTGTTCCTGTAAGTCACTCTGAACCAGCTGAAGTCAGGGTTTGAGAAGTGATTAGAGACCCAAAGGCTTATCTGCATGTCTGCTAAGGCATGGTAACTGACAGCTTCTAAATCCTGCTCTACAGAAAACCCGGAAAGCCCTGTGTTTGCTGTACAGGACATAACCCCTCTGCTGCCTGCCTGAGCCACTTACTATCCAGGCCTCAGGAGAAATGTCATGAACTCAATGGCAGGGAATCTGGGAGTACTGTGTGGTGAAAGGCTGGATTTGCCCCACAGCCTCCGTTCCCTCCCATCACTTCTGAAACCTCTTCTGGTTCTTTGACAGCACACATCTCATCTCCTTTCTTAGGGGGACAAGGCTGGCTGTGGGGAGGCTGCAGCGATAATGTGGGCTTTGGGGAAGCTATTTCCAAGCAGTTTGTGGATGCCCTGGAGACTGGACAAGATGCCAGAGCTGCTATGAACCTGCATAACAACGAGGCAGGTAGAAAGGTGAGCACCTCTCTCCCTCCAGAGCTTACAGTGCATATCAAATTTGCTCTGAGCATTCACTGTGGAGAGCCACAATTTGATGTGGCTAAAAACACATGTCCAGTAGAAACAATTTCCTGGGGGGGATGGCAGCAGTACACTGGTGTCTGCTCTAAGGTAGCAAAGTTTCTGTGTTACAGCATTAATGACTTTCTGCAGTCCTCCTCCTCCCAGTTCAAGGAGGGAAGCCCTGTGGAAAAGCAAATCTGTGAGCTTCAGGACTACTGTGCAGGGAGAATTGATGCCAAACTCCCCCACAGGCCTGGAGCCATGGTTCTGCATGCATTGCAGCACAGAAACAGCCCCTCTGGGTTTTTTTTTTCTTGAACTCCTCTCTCTGATCACCCTGTAGGCAGTGAAAGGGACCATGAAGCGGACTTGCAAATGCCATGGTGTGTCGGGGAGCTGCACCACCCAGACCTGCTGGCTGCAGTTGCCTGAGTTTCGGGAGGTGGGCACTTACCTCAAGGAGAGGTACCACAAAGCCCTGAAGGTGGACTTGCTGCAGGGAGCAGGGAACAGCGCTGCCAGCCGGGGTGCCATCGCTGAGACCTTCAGTTCCATCTCCAAGAAGGAACTGGTTCATTTGGAAGACTCTCCTGACTACTGCCTGGAGAACAAGACGCTGGGGCTGCTGGGCACAGAGGGCAGGGAGTGCCTGAAGAGGGGCAAGGCGCTCAGCAAGTGGGAGAAGCGGAGCTGCCGGCGGCTGTGCGGGGACTGCGGGCTGGCGGTGGAGGAGAGGCGAGCCGAGATGGTGTCCAGCTGCAACTGCAAGTTCCACTGGTGCTGCGCCGTGCGCTGCGAGCAGTGCCGCAAACGGGTCACCAAGTACTTCTGTGTCCGCAAGGAGAAGCGCGAGCGGAGCGGGGGTGGTGGAGCCAGCCGCAAGCTCAAGAGAAAGCTCTAACTTGCTTCTGCTCCTCCACAGTCCTGCCTGCCCCTCTCCTCTCCTGCCCTTCCCATCAGCTCCTGGCACCATTTCTCTTTGGCATGGTTTTGTCTCATTCCCACTGCTGCCTCACTGGGGCTTGGGCAAGGCAAAAGAGCTTTGTATGAGTGCTCAGGCCTTGCCCATACAGGGCATTAGTGCAGCAGGCAATGTCTCATTTGAAGGGGAGACCTTCCAAGTGTTCACAAAACAAGGTGAGACTTGGTCCCTTCAACTCAGTGTCACTCTATCCAGTGACTATGGCATTATCTCTGAAAGCACAGGAGGTCTTGGTGGCTCCTGTGGTTTTGAGCTGGTCTGTTCCCCAAACAAGCACCTGCTCTGGGCTTTTGAGTAAGTGAGATAAAAAGTATAAGGAAACCTAGATGGCACCAACAATTGGGCAACTCATTTTCAACTCAGTAATCTGTAAATGAGAAGAGGCTTAAAAAAAATATAGGTACTAAAACAGATATGGCCTCAGGCCCACACTATAAGGAAATACAAAAGACATGCAATTCCTTTCTCAGCAAGCCAGCCTCCAGGGACCCCACAGCTTTGCTTCCCACCTTTTGACAGCTTTGCTAAGCTCTCCAGTGCTTTACTTTACATTTGAAATGGCAGCAGCAAGATCAAAACTGCTGCTTGACCTGCCCATTACAGCTGTCCAAAACAGGGGTCCCATCACTTGATTTTTACATGCTTTCTCTGTGTCTTCCAACTCTCCAGGTCTGGTCTCCCTTTTTAGGCCAGCATTTCTATCAAAGCCCCTGGCTGATGCCATAAAGATGTCCTCACACTTCTCCACTACCTCCTTCCTCCCAAGTTGCTCCCAGAGAGGAGCTGCCAAGCTGAGCCTCCTCCCCATGTCCTGGTGTACTTGCCAAGCACTCTTACCCTGTCAGCTAACTAACTAAATACTTCTTCCTAGTCTGAGAAAATAATGTCAGTTACTATTTAATGGTGGTGTAAATAGGAAAGTGAAGCACTTTGAAGTTTAATTTATTGCACAGTTACTGTGATGTATACATAACAGTTTTTCCTCTACCACTTATTGTATATATTCTATAGGCTAAGCAAGCAGCAGGAAGATTTGGTTGATGCATCTCTGTTCCCTTGCTGAGGCTAGGGGAGGGAGGTAAGAAGCTGCCAGCTGCAGGGCTTGAGGAACCTCACTGCACCATCACAGCAATCTTCCCCTGTGCTGCAATAAGATCATCTACTTTGCTGTTTGAAGTGTCCTTTAGCCAGACAAGAAGCCAGCAGAGCTGTTACTGGCCATTAGACCCATCTTGTAGCCAATATTTGTAAACCAATAGACAATGCAATAAATCATTAGCCAAGTGCTTGCAAAATGCTGTTGTGTCTAAGTGGCTGGGTGTTCTTTTGTCCCATTTTGCATGTAGAAATTTAATTGTCCTAGAGATTAAAACACACTGCTTACCCATCTGAGCCCAGGAAGACCTAACCAGTTCCAGCCAGCACAACCTCAGCCCCTACCACAAGGGGAAAGGAAGTGCTCTCTCCTGAGCTTGCTTGAGGATGCATCCAACTGCAATGCAACTGCCAGGAAGAAATGGAGTGGGAGGGGGGTAGGCAGGGCCCAGTTGCCCACTACACAGCTGATATATACAAGACACTCAGCAGCCTGTATTTGTCTCTCCATTATCAATTATTCCCTTGATTCTAGGACTACCTCACAGGGAGCAGGAATTTGGACCTAGGATCTCATCAGAGCAAGAGCATTCCTGTGAAGCAAGAATCTGGCCTTTCTAAGATTGCAAGAAACCTTGGCCCATTCTCAGGGAAAACTGAAACACTTCCCTTCACACACAAACCACCACTGTTTGCACAGAAGTTCTAACTAGCACAGTGACCCTGCCCAAGGTCTCTTGCATCCCCAGCAGCAGTTGCCCTATGTCCCTGGGGTTGGCCAGGAAAGGAAGGAGGAAGCAAGAGCCTCTCGACCACCAGGGAAAGCTCCAGCATAGGCCTCCCTTTTCCTTCTGGCTCCCCCCGTTCCACAGTCAGCTGTAGAAGCTGTAGAAGCTGCTTCCCTCTTCCTCCCACTTGTACTCCATCTTTCCGGCTGACACGGCTGCCCGCGCAGGCCGTGGCACAGCCCCGGCTGTGGCGGCTGCTGGCGCAGGGGACATGCGGGGCACCTCAGCGACAGCCGCACCGCCACACGCTGCTTCCGCCGGGGAAACGGCGACACCGCAGCTGCAGAATGTGCTGACCTCAGCAGCGGGTCCCCCCTCCCGGCGCACGGAGCCCTCAGCGGTAAAGGCCCTGCTGCCATTGTGGGCAGGATTGGATGCTTCCATGTATTCATTTCGATTTAATGAAGGCGCATTCCTCAGAGGAGAAATATTTACATTCAGCTTCCCAGGTGGTCACCTTCGCCCAGATGACACACAAACAGGCAGCCCCCCGCTCCCTTTTCCAATCCCAGCCTCTTTAGAGGGCTCGGGAGGAGGGGAGACAGCGGAGGGGGGGCTGCTGGGCGAGCAGAATAGAGAAGGGAACAAAATGCTAATAAATCAGCCAGCCAGCCCTTTTCCCCTCCCCTCAGTGGAGTCAATGGAAAGTGTCATTTCACATGCTAATCCCCCTCCGATCTCTTTACAACACCTTTTCCGAAAAGTGTTTGGGAAAAGTCCTTGTGGCCCGTTTACAGCTCCCCGCCGCTTCAGATTCCTTCTTGTCTAAGGCCGCGGCCCCGGTGTGGGTCTCTCCCTCCAGCAGGGCTCCTTACAAAAAACATCTCAACAAAGACTTTGGAGTTCATCAGCCTCCCACTGAAATTCACAGCTGCTGAACAAACTAATCCCCTCTCTTGGCCTTTCTTCCTTTCAATGGGTTCTTGGCTTCAAAGACACTTTGGGAAAGGACTTTGTGGGGACTCACACTGCTCCCTCAATAGAAGTTAGTGCAAGCATTATCTTCAGAGCAAGTGGCTTTACAAACAAATACTGCCTAACAATCTCTGCCCCTCCAGCTCCCCCAAACACACACAAGCCTAGCCTGCAGACATGATGTTATCTGCCACAGGATTAGAGCTCTGTTCTCTATGCCCAGGGATCCTTCCCTGCTGCCCCCTTCCCCCCAAATTCTTTGTCAACCCAAAGGCCTTCTCACCCAACTGAAATGCCTTCTCTGGTGCCCGGGTGCTGTGAAGCCATGTGCCCACACTGGAAGGGGCAATGCTCACTGCCTGCAGAGTGGGATATTGCCAGCCAGCAGAGATGGTGCTATAAATGGAGAGCACTTTCCAGCAGGGTTTGAGGGGTAATATACCACACCAGGGCTGCAGAGACAGGGCCTCTGCCACAAGCCTCTCAAGCGAGTCACCTCACTTTCCCCTCTGCTTGCTTTCAAAGCAAAGAGCTTCAGTTATGGTGCTTACAGGGGTAAACATGAAGCAAAACAAGAGCAAGAGAGGGGCAGGTGGGAAGGATGCACATCAAAGGCAGGATAAACGGCCAGTCTTTCCATAAGTAGCAGTAGCTATGCCTGCTCGAGGGACCTAATGTCATATGTATCTGAGAGATATGTGGAAAGTCTGTGCTTATTTCTCAGCAGTAGAAGTGGCCTGAGTTAAAGAGAGCAAAGGGCTGGACCACAAAGAGTACTGTAACTGAATCCAAAAAGGCAGAATCTAAGAAATGCCAGGCTTATTAAGTGATCTCAGAAAGCTGGGACTGCCCTTATACACTCATTAAGCAAATGTATGCCACCTGGGCTACCTGTGTGATAACCCCATTCTGATGCTGCTCCAGTGTTACCTTTGAAAATCAGCTTTGCTTGTCCCTGCTGGGGGACAGCTGTTAGGCCAGGCTGTTTGTTAACTGCTCCAGACCAAAAGCTCTTCAAGACTCCTTCACACTGGCTATTTGCCTCTGCCAGCAGCAGAACTACAAAAGCTTGTTTTCCTTGAATGCATGTGGTGTGTCCTTAACACCCACAACTCTCAGAAACCCCTAGGCCCTTCTCAGCAACAGCCCTTCAAATTTTCACTATTCAAACAATTTTTTCAAGCCTTTGCTTCCTTTGAAGTCCTCCAACCTTGGGCCATGTAATACAGTCCTTCATATTTTAGTGTTGTGACTGGCAGGGTTGTACATACATACTAGCTAACTGAAAGAAAAAAAGAAATCAGAATTTCTTTCTTTTGTAAGAAAGAAGTTTGATTCCTCCACCTTTATCACAATACTATGTTTCAATTCAGAATTGAATTTCTTCTTACCTCCTTAAAAGATTAAATTAAATCAGCCAACAGATTCCTAAGCTATTAACTAATTATAAGAACTGACAATTCAAGGGTATAAATTTCCACACAGGTCCAATCCTTATCCTAGTTCAGGCTGCGTGGCTTCAGTGGTGTAACATTTATTTCCAATGGGAGACAATGCCATCAAGGGCTCTCTGTTTACTTACTCACATACTTCCAACTCTTGATGTCAAGTGCAAAATCTCAAACATTGCTGAGATTCCCCAAGAGAACCTGAGTCTGGGGCCTTCTTGTGTCTGATGCAGATGAACAGTCACAACTGATGCAGCTCATTTGGAGAAGATCTGACCCTGCAGCCTTAGGGACTGCATAAGACCTGAGGTCTCACCACACCAGGATGGATGCCACCCATAGCAGCTGAGCCCGAAATCTGGTTTGCCCCACACAAGTTCTCAACTGCCCCCTCTGTGGGTGGCCATGTAGACTGAGGAAGTCTCATGCAGCCAGAGTAACAAGCCTATGAAAAAAAGCATCACAAAACACAGCTTTTATTTCACTGTTCTGTAATTTCTCAGTGCATCAAACCGCAGCAATAGAAACAACACAGCAGCAACAAGGAGGCACTTTGACCTGGAAAGGAGTGAATGAGACATGTCCTCTTCCTCCCTTCTCTGATTCTCCTCCCTCCTAAGTCTCATGGTAGACTAGGTTGATTCGTGTATGTCACTGAACCGCAGGCCCACGACAGCATTATCACTCAAGCAGCAAGCAGAGCAAATATGGGCTGGCTGCATCCAAATCTTGGGAATAAGCCTTGCTCTCAGCTATGGATCAATGATTATGCTGCCTGGTTAGTAACAAGGATGTTGAGAGAGCAGACAAGGAGGGAGGAAGAGAGGGAAATAAACACACACAAAGATGTGCCCTAAAATCCCATGTACTTTTCCAGATTTCTTCCTTAGAACAGATATGCTTCATTCATCTACTTCCAGAGGAATTGCCACAGTGATGACAAGTCTCAGCACAATCCGTATCCTCAAGTCCTGACAAGTCACCTCCTGCAGCATATTCCTACCACCATAGTGCCAATGGGCCTTTGAGAACCACCTTTGCATCTATCTGTAGGTAGTATGAATGCACCATACCTGTAGCAAGGAGCTGTCTCTCCCAGCTCAAGTCTGGGCTGGTCAGGGTAGCTCAAGGGAGATCTTTATGGGACTTAAACAATCCTTTCTGCTCTTAAAGCCCCTAGGCCATCTGAAAAACCTGAAGTAGGAGGCCTTTAGATATTAGTAGGTGAAAAATCCAGCTGTGCTAAAGTAAAAGAAGTGAAAAAAGCCAGAAGCCAGAAAGGGCAGGTTTTAGCCCCAAGACAGGATTTGACTGGCTCCAGGGAGAAGCACACAGACCATAACCTGCCAACATTCCTGAATGGGAGAGTCACAGGAACTGGAAAGGGAAATTATCCCTTGATCTGAAACTGGGTGGGCTTGAGCCTGCAGATGATGGGGGAAAAAAGATATAAAGGAAGGTGGAGAGAGGGTAAACAGGAGACTTGACTTTTAAAAACAAGAGAGCTGGGTGAAGAAGAGAACCAAAGCTGGCCCAGAGTAGACTAGTAGTTAGTCCCAGCTGTAGCAGGATATGGGTGCAGAGGGGTGAAAGGGTGAGTCAAGGATGAGAATGAAGAGAAAGAAGGAGCCAGGAGAGATTCTTGCTGCAGCCCAACAGAGTGAAGACACACCAGCCTAGGTTCCCAAGGCAGCCCAGCTACCACTCAGGAAGTTTACTCTGCAGCAGGGAATAGAGCTTGAGCCTCTTCTGTGGTGGTGCTGCAGGTACCAGCCCTGTTTTTCCTGAAAAATAGAAAGCAATGCCAGCCTAGAAGGGAAAGATTTTCCCCTTTGTGCTGGGGATAGAAGGGAAGAAGAAGGACCTCTGTGCAACCTGGACAGACTGAAACTGAGATCCCTGGCTGAGAAGTGGCCTCAGACTAGTAAGAAAGAAGAGAGAAAAAACAGTCTCCAGGAGCTGCAGGCACCAGTGGGCTGTCTGGATAGTGAATGGGGCCAGGCGTGCAGGCTTAGCACAGTTCCAGGCACTGGCACAGACCTATTTCTCCAGAGTCAGAAGGAGAGTCCACAACCTGCAGCACATCAACAGGTGAGGCAGTCCACCAGCTCCTGGTGTGCACTGTTCCAGCTGCTCCACACTTTACACATTCAGCTTGCCTGCTATGGTCATGAGGACTTTCAGGATGGGCATGAAACCAGACACCTCACTGAAACTGCTGCTGCTCACAACTTGGGTATGAACCAGGAGACCCTGTGGGTAGTTCTTAGCCTCAATGCATCGGGCAATTTCATGGAGGCCCATGAGGATGTTTGGAGAGAGCTGTGGAGAGGGAGAAGAAATGAGTCAGCATGTTCTGCAATATAACACAGGTCTCTCTCCCTCCACACCCTTCATTACTGTTCTCCACTTCATTTTCACCAAACAGCACCTATACAGTCAAGCACTGGCAGGAAGAATAGCTGCTTCTCCCCTTGCTTTCCCAGACTACAACTGCCAGCTGGCATCAGCAACTGGCATCAGCAACTTCAGAGTTTTTTACGCTAGTTACACTATGTTCACACTTAACCACTCCCAATTGCCCCTTCCCATCCAGGATCTATGTGCCAGTATACTTCTCAAAGGGTAAAAGCACCTTTCAGATACTTCCTCAACTTCTCCTTAGACTATGTCTGGGCCAAAGTTAAGAAAGAAGATACAAGGCAGGCTGGATTAATGGTCATTACAAGGTTTGGCACTCCCCTTGTCTTCCCAGAGAATATGTGCCAGTTACACTGGTACAGACACCAAGACCCACAGCCCAGAGCCAAGGTGTGCTCAGGGCCCCAGCAGGACCACAAGGAAAGGTGGCATCTACTCACGGCCTGCTCGCGCAGCTTCTCGTACAAACACTCCAGCCGCTGCAGCCCGTCCTCCAGCTTCCTTCGCGTTTTCTGAAGCAAAACAGGTATTGCTCGTCTGCCAGAGCTCCAAAGGCACCTCTCCAGAGCCAAAGTGCTCTCACTCAGTCCCTCCCTTCCTCTGCCTTTCCATAACACCTTACCATTCAGCTGCATCTCAGCCTCTGACAGCCAGGGTCTGTGACACAAGCCAGCCATGCCATCACTCTGCACACATACATACATGTACATATATACACATTCTCTCCCCAATACAGAAAGATGGACTGCCCCTTTTCCCATCTCCCAGCCTAGGCATTCCTCCCTTCTGCCAGTACTTGCAGACCACAAGATAGACTGATGACTTCCTAAGTGTGAGAAACATCCACTAGTTGACCCATGGCGTGTTCAGACAGCCTCGCCCTGACTGGCCCAAGAGAGAGTTTCTTCCTGGTCTCCTAGGGAAAAAAGGGAATATCCTTCCCACTCTGGGTAACCACCAAGGAAAGTGTGTGAAGTGAGTACTGAAGCTCTGATGAGGCTGACCTCATCAAGCCCATCTTGAGTAATCCACTCACAGCTAACTTATTCCACCAACACAAATGCCTGGCTCTGGGCACTGCTGGAACAGGCCTGGAAGCCACAGGAGTTCACTGCTGTACAGAGCCAGCTATTCAACCACGACCTGAGCTAACTGCTTAAGCCCAAACCAACAGGCCTTTCTGTCCATAGAGGGAATCTTTAGATTATGCTGCAGAAATTGCTATGCTGCACTCACAGAAAGCACAGAGCAAACACACTGAAGATGCTGCTCTAATTGCCTGATTCTGGCATAGCAGTCTGGGCTGAGTGTTCATCATAATACCTATCAAGCAGAGGTATTCTGGAAGGCTTCTTAGTGGCCCCAAGCCCTGGGAAGACTTAGCAACCTAACACAATGTGCAAACACTGCTTTTCTGCTTCCAGACAGTCTGGCCTGACACATTGACCCAATGTGACAGGTGCCAATAGCCTTTCAGGAACCAGGGTGGAGAAATTACATTTACTTGGACACAAAGATTGTTTGGCTTTCTCTTCCACCTGGGATATGTCAGCCTTTCCCTCTAAGGTCTATAGATAGCTGGTAATACCAGCTCTGCAGGAACTGTCTGCAGATCAAACCAGTGAATTAGCTGGGTAAATTCTTCTACTTTCCTTAAAAGAAAGAGCCAGGAGGACAGAATCATTGCTGCAAGAAGGCAATGAGAAGCAGGGGATAAAAGAGAATGCATCTCAGTTCTCAAAGATGAACAAATCTGCAGCCTAAAGGAAGGCGGCAAATGGAAATTAACTTGGTTATAGGGACAAGACCTTTCCTTTCTTTAGCCAAACAAAAGAAGGAAGCACCAGTCAAACATCTCTAAGGGAAAAAAAGTCCAATATCAAGAGAAGGGAGGACTTACTGGATCAGTGGCAACAGCCGAGCAGCGTTGTACCAACCCTTCAAACGTAGCCTTCAAAGCCTGGTGCTCAGGGGGCAGCTCCTTCCTCTCAATGCTTTCCCTAGGTAGCTGGTGATACTGACAGAAAAAAAATGCAGCTGAATGAATGCAACAGGAACATGAAAGGCTGGAGCAGGTAGATTCCCCTCTTCAAACTAGAGAACAGAAAGAATTTCACCCCTTCACAAACCTAGAGAATATCTGGAAGCACAGAGTTAGGTTATCTTCAGACCGTGATACAGTTCCAGGCCTCTCTGGATTCCCAACTCCCAGCAGGCTGACAGCCCTCCCTGGTCTCCCTCGCTCTCTCCCACCCATACCCAGGTGTCATTTTTCCAACCTGGCAATTCCTCTAATGCTCAGCAGAGATGCCTTGTAGGGGCTAGGGAGCAGCATAAGCCCTCTGCAGCTGCCAAGTAGTAAGAACCTCAAAAGCTGAGTTGTTTTTCTACTTGACAAGATGCTGGTGGCTGGGGAATGCCCCACTTTCCCTGGTACCTGTAGGCTGCCTTCCTTGGGTGCTCCTGGGGGTGACTGGCCAGATTCTTGCAACCTGGATAGCTGAGGATGGATCCCTTGGGGTTCAGCAGGCACGCCCATTACTGGAGCTGTGATGGGGGCCAGAGGAGTAAATTTCTCAGGCAACTGTCAGCAAAGAAAGGAAAGAAAAAAAAATTAAGAAAATCAAGTCCAAGGAAGAAGGGTTGGCTGCTCCTCCACAGAAAAATTCAACATCCTTTCTAATTTGAAGAGTCTCCAGTTCTCAAGATGATGAAAGAACATATCCTTGTTCTTTCAGCCCCCTGACTCAGAGAATAGGGCCCTTCCTCTTCCATCCTAGATGAACAGTCAAAGCAGCAGCAAGAAAACCCCTCTGGAATTGCTCAATCAAACAGATCCGTTACCCCTGAGAGCACTGCTCCTCAGAAAGCCGCTTGGTCTCTGCAACGGCACGAGCCCTGAATGTAGAGATTAGCAGCAGTAAAGTGTCCAACTGAGCAAGTATTGGGGAAAATCCCACAACATGGGGGGAGATTCCTCTTGCAAACACTTCATCATGCCCCTGCTAAGCCAGAGAGTCATGACAGATTCTCTCCAACAGGGCTAGATCAAAAGGAGATGGCTTTAACAAGAGGCTAATCCTGTTGTAGTGAGCACAGCCTGAAGCAGGTTCCCAGCTATGCTGCCAGAAAAAAAGGGCGAGAAGTCTGTTCCAAGCTAAAGAAGAGGGGTGGGGGGTGGGAAGGATGCCAAAGATGCTTCTCATCACACCTGCCAGCAGGCACCAGTGATAGAAACACTGGGTACTGAGAGCATTTGTTGCAGAAGAGCTCAGCTCACAGGCCCTCCAGTGCAATCAAGGCACAGAGCTGCAGGACCAGCACAGCAGGCAGCTGACAGCTACACCTGTCCCAGCTTCTCTCAGCACAAGTGCCTTATCATTTGGTATCAGCATCTGAGGAGAATCACTGTTGTGAGGGAAAATGCTGCCCCTAGCTGTCAGGTGAGAAGAGAATGTGACCTCCTCAGCCGCTATCAAAAAAATTGTGTAGGCAAGGGCATAAGATTAAATCTGTATTTTTAACAACAAATTATTGTAGGCAGCCTGGGAAGTACTGACAGAGGATGCAACATTAGAGCTGATAACCATATTACAAAACAGCCACCCTGCAGAACAGCATGTGACTTTGGATGGCAAAGAGTCAAGATTGCTTGGTCTCCATTCCTAGCCATGAAGGCAGTGCAGATGTAGACAGAGCAACAGGGATAGAGACCTGCGGAGCTTGACAGCGAGCATTTATAGGAATGTATCTGTCACATGGAACTCCCGGGCTAAAAGACAACCAACACATATTGTAGCTAAAACTTACCTTTTTCTTTTGAAGGCCTCCTCTTCCAGTAGAGGGATCACTCCAAGATTCCTGAGCTGCTAGGACAGAGGACAAGACACAAACCTCAGACTGTGAGAAGCTGGCTGCAGCAACAATGCACAATCTAATGCACAATTTAGAACTTCCTTCAGGAGAAGGTCCTTTGGCTTCAATTCCCTTGTCATTGTACCTTTAGACTGTTTCAGCTGAGGAATTTCAAACCCAGCTCACAGGCCCATGAGATGCTCTTGCTTTCCCTTCTCTTTCTTAGTGTCCTAGTGTGTGCACAGCCTTAATGAGGTGATGTCTGATCAGACTGAACTGGCACATACCCACTCCCACACAGGAAACTTTTTTTCTAACTATCTGAAGCTTTCTGGATTCTGTATAAGCTGCAGAAGTCAGCCTCAGAGTCAGGCCTGAACCTTGGTGGGGACCTGCTAAGTGTGCACCTCACATTTCAGGAAGTTCTTGGGGTTCCCCAGAGAATATGGCACTGTGATAGTGCAGCAAGAGCCATGCTACAGGTGAGAGGGCTTGTGACCAGTACTCACAGGAATGCTCATGGTGGCAGTTCAAAGCAATACAGGCTGTTCTGATAAAGGAAGAAAGATTTAGGGGTGGGTTCCCTTCCAAAATCATGTTTAGAACCAAAGCTTAGCAAAATTTGCTGACTGCCAAATAGAAGGGAATAGACTTAACCAGTAAATGCTTTGGGAGCAGAAGGGTGTCTCAGCAGATGCTTCTGTGGTACTCTAACCTCACTCCAGGTAATTTAAAATCCAGCAGACAACATGACATCAAAAGACTTGCATCCACTCTTCATTCTGCAAAGGTCAAATTGCAACTACCTTGTCTGCTACTGTCCTGTAAAGGTACCTGCATCTTTAGACAAAACCCCAGTATTAACAACCTCAAGCCCATGAGAAGGAATAATCTGTGAGAAAACAGAGGAATTCTAAGGGGGCAATATCAGAATTGCTGGAGCTCAGAGCCACACTTAATGAGCTACTGATCCTGAACTGAGCTTTAAAAATCGCAGGGGAAAGATGCAAAGGTGCTTCATTACTTTAATTACCTTTATTATTAAAATCCTGGCAGCCTCTTTTTGCCCTCCCTTTTCCCATGATTTCAAGACTCGCTCTCTGATGAGTTTGGATCAGAAGTTTAATTAAGTTGGCACCTATTTCTAGCTTGGGGATTCTGTGCCCTAGAACTCTGCTGGCCCCCACAGAGTCTGTGGCCCAGCAGTCCTTGGCACTATTCCAACCCAGTGGCACTCTGTATCCTCACTGGAAACAGCTATTTAAATTATACCCTTTAAGCCAGGCATTTAATCATCAGACATGAGAGACAACAGACCCTGGTGCATTTTTCTGGGGTGAAATACTATCTTCCCTATGCTACTTGTGAAATAGGATTTCTCACCATCCCTGAAAGGAGTGCCCCATGGCAGCAGTCTCCAGCAATGCCTGTCCTAGAAAACACAAGACCATCAGAGGCTGGAATCAGGGATTATCCTGGCCAGAAAGGAGATGAGCCAACATGTTGCTGTCCTTCTCCCTGTCCCTGACACTCACAGGAACTTGGGATTTCTGCAAGTGGAGGTGTCTGTTCATTGTGTTAGTAATAATGTTCATGAGCTGTAGATACTATGTTCAGGAATGTCCAGAGCAAACAGTTTTGGCCAGTCAGATTGAGTGATTTTACAGTCCCTTTTCTGATTAGGAGAAATACAAATCAAAACCAGAACAATAATAGCAAGCAAGAAAGCACTCTCAAGGAAGCCAGTTTGCACTGCTGAACCAAGCATGCCATACACTGCCATTAAAACCAGGGGCAAATGCTGCCAAGGAGAAGGGAATTTCTCAGTAGTGAATTCCTGAAGGGCATCTTCAGCCTAAAGAAGTGCTTGAAATCCTTGCTGTGGAATCATCTTCCCTTAACACAGAGAAACTGAGTTGAATTTCCTAAATGAAGCTGTGATGTTTGTGCCTGGTAGACAGATGGTCCTGCCAAAGGGCAGCAATCAGAACAGTGACAGCCCACAGAGACATTACCCCACTGACAATGTAGATTAGAATATGACTACCTTCCAACACCAATGAATATCAAGGAGAGAAATCAGTACAAAGCATCAGTCAGAAAACCCCTTGGGTCCAAATTTTCCCCCACAGTCAAACTAAGTATCAAAGCTAAACCTCACCCTTTAACTAAAGCCAAAAGGGATTTCCAGTTCCCCTTGGAAGAGAGCCCCCAAATTCTGCTTGGGAAGCTCTGCTCCACCACTGCTTCTATTGGGAGTCCACCTCTTCCAAACCACAGGAGGAAAGCACAAACAAAACCATGCACAAGGCTGGGAAAGTAACAGGGAGAGATGAATTACAACCACTGGCCTCTTCCTCACCTAGACAACCAAGACAGGGAAACTGCTTCCCTGTACTGCTGGCCCAGCAACTGCCTGAAAAGACAGAGACTGAAAATGGTCTAATACCTCCAAAACTGGAGGGAAATAGAGAAGGAAGAAGCAGGAGACATTATTTTCTGTATCCAAACTCATGAGTAATAGCACAGTACTTTTATTTCACTTCCAATATCCCCAGCTGTCACTTACTAGTCCTCAGGACAGGTATGTTCCCTACCCCACTTGGACAGCTCCCCAGGCATGCAAGGGAACAACAAACAGCAGTGAGCATGCATACATGCACAAGTGCACACACATCAAAACATGCATTTCACTGGAAGCAGCAACATTGCCTGCCCCACAGGTCTGGAGGTTTCTCTGGGTACTACCTGCATGATCCGTGTGGGGATCTAGCCAAGGGAAGAAACCTGAAAATCAAGGCAGGGCATAATCACCAACAGCTTTAATTCAGTGAGTAATTTCACTGGACTACTATGCCAAAAAGCTTTTCAGGAAGGAATCTGTCCAGCTGTAGCTTAGAGCCTTTGGTGTGTAGTCCCCACAGACTTCACACAGTGGGATTTGCTATCCTTGGATAAACACAGGTCAGCAAAGAATTTCAGGTGGAGGTAAACATCATAGCCTCAGTTCCTTCACTCTCAGCATACATGTGGCTTGGAGAAGCATCTGCTCAAAAATCTATGGATTGTCAGCCTTGTTGTTAGGGATCTCCACAGCCTGGTTAAGCCTGTCCCTTGAGACAGCAAACAGAGAATTAATAAACACCAGATATTCTGGGAAATAGAAGGAATGCCCACGAATGGGGAACTAGGTCCAATAACACTCTTTCTATTCATCATGCTAGCAAGGGCTTCACACGATAGACTGGATTCAAACTATAGACCCAGAGGGGTCTAAAACACTGCAGAGAGGAATCCAG
The DNA here is from genome assembly GCF_027579445.1 of Ammospiza nelsoni. Taxonomy (NCBI): domain Eukaryota; kingdom Metazoa; phylum Chordata; class Aves; order Passeriformes; family Passerellidae; genus Ammospiza; species Ammospiza nelsoni. The sequence goes on from NC_080640.1 coordinate 18,837,745, forward strand.
AAGTGATTCCCAGACAAGTCCTTTATGACAACAGAAGGAAAATGGTAGCCCTAGAGCACAGCAGACAGAGGAATTTAGTCCTGAAGCTAACTGAGGAGTATCTCATGGACAGGGAAGCTCTCCCACCATTTCAAATACGCTTCTCATGTAAGTTGCATGAGCAAGGGTGAGATGAGCAAACCTTCCATCAGGCATTCCATGGGAACCACCACCCTTTCCATCACAGCAGATGCCTTTGGAGTAGATGACTACTCAGGGTGCACTGAGGACCTGAAGAGACATCATCTTGCAACCACAGCCTGCGAGACAGAACAACTGAGCAGGCTGAAACTGTCAGCATTGTTGTGTTCCACCACCACAGCAAGACTCAGCACTCTCTGCCTGTAAGGTCTGCCTCAACACCACATTCACTCTTTACAGAGACAGACCAGACCTCAGAAGATCCATGTCCATTACACACTGCAAACCCCTCCTGGGCTTGTCCTGGACACACGTCACACAAGCAGTACTTACCTGTGGGAGGAGGAGGAATGGCTGCTGGCAGTGGTTTAGTAGATGGAGCTCCAGGACCTCCCTGAGGATAACCCATGTTCATGGGGCAGTTGAAAGGTGCTGAAGAGAAGTCTAGAGGAGACTGGCTTGCCACAGGGAGAGGACAGGCTGCAGGAAGCTGAGATGATGGGGCTGAGGCTGGAGTGAAGAGGGCAGGTCTGGGTGGTGGAACACCAGGAGATGTCATGGGCATCAACTGTCCTGGCAGAGAGGGCTGACTGGGGAAAGGAGCAGGACCAACAGGTCTGACTCCCATCGGTCCAAATGGCTGAGACTGTGACACAGCTACAGACAACAAAGGGAGTGTATCAGCATCACTTGTTTCATGCGCCAACTACTCATGACACTATCCTTCTTGGTAATAAGCCTTCCCTTCTTCAAGCCATATCCTTTAATATTCCTGCCCCGCTAGCCCAGGCTACATCAGTGAAACTGCCACTAAGCCAGCTGTGGCTTTTCCACCCCTATTAGCACACATGCAGCAACAGTTACTACAACTAGATCTGTCAGAAGCACTGAGAAGCCTCTTAGACAGCTGACTTGTTCTTTGTCAGTACAATAGGCCTGTGAGTAAAAAACTAGAGCGGCCACCCACGTGGAAGGCTTTAGTCTTAGAAAACCTAGAAATAGACACAAGTATCAGACAATGCTTACCTGGTCCTGAGACAGCTGCTGGATTCAAGCCCAAGTTGTACTGTGGGTATGGGTATGTGTCTCTGGAATAGACACTTGTTTGTGGACCTGTGCTGGCCTGGGGAGGGGCAACATGGTGAGGTGTCACAGGCATTGCTGGCACTGGCTGAGGTGTGAAGAGGGAAGGCACTGAAGGCTGAGATGCTGCTGAAGGGGCAAATGATGACGGATAGTTGGGCTGCAATCAAAAACCAAAGAATTTGCAAATGGCCAACAGAGTCATATGCATACACAATACTAGCAGATGCAATTTCTATCTCTGTCGCTTCTCAGGCAACAGAAGCTGCTGCTGTGGGTGGTGCCCTGGATGCACTCAATCAAAGGCCTTTCCCACCACGTAACTTGCTCAACATGATGAGCATCACACTCTTTCAGAGTATTCTCCAGCTCTCAAAAGGATTAGTCCTCAGGAGCAAGTTCCCATATAATGACTTCCTGGAAGCACAACCAAGAGGAAATAATGAAGGAACAACAATGGAATAATAGAGATTATTATTTACAAAGCAAAACTTTGTAAACAGTCTTCTTGTGCAAGAGCTGAGATGGAGCTGTGAAGCCATACTACTCTAATTTTACTAAGATATCAGGGTAAAATGAGAATAGCAAAATGGCCCCTTTCACCCTAAGATTTGAGATCTCAGTGGATCACTACACTTGTAACATTCTCCTCCAGGGACTGCATGTAGGACAGGGCTTTGTGAAAAGACTCCAGGCCACTGACTTTTGGTTTACCACACAGCTTGTGTTTGCTCCAGTGAAGGACATCAATGAGGAGTTCCTCAGTATCTGCAGTTTATGTCATCTCATATTACTTCTTGTGCCTTCCACAACCCAGCAGCCTTCCTCCCTCTTCCCAAGCCATGAGCACCTGAGTTTAGGGCCTACCTTCTCTGGATGTCTGGGACCTGCTTTGTGGGCTGCTCCTTCAAGGACGGAACCTGCCTTGGCTGCTGCAGGTTTGATGACCCCTACATTGACACGAGCGTAGGGAAAAGGGGGTGGCTGCTGATCACCCACACTCTCTCCTTGAGCATGAAAGAGCCGGTCTCGGAGCTGTTCAATCAGGAGCTGAAACAAACTCTGCTTTAGAAGAAGCACTTTGAGAGCCCCAGATGGAAAATGCTGGGGAGGCATTTAAAGCAGACCCTGACCTAAAGCGCTATGAATCAAACTGCAAAACTAACCATGTCCCCAACAGCAACCAGGAAAAAAAATCTCAGCAAATGGTAAATGACAATCTGGGACATCACCTGCCATACTATCAGGCAGAGGAAGTCTCCCTAATCCCCCAGTCTTTATAGTATTCCCTCCCCAGCCCCTATCCACATTTAGGCACCAGATGGATTTATTTCAAACTGCCAGGTGACCTCCTCATTCCCTTCCTCTACAAGCTAGTTTCAAGAAGAGAGGCAGCTTCCCTGGCAAGCTGCTTCCCAATGTTGTTCTGCATCAACCATTTTACAGTTCTATAACTCTTTCCTTTTCCTTGAATCAAAGGCACTACAAAGAAAATGCAAATGAAGACAAAACCCATATCCTGGAATACTTTCCCCTCTCACCCTCTATTCTCAAGTTAGCATAACTAAGGTGAAACTTTAAGTCCTGATGCATGACAAAACCCCAGCTCTCTCTCATGCAGTCTTCCCCCCCATACTACTCTTTCCCACAACAACTTGCTGCTCACTCACCTCTCTAGAGCTGCTGGGTAGGTAATTCATTGCAGCTGCCAAGCATCCTTGTGATGCCAGGAGATTGGCATACTGGGTGATTCGTTCTGCCAAGACAGGGCCTGGTGCTGGTGCTGCAGTGCCTCGGAGCATCTCCATGGACCTGCTCAGCACCATCACCTTCTCTATAAGATCCTGAATAATACGGGGAGAAGGAAGAAATCAGACTACTCAGAATCTGACTGGTTTTACTGGTCCATCTCATGCTGAGACAATACCAGATAGCTCTCCCCACTTTCAGTTGACATCAGGGCCAATGTGGACGGAAGTTATTCCCCTCTGCACCAAATACTGTCACTGATAACCATTTCCTCAGATGCACTTGGAGAAAAAGAGGAACCAGGAAGCAAATCCTGACATTGCTACTTTAATGGTAAGGGAAAAAAAGAAAATCAGAAGCCACAAGATTGCTCCAATCAAGTGTGATAATTTTACTAGTAGGCTTCTGTTGTTACAGGTGGTCAACTTGGAAGAAGAAGGCTTAAAACCATATCAAGAGAAATTCACTAGAAAAAAACTACTACTGCTGGCAAAAGGACCAGAAGGGTTTTAGTTACTCAAAACTCCTTCAACTCCTAGGAATGAAAGCAGTGGTTACAGCTGGAGAATGATACATGCTGATATCTGGCAACCGGGAGGGGACCAGTTTCAGAAATAACCAGGAGTGCTGAAGATGCCTTTTTTTGCTTCTACTCAGTAGTGGGATTACAAAACCAGGGAACTCTGTAGCAGAGGGCATTATCTGCAGATATCCAAGTGGAAGACTTGTCTAGCTCATTCTAGCAAGTGACAGACACAACAGGGCTTAGTCACTTAGCCAGGACTGGTTTACGGGTAACAGATTACTGAGATTAACTCCATTGGTCAGAGCATGGTGCTGGTAATACCAAGGTTGTGGGTTCAATCCCCATATGAGCCATTCACTTAAGAGTTGGACTGCATCATGTGGGTCCCTTCCAACTGGGATTATTCTGTGAAATAATCAACAGGAATGAAGAGAGGTAGGTAACAACATTGACTTAGAAGTCCTGATTTATCTGCAAGGTGTGACTTCCCATTTGTGATCATTCAACTTGCAGTGGGAATATCACGATCCAGACTCCATTTTATTTTGCTAAGGCCGTTCTGATGGTACAGCCAGATAACTGCAGCATTAAGTTATACATGACAAGCACAGCAGCAAATGTATCCCAGGCTACTACCAGTAAAAAAAAGGGTATAGCTCAAACTTCCCTGACCAAAAGGAAGCTCAGAAATTACATCAGTACATAAGAGAGGCAAGTAGGCTGTAACTCCTGTCTATGGCTGGATTTACATGCAGTGTAAACACACAAACCCTGACTGATTCAGAGTGCAAGCCTCCTTTCAAAGTAGGCTCATAACCCAGGCTAGAAGGAGATACCTGGGTGAGTACAAACAGGTCTCCACTGTCTGCTGGAAGCCAGATACCCTGATGGGAAAATGCAGACAGTTCAGGGCTACCAGACCGCCTTAAAGAGGAGTCAAACCAACATCATAGCACCTGTACCTGTAGGGCAAGTGGTGATGAAGTCTCATGGTTTTTTACCCAACATTCCACCAGCCTCTCCACATTGCCTGATGAGATATAGCAGAGGCAGGCATCATTGGACAGGGCTGCATCTCCCTCTGACTCCAGGCGGGCACCCAGCATGTCTAGAGAGAAGAGATGCAGCCAACATTTAACATACGACCCTTTGGAAGAGCTCATTAATCCCAGTGTTTTGAATCTGCACCTAATTAGAATCATAGAATAATTTAGATCAGGAAAGAACATTAAGATTGAGTCTAACTATAAACCTAGCACTGCCAAGTCCCACTAAACCAAGATTTTAAGTGCCACATATACTTATTTTATAAATAACTCCAGGGATGGTGACTCCACCAGTTCCCTGGGCAGCCTGTCCCAATGCTTGACAACCCGTTGAGTGTAGGTGGCTTTCCTAATGCCCAATTTAAACTTCCCCTGGTGCAACTTGAGGCTGTTTCTTCTTCTCCTGTCACTTGCTATTTTGGAGAAGTACAACCTCCTTTTGGGTGGTTGTAGAGAGCAGTAAGGCCACTCCAATCCTCCTTTTCTCCATGCTAAACAACCCCAGTTCTCTCAGCTGCTCCTCATAAGACTTGGGATCTAGACCCTTCACCAGCTCCATTGCGTAACTGTTGGATAACAGAGAAATGGGAAGGAAACCCAAAGACAACCGGTTTAAAAAACCCTACTTCTGTACATCTGCCAATTTTTATGTCTGCCCAAACACATAAAAGAAAGAAATGACAGATGAATTCAGTGAAAAAAATCCAACACTTTTTTTTTTCAATTTCCAAAAGAGGTGTGGGAATTTCCAGGCAATAGTAGGGTGCTGAAACCTGTTTTAGGTGGAATGAAGCCCCACTGGACCTTTTATTGTAAATGAAAAACCCTTCTCTATGGAATAAAAATCACCCTCTTCATGTCTCAGCCAAGGGATAGCAGCTATCTTGGTTTTTTTTCCATACTGCTTCTAGAGGTCACAGGAAATACCCACATACACAACTTTACCCCATGATTCTCAGCTACAGTGTGCCCCTATCGTTCTCCTAACTCAACACCCCACACTTATGTAAGTTCCAGGTAGCTGTAATGAGTAAGAAGTGCTTCCTTTTCTTAACTCTACCCACTTCTTTCTGTAAGCAGTCCAGAGGTACCCTCTGCAAGGGAAACTGTATCAAAACATAGTACACTGCATACCACAGAGCTGAGTGTAGTCTTCCTGCTTTGAGTATGTTAACAAGATGGCCAGTGCCTCCTTCCAGCTCTGTAGATCACAAGTGCAAACAATATCTTGCCACTTCTGCTGCACAATGCAGGAAAGCAGCTGTAAGGGAAGCAGAAGACCTGTCACTCACTGAAGAAAAAGATAAGCTGACAGTCTAAGTAACAGCTCACTTTCAAACACGCTTTCCACCAAGTAGAGACTACTACACTCACTGTATATTAAGGTCCAACAATCTCAGCATCCCTACCTTAACAGTAATTGGAACCTGATGCCTCTAAGAAAAGTAAAAAAGCCCAACAAAACACTTTAAAGAATATGGAAGCAGCCACACTAGACAAGATTAAAGATCTAACACGTATCTTGTTTCAGAGCAGCTGGTATCAATGACAGGGAGCACAGTGGTAAGATATCCCAAACTCTGTTACACTTCCCCATTTGTAAATTAATAAGCCAGGAACTTCCTAGTTGAGCTGTTAAGGGGCAGAATGCACCACAGGTTACAAGCATCAGAAGCTGAGACAGAAACCATTATCAAAAAAAAAAAGGAATAGAGAACACAGACATACTATGTAAAATTGCCATAAAACTCCCAAGATATTAGAGTAAATGCAATAGGAGAGGAACAGATTCTGCTGACATTCTACTTCCTTCATTGAAGAGAAAGCATTTCCACATATATTCAGAGAAACATTTGGCAAGCCAGTGCACACCTTCCCCTGCTCAGTGTGTACACAAAGCCATCACTCACCACAGAGAGATTTGTTTTCCGCTTGGCAAAGTAGCGCTTCTGGGTTTCCCTCAGGAGGTTATCCCCACCAGCTATGGCCAAGATGATGGCATCAGCAAAGCGCTCTGCTCGCATGCACAGCTCCACTGCACCCTCAAAATTCCCCAACAAAAGGGCTTGGCTGATGAGTCCATCTGTGTCTACAGAGGTGAGAAGCAGAGTCAACCCAAAGAGTCATCACTCAGATGCACTGATGGTGCTTGTCTTAAAGAGCAGGCAGTAAAAAGCAGTAACAGCTAAAAGCCCACCTAAAAGAAAATTTGGAAACTCAAAAAAACCCACTGAATTGACTCTAGGTCTTCCATCATCTAGAACAATCTTCTAAATTTTTAATGGGTCTCTCATCTGGAAGAAGTATTTCTATACTCAATGTGATATGCTGCGTAACACTTGAAGGGGTCATATGTTTTAAAAGTATCTGTTTGCTGCTGTGAACTAGATTCTTCCTGGTCTCTCTGAATTTTCTGGTTTTCCCTCCTCTCCCCTTTTCCTAAGAGGGCAGAAACACTCTTTATGTAACATACCTTCTGTGACAGGAATCTCCAATGTGCTCATATTCTGTGGGATGAGGTTATCAAAAAAGGCTGAAGAGGAAGAAACAGCAGCTACATCATCGCTGGAATTCATCAAAAGCTGTGCAAAAAGTGCAAGAGCTTATTTAATTCACTGCACACACATATTCTACCCAAAACAGTTTAGTGGATTACAGGGTGGGATAGGGCTGCTCTCCACTTGGCTGTGCATGCTCATATAAATCTAATTTCAATTTGGAAACTCCTGTGTCACTGTGCAATCAATCTGCACAGTTTCACAAGGGAAGCAGCGAGAGCAGTGCTGCAATTGGCAAAGCTTAGGAGATTGATGGTGCAAGACATGCAATGCCAACAGCACTGCTGGGCAGCATTCATCAACTCAAGTGTCAACCCTTGAGCAAGCTGAACTATTTTGGATGGAACAGAGACAAGAACAACAAGTAAAATCTGTAAATAACAGGTTGGATCACAGCCATATGTGGTGCTTTACTGAAATGCAGGACACAATTGCTACTCCTAGAATATCTCAGCCAGTGTTTGAGGCTTGTGAAGGTGATTACTAATCAGAGGATATAAGTTTTAGATACCTCAGAGGAGAAAAGATTACAGTGAACCAGGCCTTGGAAGGCATCTGAAGATGGACATCCCAAAATTATGTGAAAATACATTTCAGAGGATAGAGGTGAAAAAGAAAGAAATACCACAGCAGAAGCTCCACAGAGGAAATCCAGAACAGTAGCCTCAAGTTAAGCTGGGGTGAGGCTAATTCTACCACTGAAGAAATCAACACAGGTGAAGCAAACCTTCTTGCAAGAATAATAGCCAGGAGTCCTTCATTGTTCACTGGTTAGTTTTAAAGCCAGAAGGGAAAATTATTATCATTTAGTCTGACCCTGTGAGGGTTTGATAGGCCTGTGAACTGCCCTCTGCAATGCCAGCACTGAGCCCAACAAGCTGTGGTTGGAATTAGGCCTTCCAGTTCATTCTGCCCTCCTCTGCTCTCCCAAGCTGGCAAGATGTACAGGACATACCTGATCTGGTGCAGAATTTGTATCACCTGCCTCAGGAAGGGGCTGTTTATCTGGGATCCCATTACTCAAACATGAGGCAATCTAGAAAAGTAACAGACACAGAGTAAAGCAAAGTAAGGACCTGGACAACAAAACTACCAAGAGACTGGCAAGCCCCAGACACAATTCCCCCAACTCTTTCACCTGTTTGAAAACTTCCACCTCACCCTATTCCTGGCTGGCTGCCTATCAGTGACTATTTATCCTTTTCAGAGCATTATCCATCAGTACTATGCCAGACTGTCTCCACCTGTCACCTTCTTCCTGGCTGAAGAATCCCCTGAGACGCAGAGAGCTGAATGCTAAAAGAAGCTCTCACAACTGCACAGTTGTTGAACACTCCCCAGTGCACCAACAACTGAAACCAAGATAACTGGGCTCAAGATCCCTTTGGCTGCACAAGTGCTAAGTTTGCTTTTTAGTGGGGTATACTTCATGTGACTTCCAGCAGAAATTTCACACACTTTGGTCATTTGTGCGTTGTGAGATCACTTGCTCAGTTCCAGCAGGACCCCACAACCCTCCTGCAGCAGCTTTAGTCCTGTAAAGGTTTCTATCTATTGGAAATTACCCCTTACCTTTTTTTGCAGATCCTCTTTACTGTAGCCCAGCAGCTTGAGAAGTTTAGTCCTGGACTCTTGCTCCAAATTCACCTGAGTCCCAATGGATATTAAAAAGACAAAAAAAAAAGTAATATCATAGACATCTACACACTGATAATAGTTAGCTGCTTCTGGCAGCAGCAAAGTTCAGAGCTCACTTTATAGATAAAGAATTGAACTATGAAAAGTCCACCTAATAACTATTGTGTAAAGATGTATGGAATTTAAGTTATAACCATGACAAAAGGGCAAAACTCAAGTTTGCCACAGTTACAACTGAGGTACAACTGTGTATCAAGATCACAACTGTATACATACCTAGTATACTTGGTCATTAATTTTCTGGATAATCTAGGAATTGCCAAGCTAATCTCTTCACAAAGAAAACTGATTTGAATCTGGATGAAACTGAAACAAGGTTGTTGCCTGAACTGCTAGCTGGCTGAGTTGCTAGCTAACTCACAAGAATTAGTTAACTGTTACAGAAGCTCCCTGGCTGAGGATTTCAGACACTCCCAAAAATTCCCACAGGCTGCACACAGCCTAATTGACAGGCACTATTTATATGCTTTAATGCATGGTTTACATTCTGCAATGAGAATCTGTCTGTCTCAGTTAACTCCCATGCTGCTTCTTCTACACAAATGATCAGACTGTACATGTGTATGATACTTGTAAACAGTCCATTTCAGAAACTGTTCCTGCAGAAGCAGGAATGGTGCTGCAGGACACTTTTGTACAGAAGCCTAGTTTGTAGTTTAAGACAATCAATTGTAATATATCCTTTATGTGCTGGAGTGGTCTTTCAGGACCACACACCAGATGGATTATAAAAAGGGACTCAAAATGACAGTTTGATGCATCTCATTTAATGCAACCAAAGACATTGTTGCAATGGAGAACACTTTCACCACCTAGATTAACAGCTGGCCATCCTGTTCAAGATTCCCCACTCAAATATAATACTGGGGCAAATATCTCAATATTTTGCCCTCCACACAGTCTGCTACAAGTGTCTGTAAACAAATGCCAAGACTAAGCCCTGCCTCTTCAGAAGGATGACCTTTCCTTATTACCAAACTCTCATCCTACCAAATTGTCTACAAAGGCTAGTGAGTCCTTATGCCACCACAGCTCTCCCCTTTCTTCTGGGTATCTAATTGTCCATTTGGACTTCACCTTGAAAATTAACAATGTACAGCTCCACAGGTTGCAGGCAGATATAGCTTGGCAGTGTGTCGAGTTGAAAAGATCCTGTTTCAGGAAGGCCAAACAAGTCCACTGAAAAGACCATTCCTAATGAAAACCAAGACAACCTCCAAGACCTCAATTTTCTTTAGAAAAATAAGAAGTATATTCATTCAATTCCATTTTATATTTTAAAGAACAGGAATATAAAGGGCTAGAGAGGACCATATTCCACCCCAGGACCACAGAAGAACTGACCTCTGTATTTCACCACAGCCATCCTACCTTCAAGAAGTTCCAAAGGTTCTCATCAAATGGCAGCTTGGCTGTCTGGATCTTGCCCTGGCAGTAATCAAGGAGGTTTCCTGACTGCAAGGCCATCTGCAGTTCTTTGGATCGGAGTAGGAATTCAGTTTCAGTAGTGACTTGACTGATGAATACCTGGTGTGGGTAAGTCTGCTGCATTTGCTGTCCAGGAGCTTTGGTTAGACCAAAGGTAATCAGTTTTCCTCCAAACTGAGAATGACAGAGGGAGATACAGTAAGTATTATTATAAACAAAGGTAAAAGCTACTCAGTTCTTCATTTACCAAGACAGACCCAAGCTCCAGCAGTGATCACAAGGAACCCAAGAGTTTAGTGTGCATGGATGGTGTGAGCACTGAGGGAACTCCCATTACTAGCCCTTCAGCTGAACAGAACACTGATAAACTTGACACTTGTACATATCTGGTCAGGCCTAGCCAACTGCAAGTGCCAAAGAGGCACAGAGGAAAAAGTACCCTTGGACAGAACTCTTAGCTCTTTTGTTACATGGAGAGGCAGACTGCCATGATAAAACCTATCAGGTGAAGAGCAGGCACTAGACAGACAAAGAACAAATCAAACAATAGGCTAAAAGAACAATTCAGCCATCCAATTTAGGAGCAAAGATGCAAGGAAAATTAAATGCCTGGATAGGAAAGAGACAGAGGAGAATGGGAATGCATGCCAGCCTGCAAGGACAGCTTATACAAATTTTTCTTAGATTATATTGACTTCTACTTATAATCTCCCATTCTCTGCTACAGGACTCTTTCTTGTTGAAAATATATCTGAATATTGAGAGTAAACAAACTTCACTTCATGGGACACTACAATGCACCTTAAACAGGCATTAAAACAACTAGCAACAGGTTTCTCCAGTCAAAGCAAAGGATTGTGTCACAAGACAACACATCTATTGCATTTTCAGCTAAGGATGCTCCATTCACTTACTGCAAATGAAACCCCCACAGGTCTGCGAATCCACTTGGGTGGTTTTTTTAATGGTGGAATCAAGGTGGTCTGAGTTACTTGCTCTGGCACCTGCAGAGGAGGAAGGCTCTGTCCTGTGCCAAAGGGATCCAGGTTGTTGAAGGAGGAAGATATCTAGAATCAGATGGAAATGGCAAGAAAATATAATTCAATTCCTCTCTGTATGGAGTAGGCAGGAAAAATGAGGCAAGTACAGCACCTCTTTCTGGAATACCACCGAGTCCCTATGCAAGAGAAATGGCATTCCAAAACAGTTCCAGCAATCGTTTCTCAAGGAAGTTTTACCCTGAGATTTTCAAGTAGTTTTTCCTTAGCAAGATGCAAATTTCCTAAAAAAGCACTGCTAGGCCTAGCACCCAGCTCAAACAGAGGAGTTGCAAAATTACTTGTTTTATGCAAGACAATGACAACATATGGTCAAAAGTTGTCCAACTTATTTCTTGTTTTTCCCACAGAGGAATTCTGACTCCCTTTTTGTTGCTGGAGTCTTTCAATTGGGTTAGTTTCAAGGACTGTCTCAAGCTTTTTTGGCTTCGATGAGACTGATGAAATAAAACTTTTTTGTCTAGACAAGAGAGTGACAAAAGTGGCCCCTGAGCCAGATTTCTTACATTTAGGGAGTCAGTGAACATACATACAATGCTGTTCACAAGCACTTTTCATTTTTAACATTTTATTGTTTGCTAAAGATAATCCTGTTCAAATTTGACTGGACCGTAGGGAATAGCTCTATAATTCAGCTAACCAGCATGCCCAAAAGGAAGCAACCTCAGGCTGATCAAGCTAAGGCTGCCAAATCTTAGAATCACAAGCAATATTTTGTCTTTCTTCAGAGGAAACCAATTCCAAAGAAAGAATAGTTCTTGAGGAGCAGCTTATATCCAACAGATTAAACACCCTAAATCTTAAAGAAATAAATATACATAACCAGGTCTGCAACAGACTTTCTGTCCTGAGACTACTGAATTCATAAGAGAAAGACCTCTTGGTCACAAACTCCCTGTCACCATAACTGTCATTATCTCCTGCTTGTGCTCTTACTTGTCATTCAATTTACTCAGGAATTATTCAACACTACTGTTCCCCAATTTTGAACAGTGGAAGTGTGATACATACACATGAAGAATGCAGAGAAAGAAAATTCTCCATGGGTTAAATAAATCCTTAATCTCCTGCAGCTGTTGCTTGATAAAGTATTTTCTGTCTCTTGCAAATCCTATGAAACTGAACTCAGTCAGCTGTAAATGACTATATAAATAACACTTAAGCCAGTTCATATGTATTCTCTTAAAACCTGTATTGTAAGGTATTTGTTGGCTGGGACAGAGGGAGGGAATTAAAAGACTAGACACCAGATTAAAACTAAAATTTTAGACAGTAGTGACATTTAATCTGTTCAGAATTTGCTCATCTATTCAATGGCTAAGTAATGGGTTTCAGTATCAAAAATATTAACATGCTCAAAGTTGTAGTCAAAAGACTTAAGGAAAATTGATAATAGTGGTTTACAAGCCACTTTATAAAATTACCTTCTAAACTAATGAAGAATAACATATCCTATTAATTAGTATCAATGTATTTAATGCTAACCTAATAACAAGAAAAGCTTGTGTACTGCTTTATTTTTAGGCTAATAGTAATAAAAATAAAATGTGTCTTAACATCACAACTGTGCTTGCTCTTGGTTTTCTTTACACACCTTGTCAGAGGCAATGTGGTCTCTCTTTGGGATCTGGTGGGATCATTAAACCCTCACACAGGCAGCTTCTGGATCCCACACCATACAGCCATAGGTCCAGGTGTGTGGGAAAGACTGTATTGCTTAAAAGTGACCCTGTTACACACGTGTGCTTCCAGCACTCTGAGCAGTCACGAGAGAAACTGCCAGTCTGTCAAGGTCTAACACGGTCACAGGACTTTACCTTGTCAGCCTGTGTCTTCTGCTGAGCTTCTAAGTTCCCACCCATAACAGAATAAATGTTGATCCACCCATCAAAAGTGGCAGCAGAGAAGACTGAAGGATTCCTAGGACACCACTGGACATCAAAGCACCACTGACTCCGAATGGGCAACTCATACACCACCTATGACAGAAAGAGAGAAGATGGAAGCACAACACAAATAGCCTCATGCTTTCCCCAAATTACTTGCCCACAGCAAACCTGTCACTTTATATACATGTCATCATTGCATACAAATCTCTTATTTTTGCTTCTCAAAGGATGCATTTGCAACCAAATTATAGCACTTCGAGTCCAAACAGCTGAAAGTCACAGAAAACTCACGTTAAACTGGATTCTGACTGTAGACCAAAATTCAAAAGTGAGAAGTCACTTTTGCTCTGCTTCCTGAGTACTACTGTATCAGAGTATTATAGCATTGTCACATTTGCTGTTAACCGAGGGAGAGACACCAGAAAACAACACAATAAAACCAGAAGTCAAGAGGCAAGAATGTGTCATGAGCAAGAACACAAACAGAAAGAATAGTGTGAAGTAACAAATGTGACAAGGAAAATAAAGAGCCTAAAGAAAAAAAAAATAGAACAAGAAGAGAGGAATGTGATAGCTGCACATGAACTATGAAGGGCATTGCAGCCAACAAGTTTACGGTTCAGCATTCAAAAAGCCAAAGTTCAATTCACAGACTTCCTGCCTGATGTTGGGCAACTCACTAACACAGCCTTGACTTTAAACCTCCCATTTGTAAAATGAACATATTTCCTTTATGGTGTACAGAAACAAAGCATAGACAATCACAGCTTCATCTTCTGTGGGAACATGATTTGTGTTTTCTGTTTGATATAGAAGCAAATTAATAATTTGCTTATATTAAAATCTAGATTGTCAAACAGAAAAACTAAGAAACAAATCCCAAGAAACCAAACATCCCCCAAATCCAAAGAAACCAATAATTCCATCAAACTTACAAGATCAGCATTCTGTATAACTGTATTAATTCTTAATACTGCAAAACTTCCCAACTTTTTCACTTGAAAATTTGCTGTTCATTGGTACCAAGTCAAAAAGAGCCCCCTAACAGTAGTTTATACACAGAAGTCTAATTTGAACTTGGACTCTGCACATCTATAGCAGCACGCATGCCAGCCACAGTAATTTTGTTTTAAGTTTTCCACTAGAAGACAATTAAAATATTTTTGTAAAAATTAGACACCAGGAACATTTCAGAGTCTGAATCTCTTCTAACCACTAGAGATCTAGACGAAGTGAGCATCAAATCCCATGAAACTACAAAAACAGCATTGCATGCATTTTAGGAAAACACATTCATTTTTTTCCTTGTCTCCAAGGCAAAAGTGGCCAGTGAGTGATACTGTCCCATGAAATTAATCTAGCCTGGGGCTCCCATCTGGACTTTGCTCAGTGTTGTTAGAGCACTTTCCCCATGCTATCATCAAGATCAGTGTTCAAAGTTCAGTTATATCCAGGATCTCCTCATTGAATGAATGGGTGTGCATAAAAAAATTTAAACAGCTCCACTTTAATTTAGGTGATACTTAAATATACCAAGTATGGTAATTCTGAGATACGTGACTAGATAAGCACATACATGTGAAACCATTTTGCTATAAATAAAGTTTACTTGCATTGTTTAACTACACTGTTCCCTTCTCAGTGACCCTCTCTAACATATCCTCCTTGGTCTCCTTCAAATTTCCTCCCAAATAAACTTACTACTCTAGGAGAAGGAAAAAGAAACACATGGAAAGAGAGAACATTAAAGTGTTAGCATAGCAAGAGTAATCATAAATAGTTGAAACTAAATTTTAAGTTAAAGTTTTCTTCCCTCTCTGATCTCTGGACAAAGATGTATCTATTTCAATCTGGATACGGACCACACTCATTCACTTCAGAAAGAGTGCATAAGACATGCTTGAGGGAATTACATTGGCACTCCACAAGGATAAAGGGAAGGACACACGCAGAGCAAAGCACACAGTATAAAGCAGACCCTGTGTACTGATAGCTGTGGTTACATACCTCCCCCATACTTGGGTTCCAGCACAAGATTCGGTTGTCTTTGGCACTACTCAACAGCAGTTCAGGGTCAGCCTGGCACCAAGAAACAGAGAGAACTCCCCTAAAACAGATCAGAAAGAAATCAGTCATATTTCCTGTACAGTTTGTTCTGCCATCCAGTAACTAAGAAAGCACCATGCACCAGCACCTTGGCTCAGAAATGCAAGTTCTCATCTCTACCTTCAACCAGATTCATCTGGGAAAGAAAGCAGGCCCAGGAGAAAATCATAGTTCCCCTAAGTCCGGTCTCCCAGTTGTCTGCCTTGAAAAGATGCAACACACCATGCAAGTCCTCACCTGGTGTGCCCTTCCAGCTGGCTAAGAGGAGAGGTAGCAAAGCGTAAGTCCCATATTTGGATCACTGGCAAACGGTCATCCTCAGAGGAAAGGACTAGCTGGGTTGCAACTTCTGGATGCCAGGCCATTCCTGAGCAATGCATCTAGGGACAAAAATAGCACAGGCTGAAAATTCAGCAATGCAAGCTGGCAACAGCACAAATGGGCCAAAGCCACGCCATTCTGTACTGAACTCACCTAGAATGCTTGACATAAACCAAGTCTAGTAATGTCTTGCTCCAGGCAGCAAGCATTTCTACCATCTCTTCACAGCAAAAACAACCCCACTAACCACACAGAAGTCAAAGCCCAAAGCTGACCTAGGAAGAAAGCTGAGGCTTCTCATAAATGAGGTGTGAACACAGAAACTGAATGCAAGAGTGCATGAATTTTAAGAACAGCAGAGGCCTTGTTTCCCCATTTACTCAGGAAAGAAGAAAAAGAGGTGCTTTGATGCTACATTTCCAAGAGAACTAGTTCCAACAGCTCCTAGAAGAAAACCACTGGTACCAAGAGTCTGTGCCACTGCTTTGTAGTCCCATGTGGCACATTGTAAGTTAGTTAGAAATGCAGCCTTTTCTCCACTCACTCTGTTGCTGTGGTCACTGACTTTGATGATGGGCTCATTCTTCCTGAGGTCCCAGACCACAGCCTTGCCACTGGGGTGAGCGGAGGACAGGATATGCTGCACCTGCCGATTCCAGGACACCACACTGATGTCTTCATGCGGCTGCCAAGAGAGGAAAGGCCACACATCCATTATTCCCAAGCTGAGGGAACACTCACAGGAGTCTGTCAATAGTTTAACTGAAGGATTAGGGACTTGATCATATAGATTCCTCTCTTTAACTGCTGATCAGTTAACTGGAAATACCAGCAGCACTAGTCAGAAAGACTAGGGAAAGTCCTTTACTCAGAGTACAGTGGACACTAAAATTCTATAGGGGAATGTCATCTGGAAAAGTACCTCTGTATTTGATGAACAGGCACTGGATTCTACATTGGCCAAATGTGTTATAAATCACTCCAGAGAGAACTGCAGCAAAGCACACATATATGTTTCTACCCCAACTTCTCCGATGGACTTAAATGGAAAGATGACCTTGTGCAACATTTCAGGAGTGCAGTGAGATGGAAAACAATGAAGTATTCATGACTAATTGCTGTTATTGTAGCTACTGCAATGCAGGAGATAGGCAAGGAAACAAACAGGAGACTTACTGGAGGAAAAACCTGGACTGCTTTTACTGAAGTTGACTATGATTTTTCTACTTTCAGGAGTTGATTGCCCTGAATAATATAATAAGCATCAGAAGATCAGAAACTTCTTCCTCTTCAAACTCGAGAAATATTATCTGGGAGCAATAGCCAAGATGCATTTAATGGCTCACTGGCTCTGCTAGGGATATGACTTTCATGAGATATGAAAAGCCTCAGCTGAAGCCTGAAATAAATTCATTCCTCAGAGAAGGTCCAATAAACCTTCTTAATCCATCACACATGCCCCAGCTGGATCACAAGATAAACTGGTCAGTTACTTGATTCAAATCCACAAAGAGCTTACCCATCCATGCAAAGTGCATCCTTCCAGAGCTTGCCAGTCTACCTCCCCTCCCTTTACAACACTTCTTCCACCCCCAAGAATGAAATCAATCAGTCTCTTCTGATTAATCTCTCTCCTGACAGACTTCAAAGTCATTCCCCTTTCACAGACTGACTGACTAGGCTAGGATGTCTCCACACACATCTTTTTGTCTTGCCTACTGAGATACAAAACTGCACAACTATTGCCCAGAGGAAAACTCATTTACGTGTGATTTAGTCCCCGGAGTCATAGGCACACTGAAATTATTCAAGTCCCAGATGAAAATTTCAGAATCATTGGCTCCAGAAGCCAAGAGATTATTCTGTAGAAAAAAAAAAAAAAAAAAAGAAATGCTCAGTTGAGATTCCTGCTCACAGATTTCTTAAAAATAAATGGAAGCAAAAACCCCAAAATCTTCCATAGTGAGATGAGAGCTGTATTTCACAGCCACTGGCATGCACAAAGATACTAACTGGATTATAAACCAAGCACACTCCTGGCCTCTGTGCCATCCACTGCGGCATAGTACAGACACTTTTAAAATTTGTCTGTTGTGTGCAGATGGCTGCTGTTAATCACGATGCAATTCTGCCACAGGCCTTGAAGCCACCATCTCTGGCCAGCTGAGCCTTTGTCTGGCATCAAGGACATTTTTTCTGAGAATATGCAAGTTTCTCAGAACCGACTGCAGATAACTTTCCATTTGCCTTTGTGCTACCACAAGAAACATGTTCTGTTTACTCCTCATTTGTTGCAGTCCTTTCAAATGTGATCAGAGCCCCACTGAATTAAACACCAACTGAACAAATAACAAAATAGAAGTTTTAATTTTGAAAGAATAATGGTTTGACATGTAACAATATTACAAGACATGTTTTGATAGAGAGGTGTGTGATTTGAACAAGGTCATAGGAGAATTCATAGGCAAAGCTGTGAAAAGAACCCAAATCTGAGTATCAAACCAGCCTTGTATGACAACTACTGTGACTCTTAAGTTAAAACTTGTCCCTTCACTTTATTAATCCATACACAAAGGAACACATTTTCTAACATGGAGATTAACTCTCCTTTGTTATCTTTGTATTACACACCTGGAAAGGGTTGAAGTCAAGGGCTCGAACCGGCCCTGAGTGCTTCTCTGCCTGCGCAATGACGGGGTCGCCCTTGGAGGCCAGGACGCGCTGCACGCTGTACATGGTCAGCACTCCGTTATCCCCCCCGCCAACAAGCACTCCAGAGGACTCTGCAGAACCATTGCCAAAGTTCCCCCAGATCAGCTTATGAAACCTAACAAAAGAAGAAAATAAAGCTGGCATAGGCCATGATGTTTGGTGGAAATCAAGACACCCTCTTCATTACCAAAACTCACATCCCTGTTTCAACCTATCAAATATATCCATCAGTCTGCACTTGAAACAATCATCTCCCTTTTAAGAGGACTGTGGCTCTTGCATGCAACAAAAGAAATAAGCTTCCTTCCAAAGATTTTTCAAGGGAATTTAAAAAGAAAGAGCTTGTCTCTATATTTTCAGCCGTTTTGTTGTTTATTTAAAATTTTTAGGACCTCACATGAGATTTGGTGGGTGCAATCCTCTAGCCTACACTTTACTGAAAATTAGTAAAGAGATCTATGTGCCTTCATTTCCAGAGCTGTTATCTGAAAAATATGCTTACACCCCTTAAAATCTGCTAGTTAGAAATCCAGGCTGTGTTTTACACTTGGGGCAGACATCACCTACACTGATAAGCCTAAGAAATCATCTTGCTTTAAAGAGCTTCACTCTCTCTATATCGTCTTCAGGGCAAATTGTTAGCCCCAGCAAATTCACACTTTACCTAATGTCTATCCTGACTGACTACCATACAAGTAATTTCAGATTTCTCTAATAGTCTACCTGCTTTACTTTTATACCCAATATGATCTCTATCCAAAAAAATGTTCCATTTTTGAAGACATATCAATTGATTCAAAAGATTACTTTATATGCTGTAAACATTCTCCTGCTCTCCTTTCTCACACCAGAAAACCCTTTTCATTTTCATTGATTGATACACCAGTAATAAGCCTCTAGTACCTGTTTGAGGCAGGAAGTGCTCCTTTCTGCTTCATATCCAGGGAGGGATCCCTGAAGTCAGCTTCAAATATTTCCAAGGTGGCATTTGTGCTGAAGGACGCATCCAGTTGTTGGGCAGATGTGCCTAGTACAAGAAATACAAGAGCAATGTAAGTGGACATTTTTATCAAAAGCACAAGATACAAAAAGAGTAAGGCACTGAAAACCTATCCTTCATAGTCAACACAACCTTGCTGTTGTAACAGTTCAAAAGAGGACATGTCTGAACACCTCAGAAAAAAGAATCAACAATTATGACAAACTTTGAAAGAAATTAAAAGTTCTTCAGGAACTTGATCACCAAAGTTACTGTTACACAGATAACTTTCTTTCTTGCATAGGTGCAACTCACACACTCTCCTCCAAGTAACTATGGCTTTTGATATTAAGTTCTTTAAGTTACAAAGGACCGACATAATGAAATCCAGCTACAGTTATGATCCCAAGTACTTCTGCATAATGTTCCTCAATCATGACATGTCTAAATCAGACCTTGTAAAGCTACTCTACAGACTAAGTTCTTCAAATGTAACCTACTAAACATGCCTCAACAACCCACAGACACCAGCAGTCACAAACTGGTGGGCTCCTTCTTTCTCCTTATTCTTATGGAAAAAAATCTGCAGGTTGATTTAACATTGCCTAGTGGGACACTGCCAGGCAAACTGTCCCCCAGTTACCACAGGGATGCTTACAGCATGGAAAGTGCCCAAAGGACTATTAAAAAGCAGTGCAATTTATGAAACCACACAGCTTCTGATCTAAAGCAAACTGAAGCCAAGACCTTTGGTTCAATCAAAATCCTGGCCTTGTTGTCTGCAAACTTCCCCAATGCAAATCCTTCCCAGAGGCTGCAGCTCTTCACAAACTGATCCACTGTGGGTCCCCTCCATGGGGTGGTCTTTCAGAACAGATTGTTCCAACCTCAGTCCCCCATAGGGTCATGAGTCCTGCCAGCAAACCCGTTCCAGTATGGACTCCTCTCTCCATGGGGCCACAGGCCCTACCAAGACCCTGCTCCAGCATGGGCTTTCCACAGGGCCACAGCATCATTTGGCATCCACCTGCTCCAGCATGGTGGATTGTAGCTGGGTGTCTGTTCCACCACAGACCTCCATGGACTGTGGAGGTGAGAGCCTGCCCCACTAAGGTCTTCACCAGGGGCTGCAGGGGAATCTCTGCTCTGGCACCTGACACACCTCCAGCCCATCTTTCTGCACGGACCTCGGTGACTGCAGCCTTGTTTCTCTCCCATATTCTCACTCCTCTCTTGTGCTTCAGTTCCACATGGCATTTTTTTCTCCCTCTAGTTAACAATGTTACCCCAGAGGCACTCCCACTGCCAGGCTCACCCTGGGACAGCAGTGGGTCCATCTGGAAAGGGGCTGGCACCAGTGCCAGCAGGCACAGAAGGAGCTCCTGGCAGCTTCTTACAGGAGCCACCCCAGCTACCAAAGCCTTACCATGCAAACCCAACAAAACCACCAGAGCTGTCAGTTCCACAGACAAACTTGCCTGCTCGCAACTCAGTGAATAGGCTCACTTTCTGTTTCAGGAAATAAAATTACTACAAGAAAAATGATTAATCAATAAAATCAAGAAAATGAAATTTAAGGTTTTGCAAAAGTACGAAAAATTGAATGTTAACCAAAACAGGCAACTTTACAGATAAGAGGTTTACAGTATTTGATTGTCAAGCTACGTGATTATGACTGAAGACAGAGAAGTACAAGTGACCTTAAACAAACATTACTTGAATTAACTTTTTTCCCCACAGGCACAGGACATGTGTAATGCAGAACATCAAGCAGTGTTGGAGTCTTAATTAGAAATCAAAAAAAATCATGTATTCAACCTTTGAAAAATCACTCACATTTAAAATGTCAAAGTTGGTCACAGACGTAATTCTTTACCAGTTACTCTACACATAAAAGCTGTAATGTTTTTGGTACATTGGTTGTAAGTTTTCCAGGGACTATCAAGGTGGAAACTGCTGCAGGCTAAAACCCATACAACTCTACATAATTTTTTTCTGTGATTCATACTCTAATATTCACAAATTGTGAAGAACTTTACCTGTTGCTAGGTAAATAGGGTGGTTGTTTGCCGGACTCCATGCCTGCACAGCTGTTCGCTCAATTTCTTTTAGCTTCATTTTCCAAACTCTGAAAGAAATTTCACACAGAGTTTAGATCAGAGAGACACAGTTGATGTGAAAATATTCACATCAGAAACATGATGAGAACACCCTGCTCTCAAAAGAGTGAAGTTAATTGCTACTTCCTGAGGCAGTGAATACTGGAATAAACCAGGATATTTGAGAATTCATTAAACCTGCCCCAACCCCCCTCAAAATCCCACTGTCTGACCCCACATTTTCTTTCATATATAAGTCTCTTTTTGATATGTCCCAATTACAGGAGAGTTTCAGAAAAAAAGAAGGGGGTCTAAATCAACATACTCAAGTCTTCGCTGCAGGCTGGTTTAAATCAGCTGCAGAAATTAATTTAAACAAATGTATTTTGATCTAGCACTAGTTGCTCTCTCCAAACAAGCTAATGTCAGTATATACATAAGCAAAAAGGGAGCAGAAGCAATCTCAGGGCAGGCTAAATTCCAAGCAGAAAAGTGACGTGGCAACAGAAAACAAAGTGCAATGCTATCGTGTGCCAATTCAGTTAATGTACTTTGTTCTTGCTCCTCCGAAAAGCAAAAGGAAAAAATATCATTTGACTTTCTCTTTGAGCTAGAAAATGGCAGAAGGTGAGAAGAAGTAATCCACAAGTAACTACTGGGTTTCAATCTCAGCACTGACAGCAACTCTTTATTTACTCAGGAGAGATTGAGCGACACCTGTAAAACGGGAACCAAATCTCCCCATGTCTCTGGTGAGAGATTAGTTGGGCAACAATGTAGCAGGTTAATTGAAAATCAAACATCAACAGCAGGCA
This sequence comes from Ammospiza nelsoni, assembly GCF_027579445.1. Taxonomy (NCBI): domain Eukaryota; kingdom Metazoa; phylum Chordata; class Aves; order Passeriformes; family Passerellidae; genus Ammospiza; species Ammospiza nelsoni. Next base: position 18,859,992 of record NC_080640.1, read on the forward strand.
CGTAGGAGGCTGCAAAACTGAATATAAAGACAACTGAATACAATACAAATAATTATTGTTCTGAGTAGGATCCCATTCTTACCAAGGAGAAAGCACCCTGCACTCCATTCCTGACCACAAACAGGCCTTCTAAGTATCACAAATGATGTGTGCACATTCACAGGCTAGTGGGGTCACTCTCATGAGCACTGCCTAAACTTTTCAAGCTCGGCTGCACTGCAGTCTTTTAACTTCAGCTAAACAGAAGTGTATGCCTAGATGATATCATGCTGAATAAAGTAAAACTGTCAGCAGGCAGCACAGCAAAACCCTCTGCATCTTGTCAGTTTGCTGTGATTAACCTCTCCTGGTTACTGGTTACTTGACACTGTTTGTGTAAACCACAACCTGCATCACATGGCCCTCTGTTCAGATGCAGGGCTTATGAGAAACTGTGGTCTCCCGGGGCCCACACAAGGGGGAAGTTTGGTCAGCATTACTTCTTGGGCTTGGACCTCCCAGCTAATAATTCTACACCTCTTTTTAGGGTTTCTTCTGCCTCAGGAGTCAGAAGTTAAGGACATCCTCTCCCTCTCTCTCTGTCTCTCCCATGCACTATTAGGATATGCTGACTGACTAGAATCTATTTAATGCTTTTTAGCATTAGTCTGCAGCAGTATCTCCCAAAGCTCACACTGCCAACTGCTACTTGCACATTAAGCTTATCCCAACTTAGTTGAGGCTCAAGAGAATCTGAACAGAACTCTTGTACAATTTTAAAAAGTGCAACTATTTCTTCATGCTGCCTATGAATAGAGGTGGAAAGGTCATCTCCTCATTACCATAACAAATCTCTAAAGCTTACTTTCCAATCTTCCAGTACACACTTTGTGGGGTACTTGTACCACACTCTCTCTGTGGTGCATCTCTCAAGATGTTCCAGTACCTACTCATGCCTCCCACAATACTGCAGAAACCCTGCCCAGGTCTTCTCCCTTCACTGGCACAGGCCAGTGAAAATACCCACAGTACTTAGGTGAATCTTCTAGAAACAGTCAATTGCACAGTGCTTTAGCTGACACCACCACTATGGGGGACAGGACAGCTGGTGTGCTCCTTACAAGCCCCTTTCTTGCCTCTTCCTCCTCCAGTTACAATCTATCAGTTGTAGCAGCTGGCTGTACACTCAGGCCTCACTGCTTCTTGGCTTTTGAGAAGGCAACTTCCCTGTGAACATTACCAGACAATGTTGGAGAGACCTCCTCCCTATAGGAAATTAACTGGTAAGGAATCAGTGAAGAATATAACTATCACAAACTTAGTTGGGTAAATGGTACAAGCTCCACCTCCTTACCTCTGTGCTGGACCAACTGCACGGCTGAAATAATTTACATTTAATGTGCAAATAAAGATAAGCTGCAAAAATTGTGCAGAACAGTATTGATCAATTGTTCGGCTTTGCTTGTCAATAGAGCGTTTTACATAATAAAGTCAATTACTGCATCATTAGTGTTCTCTTTTCACAAACTTAAGTCAGGACAGAATGTGAAGATAAAGTGTCTTGGTCATGGTAACCCACGCAAACGGAGGAAAGCAAACAACACTCCATTTAGAGTGGCTCAATGTCAATAGAACAACTGCAGAAGTGCTGGATCATAGGTACTGAAGAGGTTCACTGTGTCCCTGGCCCTAAAGGCAAACCAGCAGAGGTTCCAACAGACTTGAGAAGGCCCCCAGAAGATGCATAAGAAGCTAAAAGATCACAGTATCACACTGTCTCTTAGGAACGTCTGAGCAGTTCGGCTCCACTGCAGCTGAGGATCTGCAGAGATACAGCAGCACCCCCTCCTTAAGTCAGTGAGCTCTGAGTTTCAAAGGGGAAAAAGAAACCTGATTAAGCGATCCTTCTATACACTAGGCATATCTGTACCCAGGAGAGGACTCATGATTCTTAAAGAAGGAAAAAACTCTTCTTTAGCAAACTCTTCTGGCTGCCTGAGAAAAATTTGCAAGTATTGAACCCTTCCACAGTAGAACTTTTAGGGAGAGGTTGCCACCTGCTGTCATCTCTCAAAATAACATCTAAGACTTCCAAGAAAGCTCATGCTTTTCTCAGGACTTCTAATTAATTAATCATGACAATTCCTCACCCTTCCTCTACAGACATCCATCTGATTACAGATCTAATATATTAATGAATCTCAGCCCCAAAGGGAGTGGACAGAAGCAGCAATTCCTCACAGCTTTCCTCAGACATGGCTTCTTGCACAGACCTTAAAGGGTAACAAAGCAAAACCTGACAGGTCAGAGCACACCTCACCACTGAGAAATAGAGAGCATGCAGCTAAACAGTGAAAATTCCCAAATTACTTTAGACCATGGAAACAGTGCTGTCAGAGGCAAAAATTTCTCACCTTTGCTAACCTGAAATACTTATGGCTTTACAGTACACTATAATAAGACCAAGGTTGTTATTGTATGTACTAATTGACCCTCAAAGCTGTCATAATAATTATCCCTGATAGCACCCTAGTGAGGCGTTCTCTCTCCTGCACCACCCAAATACTGTCAATCAGAAATCCCCTCCCACTGACTTTCCCAGTCCTCCTCCTGCCACTGGACACCCAACCATTCCCCTCTGTTCCTACTGATATTGGACTTCCAGCACTGCACACAAAGGACCTGATAGGCTGATCTCCCCACACTTAGCTAAAAAAGTGAAACTTGGGCAGAACAAGATTTGTCCCAGGTCACCCGGGTGACAAGTAGACACCCTAAGACCTGAAAAACATCCCCCAGCCATGACACAATGATTAAGACACAAACTGTCCCTAGAGTTTCCACATCCCAGCATTGATTTAAAATCTCTGTACTGCCCCTTCCCTTAGCACTGTCCTGATATGACACGCTCCTTCTGCAGCTCCCCAGCTCCCCACAGCCAGGCTGTTCTCGTACGTGCTTATTATAAACCCCGATTACAGAAGGCAGAGACACACTCAGCTAATCTCAGCTAATCACTGGTGTGTGCAAGGTGGGGTTGTTGCAGGGCAGGGCTCAGCACATTCCTCCATGACAGCTCCAATGGTATATAAAGAAACTTCTTGTGCTCTGCGCAGTTTCAGAAGCTGTTGCCCATTGCACGGCGCTGCACACACGTCCCAGGTGTGCTGGTCTGCACAACAGCATTACCCCGTGGGATGGTGAAAAAGAGCAGGGCTCTAGGAGGAAAGCATTGACCTCGGACACCGGGTGTCACACACAGGCTTCGGGCTACGCCAGAGGCCTCTCCGCGGCCCAGGTCACACAGCTGAGATCCCCGGCCGCTCCCCGCCCGCCGGCCGGCGGAGGAGAAACGGGAGAGGGGAGCCGAGGCTCCCGGGGCAAGGACGGGGCCCCGGGACCGGAGTCTCGACAGAGACGGGAGGGCAGCACAGCAGCCCTGGGCTGGGGGGACAGGGGCGCGGCGGGGCAGGGCCAGCCCCAGCTCGGTGTCCGAGGGGCGCGGCCTGGCCGGGCCGGGCCGGGCCGGGTCGGGGGGCGGGCGGCCCTTACCGGCTGGCTGCCCTTACCGGCTGGCTGCCGTGCCTCCCGCGCCGCTCGCTCCCGCAGCCCGGCGCTCCGACGGTGGCCGCGGGGAGCCCAGAGCGCCGCCCGCCCCGCCCCGCCGCGCCTGCGCGGGGCCGGCCCCGGAACACGGCACGGCGCGGCCCGGCGCCCCGCAGCAGCAGCGGCCGGGCCCGACACCCCCGGCCTCCTTCCCCCTCGGTAGGGTACCGGAATCGGCTCCGTCCGTCGGTACCGGATGGTGCAGCCGGGGGCCAAGGACACACTGCTGGAGCCGGGCTCTGCTGCGGCTGCCATACCCCCTCAGCCTTAGCTATACATGTAACGCATCTTGAGGGTGTGCAGAAAGGAAAGTGTTTTTCTAAAAGTATTTTAATTGCCAGGAAACTATGCAGAAGGACCCAGGCCTTCTTCCCGTACATCTGTCCTGCTTTAAGAAAAAAATTACCTCCATTACAAACTCCATTTTTTAGGATTTCTGAGCCATATCTGCCCAACCCATTATGCCGTCCCCATGGATGAAAACCATAATGAAGCTACTGTTTAGAACAAACTGGGACTGGAAGTCCCCAAAGCGGGCAGCAGCAAACAGTGCTGGAACGCTGCACAATGAGCTGGATGGGCCTAGCCCTGCCTCAATGCAAGTGCTACACTATCACACACACCAAAGCTCCTATTACTGCTCTGATCACCTTCATTTCACTTGAGACTCTTACAGATCTCATAACATTTTATACAGCGCTGCATGGAAGTGCTGTGGAATGGTAATTCTTGACTCAAGTATCCCTAAGGAGTGTTTTGCCCTGCAAAACAGAATTCAGTTTTAAGGTCCCATAGCTCATAAAAAACACTTGAAATCCCTTCTGAGATAAAACATAACTGATTATAATTTAAAAGCAAGCATTTCTGTAATGAGAAGGTGACAGCTGACAAAAGCTATGAGGAATGTTGATTGTTCAGCACCTCCAAAGGAGTTATAAATATTCATGTGCAAATAAAACTATGTCCTAGCATTCAATCCTGTAATTTCCTTAAACATATATTCTTATAAAAAAAACCCACACAAAAACCAAGCTAACAGTCTCTTTAGAATTTGGAGTTTAAAATCTGTACAGATGGAAAAACTGTGCATCACTGTCCTTATATACCTGCTTATCTTACAGCACAAAACTACAAGTTGTGACAGGATGCTGAGAGCAGAGCACAGTTTATAGGAAGCACATCTAGAGTGGCCCAAGCCTTCAGCCTTCTGTGATCACCCACTCCTGCAACTAAACAGTGGGGTTAAGGCATAGCACAGCACAGTTGAGAGAAGATTCACTGTAAATTAGTACTAAAGGTACTGTCTCCTCTAGCAACAAGAGGAAAAAAAAAACCTTACATTAGAGTGTAGCTGAAGAAATTTAGGAGCTTAATATAACTGTATGTATAACTTTCCCAAGCAAACTGTTGCTGAAGCTATAGGAGGTCCAAGACCAGTGGTTTGCAGTAAAACAGGCAGATGTCATGGGTCAGATGTAACTCCAAGCCAGGTGGATGAACTCAAGCCATAAAGGAACATTTATGGGCACCTGTGCACTTGTATCAAAGCAGATCTGGCCAGAGCTGAACTTGCTCATTAGCCTTTCCATACTGCTGCTGTCCACACAGCTCTGCTGTCAGCTTCAAGCTACACACTGCAAGGCTCTGTGCCTCACAAGTGCTTCCTAGTGGTTATGCAAACTTCACTTGAGAGGGCATCTAGACCTGGAAGAGATCAAAGTCAACTCCCAGTAAGGGCAGACACAGTACACAACTCCCAAGGACTGGCACTCGCCAATCTGTTTCTGCCTGTCATTTTACAGTAGACAGTGACACTCCAACTCCCAGCAGCACCTGCATTAAATGCCTTGGTTACAGACAGTACTGCCTACATAAACAGGCACAGGTGAGGAATGTTTGTGCACAGGACACATAAATGACCAGCAGTCCTAGGTCTGCACTCATAATTTTGCCCTATAGATGCTACAGCATTTAGAAAAATGGCAAAGGTCACTCCATTTGATTAGCTATAATTCAGCCTTCTCAAAGCAACAGAAGACAACTAGCACAGTAGGTGTCATTGATATATTTCACTGCAGTTAGCAGCTGAGCATTGAAGAACAAGTGTTAACATATGCCAGTGAACACTAGACAAGATTTCTTCCCCAGTAGAACTGACGGAAATGTAGCACTTGAACAACTTTCAAATTTCATAGTGTATCACTGCTGGTGGCTCTTTATTGGGGTCTCCTCCTCTCTCCAGATAGAGGTCATTGAAGGGATATTGCTTCGGTCCCTGCAAGGAGAGACAAACAGTGGCAAAATCACCAAGCAGATTAAGAGGTAAGAGCAAAATGTCTCATCCCATCCCACCCCTACCCAAATGAAGGCTTGTAATCTATGACCTAAATTTCTATTTCTTAAGTGCTTCAGCTAGAATATTAGAGTATGAGGAAAGTAAATTCAGAAATATAGGGTTCCTTGCATAAATTATTTTTTTTAACAGAAACATCAAGGCGGTCTTGCTTTTAATCTTAATCAACATTTTATCTCACAGCATGAGGATAACATATCGCAAAAGCTGCTTGTGTATTCAGACACATTTTTCAAGACTACATTTCCCAAATGATACAGCTCATGAGATATAATTAAAAACACAGGGCAAGAGAAGAGTTAAAGCATCTCACTTGAGTAGATGCACACAGGGAAGGAGAATACCTAGACCAAAGATGGGATACTGTAAGAATCATAGCTCAAATTAGTTCCCTGTGAACAGGAACTGCACTCTATGAAGCAGCATCTGTGAGGTGAGCCAGGCCAGCCAAGAGAACTCAGGCTAGATGAGGCCACAGGACATCCCTTGGCCCATCCACTGCCAGCAGCAGTTTTGCATTCACGCCCATCACTCATCTTCAGCAAAACCACTCTTATGGGCATTGGCAATAACCAGAAATACAGCTTCTTTTTCTCCCTTTATCCTCAGGTTTCACTCACCACAGGCCTGTAGGATGGGTAGATTTCTCCAAGACCAAACATGATCAGCATTGTGCCCAAAAAGAGAAGGAAGTGTTTGCTCATGGTGTGCCAGGGAACGACAGTGGGGGATGTATCAGCCCGGTTCCGAATGTACATGTCAAAATCCCAGTGCATCTAAAGAACAAAGGAAAACAATTGCACATTTACCAACAGTGGTCAGGCTGCTTCTCTCAAGGGAAGCAGCACATTACAGCATTCACAAAACTGCAAGAAGCTGCACTAAAAGGACATTATTCAAATGGTGGCTTCTTTGCTAAACAATTCTGAACCAGACTCTCATACTGAGTCCTATCAGGCAAATAAAATTACTCCTGCAGGGAAAGTTATGTTTGTTAAGTCTCCCTTCTCAAATGTAGTATGTTAACTGTCTTAAGTACTTTTACAGTATTTTCAGATGGCCAAAGCCTAACTTTGCCTTGAACTGACTGTCTCTGCTAGCACAGGCAACACACACCAGCACTGGTGATGAAATCACACGAAGGATTCACCAGATAGCTCTAACAAGAGGTGCAGGTTAGAATTTAGTAACAGTAGCATTGGTGAGCAACTTGAGAAGTGGAACTGATGCTCCTACCGGCTCTCCCCAGTTGTATCTCATGTCTGGCTGGTCCCACTGGTACCAGGGGTCCCTCTCATATTGAGACTTATTAGGGAGCATGGGATAGTCACCATACCTATGAGAAACAAACAAAAGACCAAACATAAAGAAATCTGTACTAATTTAGATATAATTTGTAAGAGATAGTATAAGACAGGCCTAAGGAAATAGAATTAAATACTACTTTGTTTTTATAGATTTTTGAAATTCATTAAAACAATTAGCACAATAATTACCTTGACACCAGTCACCACAACAAATGGCATTCCCCAAACTGGCCTTATTGGGCTCTACTAGATGAAAGAAAATGCAAGCTTAACCAAAATACGGAAACCTAGTTATTTTGGCACATGTCAAAGCATTCCTCAACATTTAAACATCTCCTGAAACCTTTATTCTAGACATGGCTTTCAGTTCCTCCCACTTAGCCTTGCAGTACAACAGCATATGAAGTCTCCCAAGTTTCTCTCATGAAGTCTTTCGTGTTTTATTCACATAGCCTCTAACTCATTCCATTCGTTCCTATTTTAAAACACTGAAGGGTTTTCAAAGCTGTAAGCTCACAGTAGAGCAAAGGCAGGCATTCACCAGGAGGTACGAGCACATCCCCACAAATGCAGGAGCTACTGGCCCCGGCTGCGGAACAACGGCACCACCAGCTCACCCCATGCCATCGTCGGGGTAGGGCTGATAGTCCTCCACCCGCATGTTGTACTTCTTCGCAGCGGCCGCCCGCTCCTCCGGAGTCCGCGGATACGGCCCAGGCATCGTGTCCTTGGACATCTCCGAGGCTGCGGGACAGGAACGCGGCACAGTGGGCGCGGGCCCCGCCGGCAGCCGCAGCCGGCCCGGGGAGGTCAAGCCGCCCTCCCGCCCCGACCCCGCAACCACCGGCCCGTCGCCCCAGACACCGCGACCCCGCCGCCGGCCCCTCGCTCCAGCCTTCGCCTTCCCGCTCACCCGCCCTCGCCCCCGAAGGCGCCGCCAAGGCGGCCCGGGCCGCCCTGAGCCCGGCGGCCGCCCGGGGCCAGAGGACACCGCGGAGAGCGCCCGCCGCCATCACCCCCAGCGCGCAGGCGCGGCCGCGGGAGGCAGAGGGCGGGGCTCGGGGCGGGGCTCGGGGCGGGGCCAGCCCTCAGGGGCTCGGGGCCGGTGCCGGTACCGGCCCCCGCCGGGGCAGGAATTGACCGGCCGCGGCTGCAGTACTGACACGGGGGCAATGGACGAAAAAGGCAGCGTTACGATATTTCGCTTTGTCTGTCACCGTCTGAAGCGGGGCAACGGGAATGTATGGCAGGAACTGCCCTCCAGACACGGGGAGCCTCCTGCGGATCGATGCTTCATCGGATCGATGCTGTGCCCGGCGGCGTTATGGAAATCGCCTTCTTTGTATCAGTATCAATATTATTAAATTCAATACCCAAATGTAATCGTCTTATCTCCATGGAGCCAGAAGAAGGTGGACAGCAGAAATGGCATGTTAATTTAGCAATGTGATTCTTCAAATATAAGCAATGTATTATTGTAAATAAAATCAATATGAGCATTCAAGGATTTTGCAGTTTACTTCATTATGTAAACTCTGTGGTAGTTGAACTCATTTTCCTTCAGTTATTCACATCAGCCATAATGGGTAATGTCTCTATAACGATTTACATTATAAAGTTTGCAGCTCAAAAACTATCACAGACAGTTTGTCATTAAAGCCATTCCTTCTAATAACAACATTAATTTTAAACCTAGTAATTGAATGAAGATAGTGATGAACCATAAAACTATGTCTGAGATACAGCATGCCCGAGATGGGGGCTTTGTTGCAGATAAAGGACAGGATCTTTTCACTTATCCCAAAGAAAGGCCTACTGATGTCATTTTAGGGATGGTATCTTAATTCAGCCAACTCCCTTACAAATGGGTATGCAGTGAAGTTATTCAGTTATCTAATAAAGTTATTAACTCAGAGTCCAACGTGCCAGGGCAGATGCTGCTGCTGTTTTCCATGGAGCAGCGTTTGGAGCCTGTCCCACCTCCGCAGCCCAGCGAGCTGTGGGGACAGCAGTGTGGGGATAGCACTGGCAGTGCTATCCATTGACTTGGGCTCAGGCTTGGATTGTGGTCAGCCGTTTCTAACATCAGCTCTTCACCACTGGGTATTTATTTTCTGAATTATGTTTGAGTTTTCCACAACTGCGTTTCAAGTTTCTTAAGCACCCATATATATTTGCAAATACACTGTAAAAAATGTTGTTAAGCTGTACAGCAGAAAAGGATTTAAAACGTAAGAGAACATTCATTTTCCCAGAAACTAAGTATATTAATAAATTTTGGCAGGACAAAGGGAAATTGTATTATTCTCATGAAGGCAAAGTTCTGTGCAGGCAGAACAAATCCCAGCTAGTGTAAGATGAAAACCACTGTATGCCAGACACCAAAATCTTCTCCAGAGCTGATGCCTAATGTGGCGTGCGTTCTTGGGAAATAGTGATCGTCATTCTTGCTGTTTGCAGATTAAAAGCGAAATGTAGACTTTGTCTCACTTAATAAACATACAAGAAGATAATTGAACGGCTCCAGCTTCAGTCACACAGTTCATGAAATCCTGCTAAAATGATGCAGCCGCCACCACAGGCTGGATGTTAGTTGCACCAGGCAGTGCTACATTGTTTTTTGTAGCCAGTGTTAATTACGGATCTCGTTTTCAGGCGCAGAGCTCCGCAGCGCATTTCCCGGGCAGAGTCAGCGGGCGCTGCTGTTTCCGTGGGCAATGGAAATGACCGAGGGCAGCGCTGGCGCCCGCTCCGCCGCCTTTCAGGGGAAGGAGCGGCCGGGGCCCGGCCAGGAGGCTGCAGAGCCGATCCTGCTGTTTCCTGCAGCGGGTCCGGCCCCGCTGCGCTCCCAGCGCCCGGCGGGGCCCGGGAGCCTCGGAAGGGACCGAGGCCCGGGGCAGCGGATCCCCTGCAGCCTCCGCCCGCCCGGGGGCGCTGCCGCCGCCGCCCCGCTCTCCTCCCTCTCCATGTCCTCTGCCCTCCGCCTCTGCCCTCCGCTTCCGGCGTTGCCATGGGTGCGCAGCTTCCGCTTCCGCCTTCCTTGGGACGGGCTCTCCGGTGGAGGCGGCGATGGCGGCGGCCTCGTCCTCCTCCTCCTCCTCCTCCTCTTCCTCCTCCTCTTCCTCCTCTTCCTCTTCTTCTTCCTCCTCCTCCTCCTCTTCCTCCTGCTCCTCCTCGGCGGCCGCCGCGGGTTGCCGGGAGGGCCCGGCGGTGGCGGCAGGGCCCGGCTGGAGCGACTCCCAGTTCCGCCGCTACTCGTTCGAGACGCGGCCCATCCCGCGGCTCAGCCACAGCGACCCCCGCGCCGAGGAGCTCATCGAGAACGAGGTGAGGGGTCCCGGGCGCAGGCACCGCCTCATCCCGGCCCTGTCCGCCCCGGGCACCGCGCGGGCTCTGCTGTAGCCGCTGTCCCGTTCCTCTCTGCTCTGTGGACATTTTTCTTCGGTGCTACAGTTGAGTTGTGAAATTGGCAGGAAACGTTTGTTTTAAGCCCTTTGTTGTCGGGATGGAAGTTGTGGTAGAAACCCCTGGGCACGTATTGATTGTGTTCTAAGTGCCAGCGACCACAGATGTAAAGGGTCCTTTGCAGTGGTGGCTCTCGTACTGGCTCTGTACCAGCTCAGTCTCCTTTTGGTAGGTTCGGTAGTTGGGTGTTTTAAGGAAAGTCTGCAAGAAGTTGTGTATGCACAGCTTGGGAACACAGTGCTGCCTTGGTTAGGTTGCTTACTACTGTTGTATGAGATAGGCGATGTACTTGGTCTTCCTTTTGTAGAGCTTCTTTTTTTGCTGTAGAAGAGATGGTCGGTTTTTTTGATGGTGGTTATTTGCAGTCCTCTGAGAAAAGAGATGAGTTCTGTTTCTGGATTCAGAGGGATCTTTTTGCTGGCACTTTCCCCTTCACAGCTGGGGCTGGAAGTGACCAGCCAGAATCTACTGTGTCTCCTGGCTACGTGGCAGGACCAAGCAGGCCCAGAAGTGTTGCCAGCTAGTGTTTGTCTAACCTTGCTGATAGAGACTGGCTAAGTAGATAGTGCAATCTGTCATCCCATTGCTACCAGGAGCTTACTGTAGCCCCAGGCCACCACTTTCTTAGAATTTCCTATCATGTCTTGCTTGGTTTTCTCCCCAGAACAAATATATGATTACTTCAAATGCCTTTTCCAATTCCCCATTTTGAAGGGGAGTTTTTGTGGGTGCAATAATGAATGTGTTTGTTCTTAAGTTCAAGAGGTCTTTAAATCAATAAACTTCCTGTTTCTCTCCAGGAGCCAGTGGTGCTAACAGATACAAATCTGGTTTATCCTGCTCTGAAATGGGACCTGGACTACCTCCAGGAAAACGTTGGCAATGGGGACTTCTCAGTGTATAGTGCCAGCACACACAAGTTTTTGTACTATGATGAGAAAAAAATGGCCAATTTTAAGAACTTCAAACCCAAATCAAGTAGGGAAGAAATGAAGTTTGCCGAGTTTGTGGACAGACTCAAAGAAATACAACAAAAAGGGAGTGCTGAGAGGTAAGTGATAAGTGGAGTGTGGAGGTTTCTCTATTTCTTCAGACCTAAGTAGGAGCTAAGTTTCTCTTCAGTGGGTGTTGATGATTAAAGTGTCATGAACTTTTTGGAATTTTTATTTGTTTCTTGTTAATAATCCTGCTTTTCCTGCAGGGCTTCTAGTTGACAGCAGCCTTGTTACCTTATTAGAAAAGTAAAACCAAACAAACTGTTCACACTGGCTGTGGGAATTTATTTATTTTTTCCTCCTCTGTGTGAGCCAGGGTTTGTATAGAGAAAGAATTAAGCTTCACTTTTTTTTTTTGGCAGGTAGTGGTATTGGTAGAGAAGCATGTTGTCTGATGTAAAGGTATAGGCTGTGGCATTCAGAATCCCAAGGCAGCTGGAGCTAACCCTCTTTGGGAATATAGGCCAGGTTGTGCACGTGCTGTGGATTGTGGGTGATGGCCTGTGCCACAAACAGAGCTGTGGGTCACTGAGAGGAGCTTCAGCTGGACATGGAATATAACTGTCAGCAGCTTAACCCTCAGTGTTTTCAGTCACAGCCCTCTAAAAGGAATTACAGATGTTTAATTGTGTCTTAATTGGAAGCAATCCTGCCCACTTGTCATCTGTGCCTTTCTCTTCTTTCTCAGCTTTAGGTATGCTTTTTCCAAGAGAGAAGTCAGTCCTTGCTCTTGGAAATGGGTTTTCTTCCAGCATTGCAGACAGCAGTCTGCAATACTGTGATTTGGTACAGATGTTAGATTCCTCTGATCCTCTATGTCTAAATGTAAACATGGCTTTAAGTAACTTGATACTGACATGTGCAGGCTCTCCTGAGCCCTCTTTTTCCCTCATGTAGTTCTGCTAGAAGAGATAACTGATATTGCAGGTGAGTTAGAGGGGTGGCATTCATCTAGGGATTTATTTGATAATGGCCAGTCTGTTTAGAGTTTCCTCCTCCTGCTCTGTGAGAGGATTGTTCTTCCTTAAAATTATGTTTTTCCCTTGTAATTGTTCAAGTTGAACTAAGATCTGTTCTCTTGTGTACTGGGAAACCTTACAGCAAAGTTTGCAGACTTTTTGAAACTGTTTTCTTCCATGGGTGTTGAAGCTGTCTAGTGATAGAACAGAATCTCTAGGAAGTACTTCTCTGTTTTGAAATCTTTCTGAAGAGACAGTATGTCTGTGCTCATGACAAAGTTTAATATTTGATTCCTGCTTTCTCTCTTTGACAATTCAGGCTATATCTACAGCAAACATTGAATGACACAGTTGGAAGGAAGATTGTAGTGGATTTCCTTGGCTTCAACTGGAACTGGATTAACAAGCAGCAAGGGAAACGTGGCTGGGGTCAACTGACTTCTAACTTGCTTCTTATTGGCATGGAAGGTAAATACCTTCTTCAGACTGAAGGAAAAAGGGAGAAGATTGCATCAGCAGTTCTGTATTTCAGTTCCAGAAGGTGTTTCAAATGGATTTTCCCCTATATCTGTGTGTTCCTTCAGAGGAGGTAGAGTAAAGCTTTGTGCTGGGAGGAGACTGTTGTCACACCTTAACTTGAGAAACAAGGAAAGGAATAGTCTGTATTTTGCCAGGGATGTACTCTGAATGCCTGAATGTCATGGAAAGGCTCTGTGTGATGCTGGTGGCACTGTGTTTCTAGTAACTGCTAATCATATCCTGGGATCTGTTTACTGTTTGCATGCTTCAGGCACTGTAGATTTAAAAAGCTCAAAGCCTGCAGATTCAAAGTGCAGAAAGGTTTGCAACTTGAACAGTGTTAGACTTCTGGGCTTTTCTGAGTATGTCCAATGTCTGCCCAGAAGGAAATCTGACTATTTCGTGAAACCTTTTTTCTTATTTGAGCTAGTACACTGTGAGGAGGAATTCTCTTTTGATTAAGACCTGATTTTTTTTCTTGAAAGCCTATAGGACAGTGGGAAACTTGAAGATGGGTAAATTCTAAAAGTATTTGGATAGAATAGAATTCCAAATTCATGTGGAGCCTGACTAAGAGGCAAGTGCCTTAGAAGGCAGAGGAACCACTCGGCTGTTGACAAGAACATCCTTTTAGAAAGTAATCTCAATAACTGGGGAAGAAATGTACACTGTTCTGTGAAGTGGGAGAGCCTATAATCAATGTGGCCAGCTGTCATGGTTTGACCCGGAAACAGGATTTCTGGGATGCTGTAGATAGGGCCAATGAGTGCTCAGATTTGAATATTGCCATCTGGCCCAACCACTGGGCATCGGATCCACCTCTGAGAACACAGGGTAAAAGCAGGGCTCTCCCCCTGGCAGGCCTCTTTGGATTTCCGGCGGGAAGCAGTTGGGTCTCTCCCCCGGCCCAGTTGCTGCCTGGGCGGGGGGAGGGGAAAAGCCATGCGGCCCGGCCCGGGAGAGGTAGAGCCTGGCCCCCCAAGGGTGGAAGGAAGAAGTAAAGAAATGCCGGGAAGCAATGGGCAGCCTGTTCCCCCCCCTTGGAGACAGACAGAGAGAGAGAGTGCAGCCTGTGTTTGCGGCCGTTACCTTGAAATTCAGTAAACATGTGCTGGCAGCAGGCAGCCCGGCTGAGGAGATGGTGGGGGGGGGGGGGGGGTGCAGCCAGGAGTCCAGCCGCTTGGAGGAGTTTTTAACCCTTCTTGGACAATGAAAACTTCACAGAACATTAACCCTTCCTAGACGAGTGATGAAGGTCTGGACCAGAGAGAGAGAGTGTGAGAGATGTTGGAAGAATGGAGAAGATGGAGTGGCATTTTATGCTGGACTCTTTTGTGTAGCCATGGACAGAGCCATGCTTCCGTGTGATACAGAGACTGAGTCGAGGGGGAGAAATGTCCTAGAGCCAAAGAAGATTCAGTGTGGGTACCCCTCGGCCCCAGGGGGTATATAAAATATGGGGGGGGGACAGATGTCCCAAAGGTGAGATACTGTGCTTTTCTGGAACTGGACAAAGCATCCTTAAAAAGACAACCCTGGAAGCAGTCCTGATCCCTGTCCGGTGGTGAGAGCACCGGAACAAGGATGGAAAAGGCCACCTCGACACATGGAAGGACTCCCTCTCCTCTTGAGGAACTGAAAGTTTGAGCAATCTAAAGGGGTGGTGCTGGACCCAGAATTGGTGATTTTGGAAGAAGTATTGTATTGGGAATTTAGGGGGGAGGAGGAGGAGAGTGTTTTTGTGAGGTTTTCATTTTCCTTGTGTTTTCTTTTCTTTTGTGTGTAGTTTAGTAATTGTTTTTGTAGTTTAGTTAATAATTTTTTTTTTTTTTCAAGTGGGAGCCTGCTTTGTTTATTCCTGGTCAAAATCTCACAGCAGACACCAGAGAAAATGTATTTTCGTGGGGGCATTTGGCCTTGTGCCAGTGTCAAAACTTTGACACCAGCATATCCAATTATAATTGTTCAATTACACAACCTGAATGGTTTTTTCCCCTTTACACCAAGTCATACTTAACCTACAGTAGTTTGTCTTTGCCACTTGTTTTACTAGCTGAGAACATAACATAAAATCAGTGGACCAACACTTCCTTACAGGCCATATAGTCACTAAAATTCTATTAACAGGTTAGCACAAGAACCAAGGAATTGTCTTGAACCAGCATGTGCTAGAAAAAGGAATGTCTTTAGAGCAGCATATATGCTGCTCTATTTAATGAAGTTATGGTGTTAACTGTTATCTTAATTCTTGCAGGCCAAGAGAGTAATATCTGAATTGGCAAACAGCCTGAAAAACAGTTTTTTGTGAGGAGTACAGTGTGAGGAGTAGAAAACAGCCCATTGTATTTAAAGATTTGATTAAATTTAAGATCCAGTGGCAACAGTCAAGCACTGTTAATCAGACTTGAGCGGTTGCTATTGGGAGCTCCATTGACAGAGATTGTTTACTTGTTTTCTTGAAAAACTTCTGGGACTTTTTTTTAAATCTTACCACTTTTCTCTAGACTAATAATCTTTGACAGTCTGTTCCACAACTTGTCATTTAAACGAAGTGTTTTATGAAAAAGCTCCCTATCAACATTCAGCATCTGATGTTCATTGGAACAAGCTGGAAATTCTAATCCTGTAGAGCATAAGTTGCTGAGTATGGATTTAGAATGGAAATTAAGTGGAGTAGCAGTTCCTCAATAAAGGCTGATGATAGGGTGTTTGTAACATTCCTATTGTCATTTTCCTTGTTTAGTTTCTGAATATGTGGGAGTATATTTTCTGTCTTCAGCAAGGAATATAACTTGCATCTCTTTCATACCTGAGAGTGTCTTGACTTTCTTTTCTCTCTGTGTAGGGAATGTGACACCAGCTCATTATGACGAGCAACAGAACTTCTTTGCTCAGATTAAGGGTTACAAGAGGTGTATCCTGTTTCCTCCTGATCAGTTTGAATGCCTCTACCCTTATCCTGTGCACCACCCATGTGACAGACAGAGCCAGGTGAGAGTAGCAGATCTGTTCTCTGCTCCACACCAAAATGGGCATTTGTAAAGATGCTTGGTGGGAGGAAGCTGCACTGGAGTTAAAGCTGCAAAATACTTGCTGAGCTTTTGCAAAACCTCTGCTCAGTTTTCAACAGCATTGGGGAATGCATTGGTGGTTTTCTGTTTGTGTCTGGTTCCAACTCACAAGTGCTAGAGCCATAAAAACCTTCTTACTGGTACACAATGGGTCTGCAGTTGCTACCTCCTCTGTTCTGCTTCATTGATCACTGGTCAAACACAGATTTGTTGACAGACAAATTTCAGGATTCCTAACTACATGGTACTTGGAGGGTACTGCAGGACCTCACAATAAAGCTAAGATACAAATGGAAACGTAAAAGCCATGTAAGGAAGACCAGGATGATTTGACACTGAGAGCCAATAATGAGGATTGTCATTGCAGGAAATTCTTCTGAGTTTCTTCATGTTTTCTCCTATCAGGTCGACTTTGACAATCCTGACTATGAGAAGTTTCCAAACTTCCGGAATGTGGTTGGCTATGAGACGGTGGTGGGTCCTGGGGATGTGCTGTACATACCTATGTACTGGTAAGAGGGATAGCTGGACTGTGATAAAAAACAGAGGCTTAAAATGTATTCTGCTTAGTGTTGGGTTGGCTCCTAAGAGTATTTTGTTTTTACTTCTCCAGCAACTGTGATATTTTCTGTGATATCTTGGGCCAGTATGCTTCTAACTCCTCTATCTGTTGGATGGGAATAGTAATTCCCCCTGACACCACTTTAATTGTACATGTACTCACTAACATGTGAGAAAAGGATCTATATTTAAGTAAGGAGAGCTTTCCAAAAGTTTTGAGGTCTTGATGCAGGAGGTATAGGGCCAGGCTTGTCTAGTGCTGTCTGAACTCATCATCCAAGGTATTCACTATAAGCTACAGCAATAGTTTCTTTTCTTTTTTTTATGTGATTTCCATGCAGGTGGCACCACATTGAGTCTCTCCTGAATGGGGGGATTACCATCACTGTGAACTTCTGGTACAAGGTGAGTACAAGCACAGCTTGGATAGCTGCATCTCAGATGATTTTTTCAGGTAGAGATGTATTGGCACACATTGTTGATATGAGAACTTCGTGGCACCAAGTCCTTTGCTTCTGGAAGCTACTTTTTCCTCTTCAGAGTTGTGTGTGTGAAGAACTGAGTGACTGGGGTACAGTGGAATAAGCTGCCAATACAGGAAGCATGCAAATGAGCTCTTTTTGATATTTCAGGGTGCCCCAACCCCAAAGAGAATTGAGTATCCCTTAAAGGCTCATCAGAAAGTGGCAATAATGAGGAACATTGAGAAGATGCTGGGAGAAGCCTTAGGAAATCCACAAGAGGTATGGAAAGAACCATGTGGTCACGGCTGTTGAAATCATTAAGGCATAATGCAGAGCTTGAGATGACAGCTGCTTGGCTCTGTAGGTGCCAGAGTGAGGGTGGGAAAGCAGGATTGCTCTTTGCTGATTCTTCCTGCAGTCTTCAGAAGGTCATTTCCTTACAAAAATGCAAGCTCTTAAAATTACAGTTATGGAAAGGACCCCTACAAACAATGAAGCAGTTGTTCTTGTATGTGGGAAAAAAGTGTACTTTGACTTTGGGCACTTCCAGGAAAGTGTTGTTCCCAAAAACTCCTTAGTCTTCTGTGCAGCAATGATACCCATTATATACAAAAAAAAAAAAAATTGAAACTGTTTCACCTGTTGAACCCAAGTCTCTTAAATAACAGAAATCTCCTCTATTAAGTCATGTGCTTCATCTTTAACATGTCTCTTGCTTATCTCTGAATTCTTTGCATTCTTAACTATCTGGTATATCAAAAAAAACACAGACTCCTGAGGTACTAAGTCTAAAAAGACTGAGGTACTAGGAGTATGCCTTTGAAGATCTGATCATCTGAAAGTGGAAATGCAGGTCAAGGATAGAAATGCTTTCATGGTCTGTAATCCTTACCACTGTGCAGAAACTTGTCTTTAGCCTCTCCTCTGAGATTATTTTAATGCCATAGCATTCTGAACTTCCCTCGATGGTTAGGAAGTCCTGAGATGTGAGAGTGGTCTTGACTGAAAAAAAAAAACCTGTAGCCCCCCCTCTTAGTGACCCCAGGGACCAGAGAGGATTCAATGAGTGAGAATGTTCCTTCTCTCCCTGAAAAGAGCAACCCATGATGACTATTGATTCCCTTCAATAGCATCTACTTAGAAATCACAAAGGTTAGGTGGGAAGTGAAAATGTTTCGGGCATGTTTCCACTCTGATGGAATGTTTTGGTGTCACCTGAAGTCAGGTGTTGACAGAGAACTCTGCAGTTTTGGTAGGGTATTTTGAGAATGTGTTCATGTGTGCCCCAGTGTTTTTCTAGAAAATACTTTGAAAGTGATTAGGTGTATCTTGGGCTCTGTGATGCAGAGGGAGCAGGCTCTGTGCTGCCATTTGTGTGTAACTGTCCTGGCTAATGACCTGTTTTTGCTTTGAACAGGTGGGTCCCTTGTTGAATATGATGATTAAGGGCCGCTATGACTAATGCCTGGTGCCCCTGGCTGATGTTGGAGCTGCTTTGTTCACAAGCAATGGAAGATACTGAGCGCTAGTATTGCACGCAGCACTTAACAGACTGATGGGTTTCCTGGCCTGTCCTGGCCCCACTACAATAAAGGGGCTACTGGAACTGCAAAACCATTAGTACCCTATTCATCCTCCACTCTCATCTAACTGAACCTCCCAAGAAAGAGTCTGCACTTACTGGAAGCTGGATTCATGCTCACTAACTTGTTTATTTTCATCCCTCTGCCCTGTTTACCACAAAAAGGAGCATGGCTTCTGGCACTTGGATGTGTTACTTCAGGATTTTCAGGCATATGAAGAAGAGCTTGGAGGATAACCAGGAGCAATATTGTTTCCTCAGCCTCATGGGGTTTGGACCTCTTGGCTGGGTTTGTGTGTTGGTGGCAGCAGTGGATATAAGGCGGGAAATGTTAGGTTTCACAGTCCTCTGTTGTTAGAGGACCTGTCCCTGCTCAACTCTGGCACCTTTTTGTATTCATGGAAATGAACATATGAGATGGCCTGTGTGCATTGAGCAACTGGACAAATGATTCAGTTCCTTTAACCTAAGACATCTATGCTTTGGATGTAGTACAGGGTAGAGATCAGAATGAATTTATCTAGTGTGTGAGCACCAAATCCTATGCTGTCCAAATAACATCTGTCTTGTATGAGTCTAGATAAATCTCCTTCCTGACAGCTTTTTCTGGGGAGTGAAGGCTTCTCTCCTGCTCTTTTGAAGCTGCAGTATGGTTAAAAGGGGATGTAGCATTATGAAGGGAGATGCATAAATGCCAGGGCACTCTCCAAGTCATGAATGATTAAGCCACATTTTTAAATTAAATTTCCAAGGGATGCTGAGCTCAACTGTCACAACACAGTGTCAGATAGGTACAGAGCCTCACTTCTCCCCAGCAGGGTGCTGGCTCCTGAGACTAGCACAGGAAAGTGCCCTTTTTACTGAAACTGCAAGAACTCAAGTGTGTGTGGCTGCGTACAGGTGCGCGCGTTTGTGTGATTTTGTGTGGCTCCTGTCCATCAGTTAAATCCATGCCAGTGTGTGGTTCTCTTCCTTGTACAGTCATGTGAAAGAGTTCAGGGCTTTGCGTTTAAATGTGATTAAGTTTATCTTGATCCTTTTTGTGTTCCGGGACTTGACATGGCAGACTGGGAAGTGACAAGACCAGAGCACAGGAACCAGATAAGCCTCTGTTTGAGTCCTCAGTAATCACTCTGAAAAATAACTTTGCTTACCTCCTCCTCCTCCTCTTCCATGCAGAAGCCTTAGGCTCATGTGGAAGCTGGCTTTTTATTCCCTGAGGCGTGCTGCACTGCTGTCCCTGGTTTGGGGGGTGGTGCAAAGATCTTGTACTTGTGATGCGATTGTAATGGGTTCCAAAAGCTAGAGGTGGGAGAAGCTGTTTCATAGCCCATGTATCTCATCCCAGAAAGCGTAGAATTTGTTTTGTTGAGGCTTTCCAGTGTTTCCCCTGTTGTGCTGGGCTTGTTCTGATGTGGGTTCTGATAAAAGTGTAACGTGCTACTTGAGAAGTGCTCCATCTTTGGTCTCAGGTCCCATCTTTTGCTGGGATAGTGCATGCACCACTTGCATTGGGCTTGTCTTTCACAAAAGAGAAAGGCTGCTCAAGCAGGAGGAAACAGGAGGTCCTGAGGCAAGTTTTCTGGCTGCTTTATTGGTCAGAATAAATGAAGTTTAATTGGCAGCTACAGGGTCCTTGTTCAAGAAAAGTGTGTCACTGAGTAGTCTGACTGCCATGTTGCAGGCTCTCCAGAGCTGTGGTTAGATCCAGACTAAGGTCACTCAGCTGGATGCTTATCAATGCTCAGCCTTGGGACAACTGGAGAAGAACCTTCTGACTGGCCAAAAGCAAGGCCTTCCCAGGAATCTTGGGCACATGCCCTTTGTTGAAAGATGGTCAAATTAAATCCCATTTCTGTGCTATTTATTCAGCACTTGGTAGTCTTCAGTACTGCTTGTTAGACACCATCAACTCTTGAAGCTCAGGGTGGGAGTTCATATCCCGTGTGGAGAGAGAATGGTACTTACAGAACTTTTAGGATCCTTTTTTTTCTTTTATTTGCCAAAGGTCTAACTTTTAAAGTGTCTGAACAGGTTTTGCTGCACTTGACTTTGTGAAAGCTCATTTACAATGCACTGATGGACTGACTCCCTCCCTCTTCCCTTTTCACCTTGTGCTTTCAATGCCCCTTGCCATGGTATTGGGAAGCTGTGTGTTGTGTGCAGGGGGTGGGGTGTGACAAACACATGGTACCTTCTGAAGTGTAGTTCTTAAATACAACCAATGTTGAACAACAGAATGGTGTGGCTTTTATTTTGTGACTGGCTGTGTAGAAGAGCTCTATAAGGACGTGTGTCTAAATCTACCTTTCAGTCTGACAACTCCACTTGTGTTCTTCACTGGTTAAGGCTGTTGGTCTCCAGAACTGCCTTCAAAACAGCAATACCAATTGCATTATTATGTGTCTTCACATCTTTCACCATAGTACTTCTAGAAGCCTGAAAGGAAAGCTGGGAATAAGATGGTGTGCTTGTACCCTGTCAACAAGAAGTGTTAGTGGGCAGGGAAAAATTCCCTTCCCTGCTGACCTGCATGGTGTCACCATACTCTGGATGATGGAGCAAACTACACAAGCAGGCCTGATGAACTCAATTAATTGTCCTTGAGATTTTGGGGGGAAACTTCCTGTGTGTAGCTGTGCTGTATGTTAGCAGCCTTGGGAGATGAAGCCCTCTCTACCTAGTAAACGAAAGTTATTTTAAGTAATATTAACTCCACAGCAATCTTGAAATGTAACCATTGGTGAAACGCTGACTAATTCTGAACTAATGGCTAAGATGTAGTAAAATAGGGAAGAGTTGAATAGTAGGTAAAGGATGTTGGCATTGTGGGAGAGAGAGATGCCTCAGCCTGGGCCACTTCAAATGGCACTCTCCTCACACCCTTGGGGGACAGGGTGAATGTGAAGGGAGTAGGAAAGCCAAGTGCAGAAAGTCTGGCTCTGGGTGCTCACCCTTCCCTGCTGTGCCTGCTGGGATCATCATCTCTGAACACCCTTGCTTGTGTTCCACTGAACTTTGTGATCTGCTGTGTCTGATCCTTTCAGCTCTGCATTGCCTCTTGGATAACGTACAGGTGGCATCTGAGCTTTAGCTCAGAAATGTTTTGGTTGTACAAAGAGCACAGGAAACTGAGAGATGAGAACTGTGTCATTTGAAAACTAGGTCAGAGGCCAAGATTTTTCTCATTTGTACTTACAGTCTTTTTCTAATTTTATTTTATTAACTTAGATTCCTTAATACCTTTCTTCTCCCTGCTCCTTGAAAAGAGGTATTCTTCTGAGGAGAAGTCTTAATCCTTGTAAATCATAGCTGCAGAATCTTTCCTGTGTAAGGAGAAGCACATGGATTTTTTAGCTGATCCACTTGTTCACCGCCTTATTGATCAGGGTCATGCTCAGCTTAGGGATATTTGGAGTGATAAATCAGGCCTAAGGTGAAGCCACGAGGTGAGGATCAGGCCTGGGCTGAGGAGGTATCAGACACAGCTGCAGTGCAGTCTGACTCAGCTGGGGGCAAGGGGTCACCCTTGGCATCAAAGCAGCTCTTGAGAGAGAGAGGGGCAGGCCTGGGCAGAGACTTCTTTTGTTTGCAACGGCTCTTATCAATGGCCAAGCTGACCTTGAACACAGCCAACTGTCCTTTAAAGCCGTAGAATGGGGGTAGTGCTCTCAGGGTCTCAGCAATCTCCTGGCAGGCCTTTGTTAATGCATGGTCTCAGCCCTGGAAGCAGAGCAGCAATTGCAGCAGAGGTATTGCCTTTGCTCATGTGTTTCTACACTTAGAGAAATGCATTTCTGCCTCGTGTGTGTGAGAAGCTTCCTTGCACTCTTGCTTCTGGTCTTCATCTTCTGTTCCTGTTTCGGAACAGAAAGCAATCTCCCATCAATGTCCTCGGAAGCTCTGAAGCCACCATCTTCCCTGGGCACTTCTCTGCATTGCTGCTGCCTAGACAGAAAGGGAAAGATGCTGTACTGTGACAAACACATGCAAAGTAAGTTCTAATTACTGCCTCGAAAAGTCAAATATTTGTTGCAAGCAGAGGACTAATTGTGGGGGGAGGGAGCGGAAGTCGAGGCTCTTGGAGTGTAAGTGGAACAGATGCCCGGACGCCTTGGGGAAACGCAGCTTTCCTCTACAAATCAGAGCTTTAAATTACAAGGCTTTTACCAACGAGAACAGTTGTGGGAAGTCGTCTGCTCTCATTTGCGTAATGGCTTCTGTCACTGGTGATTAGACACAGGATGAAGGAAAAGAAATTTGACAATTAGGAATGAGCGATCATTAATCAGAATCTTTGTTAGAAGGAGGGAAGGGGGGGATAATATCCCACAAACAATGGAGGCTGCCACTAGACCCACTGTGAAGTCCACAAGATGCATAACTAAGTGCTCCTGTTGCTCCACAGAGCCATCTCTGCCTAGGTACAGAGCAGCAAAGAGGGTTTGTGTGGCTTGAAAAGCTTGGGGAGGAAGGCAGTGAGGCAAAATCCTTCCAGTCCTACTTAGTAAGGGAGAGAGCATATCTGGCAGACCAGTCCTTCCCCCACTGACACCTTGCACTTCCATCTCGATGCCTGGCCACAAACTGACAGCAAAAACCACAGAAACAAGGTCTTAAATTTTCTGTCTCCTTTCTCCACATTTTGCATGCAGTTTGTGGTGTGGAAGAGAGCAGGCAGGGGCCTTGACTGGCATGCAGCAAGCTTAGGATAGGCAACATGAAAGCAGTTTCAGGCTCTTTTCCTGATAATGTCATTTTCTACAAGAGCAATGAAGAACCTGATGGACTGCATGACAGGTAAAGAAAAGGAGGCAGTGGTGACTTCTCTGTGTCTGTCATTTGCTGTCTTGCCTCATCATCCACTCATGCACAATCCACTATATGCTTTTGTTTGGGTTTTGTCGGCTTTGATCGAATTATCGTACCTATGGGATCTATGTTACCTGGTTTTCCTACAGCTGTCATTCATGGTCTTGCAGGTTAAACACTTTGGTGTAGTTTGCATGAAGAGGCATTGCCTCTGATTAATCAGCAGCTCTAACAGGGGAGGGGACAGGACAGACCATTTGTGAGCATACAGTGTTGGTTCATCTGAACACTTAAGCTTACTGGATCCATTGATTTCAGTGGCAGTTGCTGTCTTTGCAAGGCTAGGTCCTTTACTTGAGGTGAAGGTCTCCATCAGGGTGATTATTCTTTCTGTAACTGGAAATCAAAGCAGATACAAAGGTAAAACAGTGGGAGCTCACACTGTGGCCCAGCGCGCCCAGGACGCTGCATTCTGCTGCATTCCAGCAGGGAGGGACTGATAACAGACTGAGTGAGCTGAGCTGCAACCCACAAAGAGGACCTTCTGAATTTGTCATCTCTTCAGAGCAGCAAGAAGTTTTGTTATTTAGTATTGTTCATTTTTGTGCTGGTGAATGCTTTGCCGGCTAAATAAACAGTTTTTTTCCACTTTTCTCCAAGGAACTATTTTCCCAGACCAGTTGGGGGAGGGGCTTGCTCAAATCTGTTTTCTAGAGGAACCCCTTTAGAGGTTTTCTCCCAAATTTGCCCTAAACCAGAACAAAAGGGGAGAGCTGAAGCCATGTTGTCTCATTCTCTGCTGGCTCTGAGCTCAGACAAATGAGAGCAGCTTAGATTTTCAGCCTCTTCCCATGGCTAGTGTTCACCACAGGAACTCAAATGAAAGAGAGAACAGTAGATCTCAGGACAGGATCTAACAGGGTTTTCCATCCAGAGCTCATCACGACAGCAGTTAGGAGAATCACTGGTCACATTGCTTAGGATGGGAAGGTATGTCAGGTAGTGACTTTTATTCCCTCTTGAACACAAGAGGAAGGCTGCTCCTCATTTACAGCAACACTTTAAATGTGTGCTTACATTTGGAGTGCACCTTGTGCTCTTTGTAGAGGGGGAAGGTAGATTGTGCTGTAGTAGGTAGCAGGGTCAGAATTCACTTAACAAACTTGCAGCAAACCCTGAGCAATCCCAGACCTTGACACGGCAGGGCATTGCCCTTTCTGTAAGAAATGTCGCTCTACTAGATGGCAGGAGCACAAGTGTGACTTTTGTCCCAGTGTCAGCTGTGGTTTTTTTTTTTTCCTGAATAGTCAGGATTTGCCATTGAATGCCTTGATGGGGAGGACCTTTGGGTGTGACTTAACCTCTTGGGAAGCCAGGAAGGGAGGCTGTCCTGTGTGCAGGTAATCTGTGTTACCAAATCTGCTGCATGCTCTGTGCCCCTTGAGCTGCTTAAGCAGTACTGGCCTCATGCAGTGAGCTGTGTGAGGGCTCGAGCTGAGCTGAAAGCAGCTAAAGGGGTGAGGTCAAACCATTTGCTTCTATAAAAGGACATTCTCCATGTCCACAGAGAGGGCACATGGGGTGATAATAGCATCCAAGGGGATAGTTTCTGTAGAAGAGATTAGTAGCACAGGCAATGGGCCGATTCTGCTGCAAGTTCCCTTGCCAGGACCTCTGATATTCTGAAGCTGCTCCCAACCATCTGTGTTTCATTGGGTTAAAATCCTTCTGGCAGCAAAGAATTACTGATGCTGGTGGGTACTTGGGTCAAATGCCAGTCAATACAGGCTGTGGAGCTGGAGGCAAGGCCTTGCTTGGTATTTGAGGTAATAAGCTTCTGGTCTGTCAGCTCACGGGAACTGCAGAGTTTTGTAGAACTGAGGTGTCACAGGACCATGTTACTTGGGCTGTCAGGTCTGACACTGCTCTGGTGGAGCAGGCCTTAGTGCTCTTTGAGCCTGTGTTTAGGAGTGGTGCACACCTGAGGAAGAAATCTCCAAGTGGAATTGGGGGCTGTGAAGGACCCATTCATCTGCCACCAGTTCACTCCAAGCACAGCCTGGGGCCTCTTGCTTCCAATTCCTCCCCAGCACAGAACAATCCTGTGTCTCCTGCTTTTGCTATTTGTTTATAGCTCTCCGCATCCCATCTGTCTTTCTCTTCTCCTTCCTCCCGTTCTTTTTCCCTCCCTCCTCCCCCTCATTCTCTGTAAGCGATTAATCATTTTGACAGGCTCAGCGATGGCCTTTATTTCCTTGAGGCAGCCAAGAAATGTCTGTGAGCACCTTCTCTACCACCCCTCGTGTTCCCTGGCCAATCAGATCAGCCACTTCGCTTGGAGTGACACCGTCAGGAACATGGAGAGGGGAGCACGGGGGAAACTCCAGCAGGGTCAGCTGGGAAATGGGCAGCGGGGCAGCATCCAGTTGGGTTGCCATGTGGGCCCCCATTAGCTGTAATGAATATGTCATTTCACTATAGCTTGAATGTGTCATACTTTGCTCCCTCTCCCTCTCCTGAGGCTCCCCTTCAAATCTTGGTTTCAGTGCAAAGGCAGTTGAGAAGAAATTTGGCTTCTCAGGAACATATCAGCCTCCAACAGAGTGGCTGAAAAGCTGTCAGAAGAGAAAGAAGAGCAGGCTGAGATCATCAAGAGAAAAAGAATGAGGATGATTTTGCAGATGGATGTGGAAGTCTTCCTGGGAAACTCCCTTTTGTCATGTGCAGAAAGGAAGTTGCTTCTGAGTCTCTCTCATGGTTCACCTGGACTTGTCATGTTGTCATGAGGATGCTTTCCATTCACCTGCAGCCTGAGAATCTCCTGGGCCACAGTACCTGCTCTTGCAAATGCCCTGTCACCTAACTAGGATGAAAATGGGGTACATCAGATGTGTGATAGTTCCAAAAGGATTTTATCATCTGCTGTTATCAAGCTTTACAGTACCCACTGTCCCATCAGCATGGAATCGAGGAATGCTATACATATAGAATTCTCTTCCCTCTCATGGATGAAAGCTGATATCCTTCACAGTGGGAATGAGAGGTAATAATAACCATTCTCCTTAGGGGTTCTGGGGATCTCTAGGGACCCTCTGTGCAGGGCACTGGATTGTAACTAACATTTACAGAAGAGATTGTGAAGGAGAGAAAGAAGATGTAGGTGTTGTGCTAGAGGTCAGATAGAATGTGATGTAAAGATCTGGGATAAGGTGGTCAAGTATCATAAGGTGGGAGACTGAATACAGAGACTCAAGGGATCCTCTCTGGCCTCATGCATTAAACCAGTAAATAAGCCCTGAGTTGAGCCTAGAAGAGAGTTAATAGTCTTATCCCAGATAAATGGCTCTAGCATGAGACTGTTCCAACTCTATTGCACCAAGGAGCGTGGTGGATAGAATGAGCTGTGCTTTGAAGTCGCCACATCTTGCAGTGGCAGGGAGGCAATAACACAGGGCCAAACCCCAAAGCTCAATGCAGCTTCTCCTCTGTGAGATGCAGCCAGGCAGGTGACAGCTCCCAACTGAGTTTTGGAAGCTCAGACCCTCTTACTTTGCCACGTGAGCTTGAGTTCTAGCAGCAGGCTGAATGGGCTCAGTGAAGCAGCCAAGGAAAAAAACACCTCTTGTTGTTTGTTTCCTCCTCAAAAAAGTTGCCTTTTAGGTACAGACCTAAAAACTGATACAACCTGAGTCCCAAGGGAGGGCAATGAACTCATCTGGAATAAACACCTGTGCCTCTTGAGGGCTGACTGCATCAGAAGTCTGGAAGGTAGAAAGTCTCAAACAAAAGAAGAGTTAACAGGCACTTTCCAGCAGGCAGTGTGTGCTCCCTCTGACAGACATGCTGCCCCATGTCTTGGGAGTGGCCTCTGCCAGGGTCACTGCTGGGTTTCTCTCAACCAGCATTTCTCTTAAGTAAATATTGATTTTGTGCTGGTGGTGCTAATCAGTGTTGTTGAAAGAGAGGCTGTAAATGCCTGGCAGAGCAGTGGTGGCCCTTCTTGGCAGCCAGACTCGCTCATTTGCCTTGTTTTCTGCACACTTGTGCTCATGGGTCCAGGGTGAGGACCACTGGCTTTGGACTGCCTCACTAGTGGCCACTAACAGCTTTAGTGCCTCTTCTCCTGTGTAGGGTGGTTATGTTTGCTCCCATGAGTTCAGTCAAGGATGTTCATTAGCAGCAGACATGCAAACTGGCCTGTCCCTGGACAGTTTGCGTCCAGTAAGAGGTAGTAACATTTCTTTTTTGGGCATAACACAAGAAACAGTCTGAAGGCAAGGCAGAGGTTATCCCAGATAACCCAGGATGTAAGGGAAGTATCAGGTGATTCTATTTCTCTATGTAAAATCTTTTGTGGATGTTGTAGGCTATGTTCTTCGGTCTCCAGAGTCATGAAGAGCTTCCTCACCAAACTAGCCTTTTGTCTGTCAGCAGAGCCAGTCAGCAGTGCCAGCTCAGGCGGATGGTGATGGAATGAGAGTGGTTGATCATGACATGGCAGATGTTTGCCACTTGCCCACAGTGAGTGTCCACACCAGGCACTGGAGAGGGTGGGACATTGCAGAGCAAGGACTGTAGAAGCAAAAGCACTATTGCCACACCAGCACAGTATTGAGGCTTGGCTCACTGCTGCAGCTGAGCCAGCATTCTCTGCTCTGTGCTGAACTGGTGAAAAGAACAAGCTCACACGGGGATGCCAATGTTGCTGTGTAGATCATGTTGCCTCTCCTCTCCTGGAAGACTGACCTGGCTGACAGTGTGACTTGCCTAGCTGCAAATGGGAAGGTATAGCCATCAGGAGTTGAAATCTCCCACAATAAGACAAGCTGGACTGTGTCCAGTTAGTTGAAGGCTAAATGAGAACTTGCCTTCACTTTTTGGGGTTGAGGATCTAATTTCAGAACTTGTCTGTGCTGCATGCTGTGCTGTTGCTGTCCCAATGGATTTTTTTCAGGTTCAGGTGCTAATCAACCTTGTAGCAGCCTGGGTCATCCTCTGTCTCCTGGAAAATCTGAGATATCCTTGGGTATTGGCAAGCATGTCCATGTCGTGTAGCTGTTCCAGACTTACAAGCAGCACCTGGTGCTCAATGGGAAAGCTGGAGCATGACGTTAACTTTGCACATTCTGGTAGGTGACTGAGGTGTTTGTGCCCTTGGAGACTTCACAATTGGAGACTGGGTCAGTTGGTTTTAAGAATCTCACATTTTGCAGTGTCCATCCAGTGGAGACATTTGTGTCTGAGCTCTGTCTGTCTGGGTTGCTCTGAACATTATGGATGTGTTGCTGCTGTCTTTGCGGAGTGGATGAAAGTGTTTGTGGTAAAATGTAATCAAGTGGAAAATTGCAGTGCATATAAACACATATGGCACTCAATGACTGGGCATTAGGCACAGTGACTGCAGGCAAAAAAAATTATCTGTAAACGTTTCGCAGCAAGTTTCAAAATCTTAAAGAACAATAAGATATTAGCAATTTAATGGGGTGATTCAGCGAGGCAGCGATCCTTGGGTTGGGGGAACAAGGATGCATGCAGCTGCAGTGACGGGAGTGGCTGGGATTACTCAGCCAAGCTCAACAAGCCCTGTCTCCCAGCACAAAACAGCTGCCAAAGGTTTCCTCCACATGGCAAGGTGGCTGTGCTTGGAGAGGAGAGAGCCAGGAGGTGGCTCATGAACCTTACCATTGCCACCTTCCAGCCCCCTCCAAGAGCCTGCTGTTTACAGCAGCATTTGGAAGAGGTTGTGTGTGGTCAATGAGGCAGAACTGATGGGCAAGGTGGATCAGGCCTGGCTCAGGTTGAGAGCTGTGAAGGCACTGCAGGTCAGTGGCTGCCTCGGCCTCCCAGAAAGGGAGAGCTGGGTCTTGTTCATCTCCTGTGCCTTCAGGCTCCATCTGCTTATGCTGCCCAGGATAGCACCTTTCCAGCTACTGCAGAAAACACAGCAGCCCAAATTCTTCCTCAGGGCAACTATTTTGCACCTTGCCCAGGAGCTCTGTCATCTACTGGAACTGCACTTGGATCTTGCACATCTAAAACCATGGGAATCACTGCCTGAGCAAGGTGTCTGTCTCCGTTGCTTTGATCCCACCACTTACAGGGAACATGCCAGCCTGTGAAAATTATTTTTTCCTGAGTGACAGGAGTACCAGAAAGGTGTTTTTCTTTTCTTGCCATATGCTGACTCCCCTTTTTCTACACAGGAAAAGAGTTACCTGTGAGTGGGGGGGGGGGGGGGGGGGGGGGGGAAGAACCTTGCCAGTGTCACCTGGCTGTACCTTTCCCAAAGGACATAGGAAAGGAGCTTGAATACTAGGAGGAATATAGTTTTGATGGCTCTACTGACTGCCTTGAGATCCTGGATCTGGGAGACAAAATTGCACAGCAGTTAATGGGAGAACAGCTTCTAAAAGAGTAAAGAGGGCACCAACTAGGAAAACCAAGGATATTGGCAGTTTGGCCCAGCAAAGCCTGGCTGATTCCAATGCTCTCTGGGGAGAAGTCTTCTCAAACTAACCTGTGAGTAAGATCTGCCCAAGTGAAATAAAAATAAACAAAATCAGTGTTTCTTGGCCATAACTGGCTGCTTTCCAGGAATTCAAGGAACACAGTGGGGCCCAAAGCTGTTGCAAGTAGAGCAGTAGGTTCTCTTCAGATCTCTGCATGGGTTCTTACATTTTGAGACTGGTTCATATACCACCCTGAGAACATTCCTTTTCTTGTATACAATCCTGGAAATGGAGACCCAAGTACCTGGATCATTAACAAAGTGTAACTGGTGAGATTACAGGCAGGTATGTGATGGTGTCCTTGGCTTCATCTAGCTGACTGCCTATGGCTGGATTTTGGTAAGACAACATGTCTACCTCACTTGCATATTCAACTCTGTATAAAATTGGTGAAAATAACGGTGGGAGAAGCTTTTAATGAATTGTTATTAAATAAAGTTTATTTTCAGTATATGTTTTTATCCATTTAAGAAATTCTTGCTTTTAATCTTATCTCTTTAAATGTGGTATATTAGAAAGAAAGCTTGTATTCCTTGCCTTGTGTCACCTGCTGGTTTAGGCAGTTGTGGTGTTTACATCTATAAACATTCTTGTTCTTTCTGATATGTAAAGTACCATAGGGAAGCCATACAACTAGGAAATCAAGCTGATGAGGCATGTCTAACACTACTGAGTACAGATACATTTACCTACAGAATTCCCCTGTCTTCATAACAATCAGATGAACCCAGCCCTCCAAAGATTGTCCAGGAAACTCACAAAGCTCTCTGCTGTGGTTGGTTTTGAATGTGAAGTTCTTCTCAAGACTTGTCTCTTTTCAAAGGCTCTGCATTTGCTTGAACTAGCTCCCTGTCTGTTCTACTCTCTGCTTCATTACCTATGGGCTGCAGCTTGTTTCCACCTTCCTATTTTCTCTGGGTATTTCCATGCTCCTGCAGCACTAAACCCAGTGGTTTGAGTCTCCCTCCCTCCCTCAGATGAAAGAAGGGGTTACTAATCCCTGTCCTTTGCCAGCTTGATGTCATCAGTCTGCACATGGATCTAGAGGCAGAGGTCTCCTAGACCATGTACCTGTGGTGTCCAGAACAACCAAGTCTTCACCTACCTACCCACGTCAGCTTTCTGAGAGAACAGCAGCTCTTGCCTCCTGCAGCTGAGAGAGAGGATCACATCTGCTGGCTTTTGGGTGGAGATGTAACACCCAATTTCCACAGGGAAGGGCAGGACTAAAGAACAGTAAGGCTTTCCCTTTCTGAGTACACTGGTATCATTAGACCCTGCTACTCTCTGCCCTCTTCTCTGTTCACCCATTAATCTTCTTGAGACCCTTGCATGCATAGTGCTAGATAAAAACTCATCCTCAGGACCTATGGACTGCTCAAAGCTCCCCACTCTGGTTAGTGTCTGCTTCAGATGGAATTCAGATGCATCAAAGGTAATTTCACTCATCCTGCCCTGGGGTCAGATCAGGCATGAAGCCTCTGGATGAAGGAAACAGAGCTGTGATCCAGGGTTGAGTGGATTCCAGTGCAGATGGAAGTAAATGTGTGATGGTTGGATTTTCTTGGAAGTATTTATTATGGTGTGTTTGCCTGAGGCATGCTTTGGCCTAGATAGAGGTCTCTGGCATCAGAGGAGGCTTCTAGGTGAGCTCTCAGTCATGGAACTGCCCTTCAGCATGAGCAAATGAACTACAGGCTGAGGCAGGACCCTGCACTTGTGAGCTGATGTGCACCAGTTTCCCCAGGGAATTGCTGGGAGAATGTGGCTTAGTCGGGAGAGCCTTTGCTGAGCTGCTTACAAGGGGAGGTGCTCCTGAGGAATACTAAGAGAGGGAGGTCTTTATGGTTTCCCATGGACAGCAGGTATCTGCCCTGGCCCTGAAGGTCCTACCTGCACTGGCAGCTGCTTCTGTGCCCAAGGATTAGAGTGCTGTTGCTGTCACCCTGGTGAAGGTCCTTTGAAGGATGACACAGGGATCTGCCTTTGGTCTTATGACCCCAGGAGGGGAGAAAGTCCATGAGCAGTTGTGTGAGAGACTTTGTAATTAGCTGCTGAACCAGAAGTCTGCTCTCTTTGAGTAGGTACAGCCATCTCCACTGCTCCTGTGACACTTCTCACTTCTCTTCTTGCTCAAACACCTCTCTGAGACAAGCAACTGATGGTGGTGCCCTTAACGCAGGTCAAGAACAGAAAAATACTCCTCAGCAAATTTTACTTGCTTGCAGTAGCAGGTGGTTTGATGCTCAACAGGCAAACTAGAGATGGTTTGATAGGGTGGATAGAGTGCATGTGCTGGCTATTGCTATGACAGATTATGAAACCACCTGAGTCACCTGTCCCATTGTCCCCACCCACATGGAGGCTATGGTGCTTGAAGCAGGTCTGCCTGTCACACCTGAAAGAGCTGTGCAGCTCAAGCACAGCCAGGGAGAGATTTTTAAGTCAAAAAGCAGCTGTTCAGTCACTTGGTGTAAGCTGGTGGATAACTAAGGGAATTCTCTTTGTTTCTTTTGTCTAAACCCCTCCTTCCCAAAGGGAGTCCTGTCAGGGTTTGAACGCACTGGGACAGAAAATGTACTGCTGCTCTGAAGAATTTGCTGCAGAGGTGAAAGGCTCCCATCACTTCATATAAAACCCATCACTGAAAATGGGAATTTTTGACTGAAATTTGTCTGCATTTACTGTAGGTTCTTTTTTTCTCTGTCAGCATCTGAAACTTGTATGGAAAGGGTCACACTGCCCTGGCCCCCAATACTCAAGCTGCCTTTGACCTTTGAGTGCTGTTCCAGCTGCTGTGCTGATTTTTGGTTTATTTGGGCTGTAGATGCCCTTGCTGGTCAGCAGCTACACCTTGCTGGTTGGCCTGGCCTGTCCTGCAGGAGAATTTGCCATCCGGCCAGCTGCTGCCTTTTCCATACCTGCAGTCTTTGATGCTGTGATGACAACCTGCCTTTCCCACAGCGACTCTCCAGGTCTGCAAGGGAGGACTCTGCTCCTCAGGAGCAGCTGTGATGAGCTCTCTCTTGGTGCAGCAGCCAAGGCATTGCTGTCACCTCTGGCAGCTGCTGTACAGCTGTCAGACTCCCTCGCTCCTTCCCCAGCAGCACAGAGCTGGTGCCGATGCCTGCTCATGCTGGGATTGCCTCCTGCATGCAAGAGACTGGATAGTGGTTGCTGGTTTATTAGATGTTGCCCTTGAAAGGTTCTGTCAATTACTGGTCTTGCACCCAAGGCACAGCCAGGCAAACACTGCCCAGCCATTTCCAGGCACTGGACAAAGTGTATCTACCTGATGCTGGATGTGTCTGCAAGTGCCCATTCACACTGGGACTACAAAAAGCAGCGGTGGGTGAGCAAATTTCCATGTTATGGCCCTGCATGAGGGTTACAGTGAAAGGGGGTGGCTGTGGCGGAAAATAAAAGTCCTGGGATCTGACAGTGGCAGTGTTTTTCAAGTCCTTTAAGGCAGACAAATAATCGGTTAGTGAATAAATTAGAGAGCCATCCTGTGTGTCAGGAAGAGGAGAGCTCAGACGCAAAGGGGCCAGGATTTGAAGTGTCTGGACTGTGCTCTAATTCGGGGACAATGGTGTTGATGAAGGTGTCTGAGGTAAGTGCAGGGGGAGAGCAATGAAAAGGCCCGGGTGAAAGCAAGGCAGACAGACAAAACCAGCCCCTTCCCTTGCAGGGATGGGAACGGCAGCTCTAGGGGCGTGTGGCAGTGACCCGCGGTGGGACAGTGACCGCGGGCACAGCCGGAGCTGCCGGCCGGGCAGGGCGGGCAGTGCCGCTCGGAGCCGCCGTGCGCTGCCCCGGCTCAGCCACGGCGTGGAGCCCGCGCTCCGTGCGGCGCTGCCGGGGCTGCCGCGGGCACCGCGCCAGCGGGCAGCGGGGATGCTCCGGCCTGCGGAGGGGATGCAGGGGGTTAGGCTGAGCCGTCAGCAGGGTCAAAAACCTGATTCTGAGCTGAGAGACCTTAGCAGCATTTTTACCATGGCAATCTTCTCTGGCACAGAGCCCTCGTATCAGATACACCAGGCATGGATCTGAATCCAGTTTCAGCCTCAGTTTGGAACCTATCTGCCAGACCTGGGTTGGACTTGCCTCTTCTCGACCATACCTAGAGTTTCTGGGGACGTATGTGAGTCCAGGCGCCTACACTGAACACTGGCATTAGGAAGGATGCTGTCTGCTGTGCTAGATGCTGTACAAGTACAAGCATATGGTGCAAGTCATATTTTCAATTGTGCCACATATGTTGCCATATACCAACACAAACCAAACCTGCTGAGGTCTGTGTGTACTCTAGTCACACTGCCAGGAGATCTTGTATGTATGACCTCTAATTTTGGTATATGTGAACTCTAATTTTGGTATATGTGAACTCTAATTTTGGTTACTCCCACTTTCCTTATTCCACCCCCCGCCCCACTATCTTAAAACAAAAGACGAATTCCCCCCTGTTTAATCCGATTCTCTGGCAGATAAATCAAATCCAGACCTGTTTTCCATGGCTTGCATTGCTTTTTTTCTTTGCCCCACTGGGTACTTTTCTATCTTTCTCTGCACTGGAATTGGGGTGTACCTCACCTCAGCTTGGAAAAAGCTTCCAGTACCTCTCTGTACTCACAGTCGTGGAATAGCCCAGCAGCCTGTGGGTACCCTGGCCTCAGCTGTGATGTCTGTCTGTCCACAGGAAAGGTGGAGGGACAGATGCCCCTTCCGAAGAGGTGTTGCTATGACTACTGTGATCTCTGTGCAGGGGGTTCTTGCTGTGCACCCTGTTTTACACCACCGGCAGGATTGGGACCGGCTCCTGGGGCCCCTCTCAGTGCTCCCCGTCCCACCCCCCTCGGTCCAGACCCAAAACGGGGAGCTGCCTGCCTTTTTCTCCTTGCTCTCCCTCCTGTCAGGGGAGGGAACAACCTGTGCCTTGTCTCTCTGCAGGGAAGGAGCGGGGAGGGAGCCGCGGGGCCGGCGCGGGTGCGGGGCTGCAATGAGCGCTCTGGACCCACGAGGGCAGCAGAACACTGCGGGAGAAGCGCGCTCAGCCCGAGGGGTCCCCGGGCTGGTGACAAAAGGGACCCGACTCGGGGCTCTTCACAGGCAGGGGCGTCCGGGACTGCTGCCTGATTCGCTCAGAAGATGCTGCGGAACAGGTCAAGCACACTGCCCGTCTAAGGAAGGAAGGACCCATCTCCTGGGACCAGGGCTCGCCCCAGGGTCTGAGACTTCGGGTCATGGCAATGGGGCTGTGCCCCAGGCAGATGCCAAGGGGATGGATCTAGAAATGCACAGCATTACACGGCCTCTCGTCTCCTCGCCCTGGTGTCAGCTGGAGCACTTCTGTGTCTGCCCTATGCTTGGCCATCACCCCTTGTGCAGAGGAGGTCTGTCCCAGGAAACACATTGGAAGGAAATCTGTTTTGGTGGTTTTCTCTGCATCTGCATGCCAGGGCTCTGTGCGTGGCTCTCACAATGCTCACCAAGCAGCACCTGTATTTCTCAGGGCTCAGAGAAGCCTGAATGCCCTTTTCAGTGGAACTAAGGAGAGAGCATCCTGACTCTGGCCAGGTGGTGTGGTCAGGGGCTGAACTCACACCTTCCTCCTCTCTCGGCAGAGGAAAAACCCCTCAGGTGGAAACAAGGGAGTTCTGCTGAATTCTGCAGTGAGCCACACAGCTCTGGGTCCTCCATGCTCCTGAGACCTAGGGATGCCAGCGGCTAAGGTGAGCTCTGACCTAGGCTGCAAATGCAAAGCCCTGAATAAAGCAAAGCAGTGCTATGAAGAGCTCATAGGTTTCCCCCTGCTAGTTATGTACCTACCACTGCAGCCAAGCCATACAGTGGCTGCAGTGTGTGACTCAGAGACCCAGAGAGCACAGCCAGACACTGCCACTCCAGACCTCTGCTCACCAGGTCTGTGCTCCTAGCCCTCCTCTGCAGCCCCCTCCCATTCCCTTCTTTCCAATCCTCTTGTACTGTATTCTTGGCAAGGGTGCTGGCTCTCAGCCCCTGCACCTCATGTGCCCTATTGATAGCTGGTAATTTATGTAAATCTCCTAATATATGGATTCTGGGATCAGGACGGAGGGTTTGTGTGTGAGATGAGATTAATATGTTTGCAGATTCTCTCTGCAAAGAGAATAAGAGAGGCAGGCAGGGCTGGGACACTCGCCCTAGGTCTCTATTAGTACCTCTGCACGCACTCACCGTGCCCAGGCTCTGCCTCCATGTGCAGGAGCAGTGCAGGGGACTCTCCCTGCTCTGGCCACCCCGGTCACCCACAGCCATCCTTGTGGGCCAGCTGCCCAGGACTGCCCATTTCTGGGAGCCCACAATGTGCCTGGTAGTGGTTTCTGTCTCTGTCTGCTCCACCAAAGTTTCAGCATCTTCGGAAGGTGACCAGGCTGAGCTGTAACAGGGACTGCTGCTGCTGCTGCAGGATTGTGTGGCCCCCTGAAAGTGCTGCAAAACTGTGGCTCAGCTTTACTCTCACTGTGAGAGTTCAGGGTAAGGGGGGCTGCTTGTACCACTGGCCTCAGCGTGCAGCTGGGGCTCAGCCCCTCCTGGTCCAGGTCAGACTCGGGGATAGGGTGGTGCAAGCAGCAGGGCATGGGCTGGGGGGGAACAGTGTGACTGAGGGGTGGCAGGGTACAGGGCTCTGGGCAGGGGGAAGATGGTGATGCCAGTTTTGATGGCCACACACTGGGCTGACATGCTGTGCCCCAGCAGAAGGATTTGGCAGTGGGCTGCCACGTGCCCTGTGCTGTCTCTCCTGAGGGCTGCAGTCTCCTGGGCGAGAAGTGCTACCTGTACGCCCAGCCCTGTGCAGGGTGTGTGCCTTATCCATACACATCTCCCGGCCTGGCAGCAGCACTTGGCTGCCTGGCTTGGCCTGGAGGGGAAGGCAGAGCCCACCAAAGCATGGTGGAGGCCAAGAGAAGTTGGGGAGCTGGGGAGTAGGTGGCAGGGAAGGAATCCCCCCTGTGATTCAGATGTTCCTGAGGAGTTCCCATTCTATACCTGACATTTAGAAACCAGGAATCCTGCTGATGGATAGGATTTGATGTGGTGGAGTATATTTCACACTGTGTCATTTATCCTGGTGCTGCCTCATGTGAAATGTCAGCCGTCCAGGAGGCTTTTCTGATAGCTCTTTGAAGTACTGGTTTCTGATAAACTCAGGAGAAAGGTGCTTTTACCAACCCAGGTCAGCAACCAGGAGGGGGAACAACTTTTCTCCTCACTGTGCAGGGTCCCTTGGCAGGACCTGCCAACTCAGCCCCACTTACTGAGGGTCACAGGGGGGGTCCTGCTGCTCCTCCTGCCCCTGGTGTATCCCTTGCTCTTTTTGGGCCATACGAACCCCTTTCTTTTGCCCCAAATCTCTCTGACAGCACCCTGTCTCATGCTTCCTCTCCCTGCCTGTGTCTGGATTTGCTCCCAATACTCTTTTTAGCCTTTGAAGGAATATTTTCAAGTCTCCTGGGGTTGCTGCTGTTGACAATGGAAATCTATTGTGTTTTATGTGCCTGGAAAATGAATTTCCATGTCAGAAGAGGAGAGCAATTACCACAAGCAAGAGAGATCAAATTGGGTCTTTAAAAAGAAAATAAAGTTCAGATCTTATCTGATTAATGAGATTTCTTCCAAACCTTAACAAATCTTAATTACAGTGACTCTGCTGGAAGGGATGAGGTAAAGCTAGGATTGGGGGCTATCTAAACAGAACCGCTCTCTTCCGAGCTACAGTACATCCCTGCATGAAAGCAGCAGGGACGGCCATTGAGTGTGGAAAGCTGCTCAGCTGGAAATCAGCAAGGGAGGATTCTCCATGGAGCCTGAGCAGCTCCTTCCCCAAAGGCTCGCGGTGCTGGGGGAGAACCCCACCAGCCCCAACCAGCAGTGAGCCCTCTGCTTTGCTCTGCCTCGGATCCTGGCATCCTTTTTGCTCCGGATCCCTCTGCTTCTACAAAATTTTCACCTTTTTTTCATCCTTTTCTGTAATAAGAAAAATTATTCAATTGATGGGGATTTTTATTCTTCCTTCCCCAATTTTTAAAAAGAAATCTGCTTAAAAATAAGCTGAGGGGTGCTAAGTTGTTTATTCAGTTTAAGCTCACAAAACATTTTTTGATGATTTGACTGGATTGCCTGCGTAACACAGACCAGAGATTGTCCCCCTGCTACCCCTTTATTGCATACAATAACTTCCTGAAAGAATACCAGTCTTGAGCTGAAGATGTCGAGAAAGGGAAACTCCAGTGCTTCCCGTAACAGCTGCTCCGATGGTTAATCACCCTGACTTCCTCGGACAAAGTGAAACAAAATTTAAAAAGGTCCAGTACTTTATTTTTAATTGGACTTGTCTGGCTTCAGCATTTATCCATTGGCTCTTTTTACAGATTCCTCTGGCAGATTAAAGAGTTTTTTAGTATCTGGTATTTCTTCCCTAGGAAGAAATTTATATACAGGAAGCAAGTCACCTCTTGATCCTTTTAATAAACTCAATAAATGGTTCCCCTTGGTGTAGTGCATTTTCCTCCCAGTTTTGAGTAATGTTTGGGGTTCTTCTATCCTGTTACCAGAATACCAGCCGAGACAGAAA
Organism: Ammospiza nelsoni; assembly: GCF_027579445.1. NCBI lineage: Eukaryota > Metazoa > Chordata > Aves > Passeriformes > Passerellidae > Ammospiza > Ammospiza nelsoni. The sequence continues at coordinate 18,898,788 of NC_080640.1, forward strand.
GAGGGGCACATAGGAATGAGTCCAAACCACTGGAAAATCAGACAGCCAAACCTTCCCTTCTCTTTGTCGCAATGTGTATGAACACATTGTTTCCCCTCACACTATCTTTGGAACAAATTTGGGAAAATATCACTCATCTAAAATATATTTTCTGAATCTCTATAATTCTAGACTAATTATTAATAGCCATAACCAGAACTAGAACTGGCCGTCAGCATCTGAGAGAGGGGTAAAATGCCACCAGATCAGTGCATTGAGGCAGGTGTGGGTGTCAGGCACTGGGGGGGTTCAGGGAGGGCTGGTGGAGTGCCGAGCGTCCCCGTGTGCGGCAGCGCCGGCCGCGCTGGGCAGCGAGCGCCACACCGGAGCTTGTGCCCTGCTCCGCTCGGCTGGGAGGCAGCCCCAGAGCTGGGGCTGAGCAGGACAGCCAGACACTGCAGCATCTGAGCAGGAGGAGGAAAATCAGGCAGCTACCAAGGATGCACACACATCCTCTAAAAACTTTCTGCTCTTGGACTTTCCAGGATCTTTACCGAGTGTGTTTCCAGCTTAAACTGTGAGGCACAAATACTGCTTGTTTTCCTATTCACCAAGATTTCACCCTCTCTTCTCAGTCCAGCAAAGTTTCAAAATGTGTGAATAATTTGAATTATTTTTGCCTCATTTCCACTGCCTGATAAGATTCTCATCTGCCTGTCTTGTTTGCCTGATTTATGAAGGTTTGGGTTTTCTAGGCATTGCTTCTGGTTTTACTGAGGGAGATATTTTTTTTCTTATAATAAATTTTGGGTTTACTGTCAGCTTTCTCCTCAAGGCCCTGATTTGGTGGACTCCCTCTGCAGTTACTCCACTTCAGGCATGTGCTTAAATCTTCTCAGAAGAGATGATCTTGGGCACAGAATTTAAAATAAATATTTTCATAAATCGAGAGTCAAATCTTCAGCACCTATCCAGTTTTGCCTTGCTCCTAGCTGTGATTATATTTGCAACTTTTAATTTCTTTCAGGACTGTGAGTGAGAGAGGAACAGCCACAAATACATTTAGAGAAAACTGTTTTTCTCCTTCTGTTTCTTCACACTTTACCACAAAAGTTGGTTTTAGCATTTAAAGAAAGGACACTTCTCCCCTAGTATAGACAACTTTAACTGCACAAAAATCACAGAGCAAGCCCTCAAACCAGGAAGATTTAAAAAAAAAACATAGTTGGGATTCTTGTACTGGCTTTCTGTGTTAAGGGGATGCATGCATCACATTTTCAAGCCATTCTCTGCATTGTCCAAGGTTAGAAAGTTACTTTTTAATTGAAGTCTGAATTCCTGATCCTAACACACACTCCTTTTCTTCCTGTGCCTCCTTCTTCCCCAAACTCTGCACATTATTTTTAGCCCAAGGATCTAATTTCTGCCTGTGGTACTGCTCTCCCAAGGCAGTGCCACTGGGTTAGGAGCAGAAAAGTGGACACTGAAGCTCACCAAGCCAGAGTGAATCTACAAGCAGAGCCTGGCTTGACTGTGCTGGCTCTACAAAAATCATGGGCTTGATCCCCATTCACCTTTCACAGTTGCAAAACTGGCTTAAAAATCACCATGTTAAAAAAAAAAAAAAGGGAATTAGCAAGTGGCTTCTTTTCTGATGCCATTGTGTTGTGGAACAGCAGGCCAGCTTTCAAGCTTTTTGCTGCACCCACAACAAATAGTTATTTCTTAAGAAAAAGGATTAAAAAAGTCTGCTCAGAGCTTTGCATATAATCCTATGACTCCAGGACCCAAGGCTTTGAGTAATATCAAAATCGAAATAAATTCTCCCTGTGAGAATCATAAGAATCTGCCAAATTAGTTCACAGGGGTAAACAAACAGCCAAATATTAGTATTCTACACTAAGAGCTAAATCCTATAAGTGGGGCCAGGGTTGCACATGGATTATCCTTTTATAGTTCAGGCATGGATTTACCAAGGGGATTATAGGCCTTCCCCTCCCCACCCTCCCTTCCTCTCCTCCATCCCTGGTGCTGCCCAGTGCTGCACACTCCCACTGCACCACAGAGTTCCTCCCACTGCCGCGACACCCTTCCCTGGGCACAGGGATGCATCTGCCCTTTGCTCTTCCACCCCACCACCCTGGGAGCAGTCACCTCCCTGCTCAAGAAAACAAAGGCAGGACAGGGAGTGATGCAGAAGTCAGTTAGTTCCAGGTCCTGAATGGGTGCAGAATTCCTGGGGGATGGGGGATTAGTCCCCAGATGTCCCAACCTCCTTTCTTCCTGCGACTACTTTGCCTTGCCCGATGCTGTTTCCTGAACAGGGATAATAACAATTCAAACTGACACTCTGCTTCAGTTTTCCTTCTCTACTGGTCTGATAGTGCAGTCCTGATGGCTTGTCACTCTTAATATCCTGCACACTTCCACTGAGTCCCTCGGAGCGTTGGAAGGCTTTGATTGCGCCCAGGGTAGCCTGCATAATGCTGAGGTGCCACATACTTACAGATCTGATGAACTTATTCCTTCCTTGACTCTTTTTCTCTACTGTATGCACTACATATCTGCATGTGTATGCGCAATCACACACATACATTTTATTATCAAGGCAGACATGGGCATTTTTAACTAGAATTTTGCTGCTCCTTTTAGGCAGAAACAATTCTGCAACACCATTTGTTGGCTCTGATATTTTTATTTGTGCATTTTATAGATTATTACTATTATATAAAAGTGCCCAGTGCTTTACGAGACACAAAATACAGATAACCTCTGTCATGAAGAGTGCACAATCTAAACAAAACAGACAACATAGACAGGGCTCCCTGAGAAGCACAGAGGAGTGAAGATTAGTACTGTTTCGGTTTTATAAATATACTGCTAACATTATTGGACAAGAAGTAGGCATGTTTTCTTCTTCCCCTTCCATCATCTCATTTATTAATGCTTCCCTCTCATTCACACAATAGAATTATGATGCAACATGAAATAAAGCCTAGTTTAGGCTCCTGGCCCCAATTCAACAACCCTGAATCCCATCCTTGCTCCCTGGCGCTCACGTGCTTAAGATTTCTCTGGATTGGTGCCCTAGATCATGCAGTCTATTGACAGCTGCCCTTTTGCTTACAAATGAAACCGACCCTAGATCAATAAGGAAAAAGCGTTATTCTCTTCACCTGTTTAATGCCACGGCTGTGGGTTGCTGTAAGATTTGTAAACAAGCTGATGTCTACAGGGAAAGCTGTAAGACAAAGAACACCTTCCCTACCAAAGGGAGCAGGTATTCTGTGTTTACATACAAATCACCTTCTGGGGCTTCTTTCTGTGGGCTCCAGAAATTTGCCATGTGGACTGACAAGCAGGGGCTGTTTATTGTCTGGTGTGCCTCTGCCTGATGCACAGACCAAGCACTATAAAAATGCACTCGCAGCTTGACCAGTTTACATCAAGGCACATTTTGGAAAGAATCTGTATTTGAGTAGGGGCATTTCTGAAATACTTTTATTCTCTCTCTCTTTTTTTTTTTTTTTTTTTTTTTTTTGCCTCCTTCCTCCACACCCATAATTACCTCTCCTCCTAATGATTTAAAGGATTTGAGGCTTGTAGGAGCAATAGAATTGTATGACTCATAGGAAATAATGTGTGCAGTCTCGGTCCTGGACAAAGGCAGTGGAAGAGGGGTTAAAGTCAGTGCCCAACCCCATCAGGTACAGGTCCCTGGAGCAGAAGAACTGTCTGGCTGCAGGGGGCTCACCTGGCACTTGGCTGACAGATTTAATTGCATTGTGACCCAGGTCCAAGACACTGGATGTCCTCTATGGCTCAGATTCCTGTATGGAAGATAGAGATGCATTGTGAAGTTAGGGAAATTCACATGCACAAAAGAGAATCAAACATCAGGCGAGATGCTCTGCACGTTTCTCATCTCAGCATACTTAGTTACTCAAACTTCACCTTTCCTGGATAGTGTCTGGAGCCACCTCCCCCCTAGACCTCAGTTACATAGGTTTGGAGAGCTGGGGAAGGTGCTAGGAGAGACCCCCTGGGTATCCCTAAGTGGGAGGAGGACACTTCAGGAAGGTATACTAGAAAATGCAGAGATGAAGCCAGGATGTTCCTGCTTGAACTCACTGAGAGAGACACAGCAAGGCTGAGAGGCTGAATGCTGGCCACAGCTGTGGCTGTGCACTGGCCTTGGACTGGGCACTTACCCCTCTGCTCTCTCTTTCCTTTTTGCTGCTCACTCAGTATTTCAGCATTCTGGGCAGGCAAGGCCTCTCCTTTGGCCATCCACAGTGCTTGACTGCTGCTGAAACAACGGCCCACATCTATGGCCCAAGGTCCCCTCCCTCCTCCTCCAAGCACAGCTCAGTGGGTCACATTGCTGGCATGCCATGGCCATGATTCAAACCCTACAGATGACCCAAATTTGCCTCTGCACCCAAGTTGTGTCCTGCATCAGACCAGCCACTTCAGCAGGGGGCTTTGGCTACTGCCCCAGCAAGTGAGATCTCAGATCCTGCTGCTCTGATGCTGGAATTGGGGCCTTCTCTCTGGGGGTATCTGCACTGCCATGGCTAACCCTGCTGATTGTTGTTTTTGCCCATGCACAGTTTCATTCCCAGCACATTCTTCTTCTGAAACTGATACATCAGTTTTAATTAGTTAGGTTTTCTTTTTCTGTCTAGAGGAGCCTCCTGCCTTCAAAGACCAACTTTCAAACATTAACTCTTCTAAATGTTTCCCCCCACATGTGAACCCCTCCCTATCCTGCCTTATAAATTATGTCCAGTCCTGTCCTTTTAGCAGGCAGGTACTTAATGTGATAAATTCAGCTTAGTGCCTCCTTAAGTGTATATATGTGTGTGTTTATCTGTGTGTGTGTGTGTGTGTGCATGTGTGTAAAGAAGGAACAAAATAAAATTGTATCAAGGCATAAACTACCACTCTGGCATCATAAAATGCCAAGTTAAAGCTCAATTTTTGAACTTTTCTTTCAACTAAATGAGATAATTAATGTAAGAGGGAAAAAAAAGGGGGAGACCTTCCTGCTCCCTGGTGCCCTTAGCCTTGATGTTTGGCTATGAAACGCCAGGGTTGCTGTGGGGTGGACATCTCAGTTCTGGAGTGGGGGGAACAGTGAAGGAGACGGAGATCTGGGAGGGTGGGGGTCATGGGGATGGGTGAGTGTTTTCATTTTGCCAGGGCTGTGGGAGGGCCTGTAATGCGGGCTGTGACCCTATTTAATAAAATGCCTAGGAAAGCAAGGGGCCAGAAGGGGGGGTGAGAGGGAGACGAGTGGCTGGGGCTGGCAGGAGACTGTCATGAGATGAAAGTGTCCCTTCGTCCATCCCTTTCCTCCCTCTCTGCTGTCAGCACTTTTTAATGTCAAACAGTGTGAGTGGTCGATGGGGCTAGCTTCTGTCTCCTCATATGTACTTTTTTTTCACTTTCCCCAGAACTTTGGCCAGATGAATTCACTGCTTGGAAGCAGCTAGAGAGCGGTGCGGGTGGCCCTGCAGGCGTCCTCTTCACAAGGACCTTGAGCTGAACTTTTTTCAAGTCTTTCTCTGAGGCAAAAGCTTGTCAGGGAATGTCTCCTTTCTGCCCTGCCACTCTCAAGTCCTAGACCACCCTGGGTGTAAATCTGGTCTTACAAAGCTTCCCTTGAGAGCAGTGTGGGCATCACACAGTGAATACTGTCCACATGATAATCCAGTTCCTGCACACTGCACTGAAATTTAGGGAACTTGTGTGTCACTTTGGTCCCTGCCACCAGTCTGTTGGGAGACACTGGGTCATGCATCATGCAATACCTCAGTTTCCCTGCCTTTAAAATGGCGGTCATCATCACTACTTCATTTGTGATCAACTTGGAGATGTATGAAAAATGCATGGTGAGAAACCATTGCTTTTTTGAAGTGTGGTAATCTGTTGGTGAGCTGGTGCCACACAGCCCAAAAATGCCCTGTAGCAAGGTGACTGGCCTTGCTGGGACTATGGCCACAGGGCTAGGTCATAAGCAATGCCACAGTCACTGCACATGTGACATCAAGATCTTAACATCTCTGCTGTGCCTGAGGCCCTTGCTTGGCATGCTGAGCAACTGGGGGAGTAGGTTCAATTTTGATTGCCCCAGGGTATTTCAGAATGGCCCAGAGGTGCCAGCCCTTGTGGGTGAAGAGTCATCTTTGAAGTGAAGCTGAGCCACAAGACCCCCAAGAAAAGTGATTTCAGCAGGTTTACTGATGGGAGCTACCTGATTAAAGTGTGACAAACTGATTGCTTATGTTCATGAGCCTGAGCTGTGCTTTGTTCTGCAGCTGCAGGTGAGGGTACTTTATGACACTGATGAAATGAAACTATCACCTTTTTTAAGTTTAGGCTCAGGTAACCCAGCAGAGGCAATTGCACTGTCTGTCATTTGTCCCCATTCTCTCCATAACGTTTAACCTACCTGTCAATGTCAGCCATACTCGACACATGGACAGAGACCACAGCACTATTCTATGCCTACAAAATGTGTTTAAATTAATGACGGGGTAAAGAAGTGAGGTTCACATTGGTGCCAGCACCAGGACTACTCCATCTTCTCTGCTGGCCAACCATCCCTCCATGCCCAGTGACCAAACAGCACATGGCTGTGACAGCACACAAGCTGAGAGTCCTCCTGGGGCAATGAGAGGCACTGGAGGAGAATCTGTCCTCTGCAGTTATTGTAGTGGTGATGGAGGGAGGACAAAGGAATCAGGACAAAAAGGTAACAGAAAACACATTTCACTAATCTTGTCAATCCCAAGACTTGCTTTGAATTCTCTTTTTTATATCTATGGAAAATGCTCTACCTCCTCTCTGACCTAGCCATTGGGTTGCTTGATTGGGACAATCAAGCAACTTGCTAAAGCCGCAAGTCATTTTCTACCTGGAAGGGTGCAAAAGGGAGGGAGGGGAAGGGTTTGAGATGGGCACCTCCTCTGGGGTAGTCAGAAGTCCAGGTGATCGTGGCTGGAAGCTCTGACACCCTCGCCATGCCGCGGTGGTGTGGGTAGGGGGCTGGTGCCCATGTCTGGGGTGTGCTGTGCGAGGGGGGGGAGCTGGGCTGCTCTGCAGCCTGTGGGCACTGCTGTGCTGCTCACAGCAGTGTGTGTTTGGTGAGGAGCTTTGGCTGTCTTAAGCACCTTTCGAATACATTGGGCACAGCTCATTGAATCCTCTAACAATCCAGCTCCTGTCTCCTCTCCCCCTTCTTCCCAAGAGCCAGTGTCTTTTTTCAAGAAACAGCAGCAATGCCTGTGCCCCACACTCCCGTGGGCTCTGTCCCTATTCCCTCCCTTCCACAGACTGTCTCCCCTTGCTGTCCCATGACACAGGTCCCCTCTAAAAAGATGATTTTGTTGCTGGCAAATGGTTCCTTGCTGGTGAGAATTTTCCAGAATTCAGCACTTCCCAGGCCCTACTCCTGCATGGAGAGAGCTAGTTAATGAGCCATTAACCAGAGGAAGGGAACTCTCTGGTGGCTGCCAGCAACAATAGCAACAAAATAACCCAAAAACAACAAAGCATACCCAAGAAAAATGCACCAAACATCAGGAGGAGTTTCAGGGAAAAGAGAAGGAAAAAGCAAAAGCAAATCCAGAGAGATGTGATTGTAATACCTTGGTTACAAACACAATCCTTGGTAAAGTAATTGCCTTCTCTGGTGAAGAGAAGGGTTTAGACTGATTCATGCAGTCCCAGCAGCTATTCTTCCCCCTGCCCTCTACTGCCCTGTCCCAAAATTCTCAATTTGGACTGGGTGCACAGCAGGAGAACAGTAAGGAATGGTGCCTTGGGACCCAGCATGTGTGCCCAGGGTAGCGGCCCTGCTCTAGGAAAGGCACGAGACAGTGTCGGGAGATGAGGGATGGAGTGGATACAGGTCCTGGAACATGGGTAGTCAGGAAGAGAGTCCTCTTTGGAGAATGCAGAGATGTGTTAGAGCTTGGGCAGTGAGAAGCTGGGGGGCAGGGGTGCTGAGGGTGTGCAGATGGAGGCTATGCAGGGGTTTGACAGTGAAGCAATGCAGGAGCAGACTTGGTGCATGCAATAGCCACAATGTCCCGGAGCTAGCTCATGCCAATGGCTGGTGAACCTTCAGTGACCCACCCGGGGAGTTGAGCTGTGCACCCAGTAAAGCCCTCTGGGCAGGGAATGAGCACCCACCTGGGAATTAGACCCGTGTTGCTAAACTGAGGCACTTGTCTCACTAGCACAGGCTGGGGAGAAGCTCTTTTGCAGTAGGATTGCAGAGTGCTCTGCCCAGGAGATCCCCGGGTGCCTGCAACCTCCAGCACCACTGCAACACAGTGAAAGGTATTCTTTCCAGAACTGCATCCACATTTTCACTGTTCTCATTGCAAACTTGCTTGCTTTGCTCTCCAGCTAAATACTTTGCACCTGGAAACATGCACTTGAATGCCATTTTTGTGGTGCTTGCTGGTTGCAAATCAATATTAATTTACTTGTGCGTGTAAATACAGAAATGTATTTATAAGTTTCAGATCAGTTGCAAACACATGCAAATTCTGTACATAAATTCTCACTCATTTATGTAATCTGTTCAGTAATATCATTAAAGAGAGCACATCTACTGCCTGACTAGAGTTACATTTGCAATGTGCTGAGATCAGCTGTGACTATTCACATACCACAGTCCCCTACCCATGCAGCTCCCAGCAGTGGGTGATGCTCTGGCTCCAGGTATCTTCTGCTGTTTTCCTGTGATGTATTATTACTTTTCTCAAGGGCTTGGGTTTTGGTTTTGGGTTTCTGTGTGTGTCTGTGTCTTTTTAGCGCAAGCAGGCTTGAGTTATTCTGAAGTTTGTGGCATAGGGAGGGAATTGTGGTTTCTTTTGGACTAAACACCTGCTGCAAAGTGATTGTAAATGCACTGGACTTGATTGCATAGCTGGTCTCCTCCAGTCCTGTGTCTCTCCAGCTACAGATCACAAGAAGAGTAGGAATTATTTACAATTCTACAAAAAAGAAACATGGTCAAGCAAGACATCATTAAAATACACTTTTAACAAGACATGGTGTGTGTATTTCTCAGAGTTGTCATTTGAGAACTGCCCACTAAATTACTGCTCAGAGAAGTAACTGAGTGAAAGGAAAAATCGTCTGGTTAAACATATTGTATGTCAGTGCTGAGAAAATCATTAACATATATATGCTGTAGAGAAGAGAATGCACCAGCTAAAGTCTATCAATAAAGATATACCACATTTTTATGATACTGGAATTAAAGAGACCTGATAGAAAAATATCACACTCATTTTATTAAAAAATATGATCTTGTCAAAGCTGTTTCCTTTCCAGGATAAATGAAACTCAGCCATATCAATATTACTGATTTTAAATCGTCATTTTTAAGCTCAATGCTTTATTATTTATAATTGCTTAATAATTCCAGAAGATGTGAATTGGTCGAACCCCTGATTTCTTGTTAAGCCATTTTGACTAAAATACTACAAAAGCAATCCTGAAAAAAGGCATTGCATTTTAAAGGCACAACAATATATTCCATAACAGTGCCATTTTTTTACATCAAGATATTTCTGAAGAAGGCTTTCAGTTCAATGAATAGTCCTGCATTTAAAATTGTAAAATAAAGCACACAGGAGCTAAGACTCTTCCTTGTATGTACCTAAGGTGGAGGAAAGTGTGTACTGTGTTGAATTATTTGATAGGTAATATACAGTTATAGCAGCTGACAGAGTTTTACTCCAGGGCAGAATTAACGCTAAATATTCACTTTTGCAATTTTTATCTCCTGTTGCATGGGAGTCTGCATTGCATGAACATAAATCTTTGCATTTGTTTCCTACACTATTTTAAAAAAGGAAAAATGAAACAAAGATGAACAGGAGCAAATAAAACTCAAGAGAAAGCACATGCTGATGGTAGCTGATTGCAACAAAAAGGAGCTGCTTCAGTCAGTCTATATTAGATCTAGATACTCAAGCATGTACCTGTGGTAAAAGCTTCAGGGTGATGACTTAGCCCGAGGAGAGGTTCCAACGCTCCCTGCTTACAGAAAGCTGGAGTTCTCTCTGCTTGCCGTGGTAGGTCCAAGATTGAGCTCATGATAATGTATCTCTATATAGGGCATATTGGTATTAAAATAACTGTCTTGCAGGTATGTTTTATTGTGCAGTGGATACACAAGATCTTTGTTGCATACATGCTGGCTCAGTTTTTCTGAGCTGAGGACATGAATCATCCTCCAAACTGCCATCAGAGTTGATGAGAACTGGGTGGCTATTTGACTTAGATGTCTCAGTCGATGGAAGTAGATCACACTGGAAAACATTGGGGAAGCACACACACATCGCAGGAGGGTGTTTGGTGCTGGCCTGTGGCTTTGCTCTGGAGCCAGAGGGAGGGCAGGCTTGTCAGGATGGTGGAGAGGTGTGGGCAGCGTTTCCTCACCCACACTGGTTGTGCTGGGGCTGCGGGGCTGCAGGGGATGTGTGTCGGATACACTCCACACACTCGCGCTTGTTGGTGGGCAATCTGACGGTGCACGGTCGCTGGGGCCGGTGCGACTCAGTGACTCCGCATGGGGCTGGGTATTAATTACATGCTTGAGAGCCGTGTGTGCGTGTGTGTGTCTGTGTCTGTGTCTGTGTGTGTGCGCAGCCGTGGGCCCGGGGAACACCCGAGCTTGTCACACACTCTGTGTGCTCGTGCAGCTGCGACAGGAGGTACAGAGCCGTGACCCTCTACCCACGGCCTCAAGGTCTCAGCGGCCCAGCCAGGCAGCCCCCGGTGCCATGGTGTGTGCAGCAGGGTGGGTTTGCTGCCCTCTGCGTGGGCTTTATAGACTCTGCGTGTACCATCCTGAGCACAGCGCCGAGACTACAGCCAGCTGCTGAACTCTGGTGGTAACAAACAGCCCCATTAATGCAGTGTCACAGATTTCATTAGGGCGTCAGTCCCGACCAACATGGCCATAAATCAGGGAGATGGTACAAGGGCTTGCAGGCCCTGGTTTCAAGGGCCACATAGCCAGAGACTCATAACGCTCAAGAGGAAATGATCATGAATATTATTTAAAAAAATCAGAAATGTATATTAGAAAATCTCTGAGCTTATCAGATGGAGTGAGGTTGGGTAATAGCTGTTATTTATACTGCTTGTGCAGAGTGATAAAGTGGTGCTTTATGACCTGTGGTTTATAACTTAGAATAAGAGTCATGTGACTCCATTAAGGATCCTTCTGTAGAAATGAAAAAGGGTAAATTAATGTGGTTTTTTTATTGTTAAATATTTGCACTCTCCTAAACCCAGTTTTTATTTTCTCTACTTAAGAAGTAGCGTATAAGCACAAATAAGTTTAAGTTTTGATTGATGAAGAGGTGGGGTGAAAACTCCCTTTATGTCAAAGGCTCTCTGGAGTGAGCCAGCCTCCCACCCACTAATGTCTATCAGCGGGGTTGGGTTCAGCAAGGAGGGAAAGGCAGCACAGTCAGCACTGTTACACCCCAAAAGTCACTCCCCATGGCCTCTCCAACCCATCACCTGCAGAAACACACCCTAGTCCTGCTGCTGTCTCAGCCTCACTGCTGCTCTGGGAAGGGAAAAGGGGATCTGTGGAGACCAAGGGTGGGAGCAACCCTGGTCAACATGAGCAAAGAGATGAGATGAGACACTCTCAGGAGAGGACAGGCTCTGCCTGAGCAAAGAGGAATTGAACTCCTCGATGATGTTTTAAGCACTAGAAACTGTCCTTACAGACCTCCCTATGAGCCCTGCCATGGCAATGAGCTCCATGGAAGCCATGGGTAATCTGTAGGACAGTGCTGTCACTGTCCTGACAGTGAATGGGGGAGCAAAACCACAGCAGTGCTATTAAGAGGTCATACAATTGCTGGGGGGATATGCCCCCCAAGCCCAGTGAGCTGCAGCCGCTGGGGAGGCAGCAAGCACACAGTGCTGGTGGGCAATGGCCACATTCACCAGGGCATAGGAAAGGAAAAGGAGATGGAGTGGACTAGTAAACTCCAAGGAGTTGCTGGAATGCCACAGGAGTCTCTCCCAAACCTTCCTGGTTTAGTCTGAGATGCTCAGAGATGGGGTTTCAGGAGAGAACCAAGACTGAGCTGCTCAGGAAGAAAGCATGAGAACAGGCAGATGCAGACAAGGGTTTTGATGAGGGACAGTGATGGACACACTCCTCTGTCACCTCTGGTGACTCCTGTGTTCACAGCTCTGCATCAGCTACACCGTGCCTCAGGGCACTTGAAAGGCCTCTCAGCTTCCTAGGGGACTCTCTTTAGTGAGGTGAGGAGTGTTGGTCAGCAGAGCAGTGGAAGTGTTGGGTTATTAACACCTGTACAGCCCCAACTATACAAGTTGATCAGAGCACACTATGTATCTAATTATGGGACTCTGCAGTAAAAAAGAAGATTCCTCAGTGAGGCAGAAGTACCATATTTGGTTTTATGTGTCTCTGACTCAGTTTTCCTGCTTGTAAAGTGGGGTTTACCACATTCATCTTCATCAGAACATATATGGAAAGGATTACTTAAAAATTACCTGTGGAGATAAAAAGGACTGCAACTTTGCTAAAATTTTTGATAAAATTTTCTTGAATATTAGCTCTCAGAATCTGGATATTTTTCTGTTTTGAAGAATAAAAGTATTGTTGACTTATCAGAAGTGGAGAAAAGAAGTTTCAGTAAGCTAAAAAAACACCCGTGAGAAAACTGTCATCATATTTTTGCCATCTTTTCCCCCTTTGATTTTGAAAGAAGTGCTTGCAGGGAGGGAGCTGCCTGGAAGTGAGAGAGAGTGATGGTTGGGAAAGAAAAACCTGAATGAGAAGAGGAAGATTATCACATTATTTTGGTGCCTTAAGGGCAGTTGCTGTGACTCTTTCCCAGGCTGAGTTACAACTTGGCGTCCTGTTGTGCTAAGAGCAGAGTGTCACAGTCATAAAACAGCTCAGATTGGAAGAGACTCTCAGTGTGTCTGGACTCACCTCCACCTAAAGCAGGGTCAACTCAAAAAGGCAGGCAGAAGGGGCTTTGAGGGCACACAAAATCAGTGGCATACCACACAGGAGGCTGGGGCCTCTGCCTCCTCCTGGCCAGCTTTCCAGAGGACTCTGCATTCAGATGTGTGCCAGAGGTGGTTCAGTCTGTTTTGTTGCGTGTTCTGCTCAGTGATGGGGGTGGCTTTTCTCTCCAGGTGAGGAAAGCATGAGTAGTGGCTTCCAAGTGACCTTGTGTGTAAGCAGAATTCAGCCTAATGTCTAGCTCTCAGAGCATATTGCCTGTGTGTACCTCACAGTCATTTCCCATCATGACTATGTGCTAATTGTCTCTAGGGGAAGTGAGAAGAAGACTTATTAATCTGTGCACTCAGGAAAGGCTGTAAATCACTGTGTGTTTCCAGCGATAAAATTGGCGAAATAAATTAAAACAAGCACTAATGACCCAAAGAGAGCTCTGATGTATTGGGAGTGGGCTGGGGCACATAGCTGTGCTTGGGTATAGGGTACACCTCTGTCATATACATTGTTCTGACAGTACTCTTGCATATCTCCAGCCACAGTCCCTTGACCCCAGCCAGTGCATTATCAGTACTGTGTATTGTTCTCTCCTCTCTGCTGCAGTGATGGCCTCAGATTTTTATCTCAGCTGTTCTATCCCCTTTGCTTTTCAGTCCAGCAGAGCTTAGAGTTAATATACCCTGGTTTTCTGACACTTCTCAACAAACACAGTGAACTTTTCTTTAATGCAGATAGTCTGAGCAGCTTCAAAGCCAACAGAGGCATATATCCATTAACAACCGTACAACTTTCCTTTTAGATATTAGTGTAAAAAGTCCATTCAGAAAGACTTCATGCAGTAAATAAAAAAGCAGGTTTGCAAACAGGCTTTCTGGTGATGGATAACCAGGGTGGAGAAGCCACCCCATAGTCCTGTTTTCCAGCAGCCTCTTTCATTTGGGAGGCCCACAAAATACTTCAGTGCCTATTCATCAAATGCCACTGAACTGTCTGATATTTCTCTCTAGAGGAGATGTTAGTACCAGACAGTTCCATGTTTTCTATGCAGCAACTGTCCCTACAAGAAATCTTCTGAGAATATCCTCCAACATTTTCTGGGATGATTAAATACTACCTGTTTTGCCTCACCATACAGCTTCAGCCTCTGGATATTAACCAGGAATGACTCATTTTATACCCACCAATGTAAGAGCTACATCTCAAACCAGGAGCAGTCTGCTACTGCTCAGGATTGCTCATCTACTTGTGGATGTACCTTGCTACCTTCCTTGGAGACCATTAGAGATCATAAGGAAGAAGAATTTTCTTGGTATGATCTTCACAGTGGATTCACTGAATCAATGTATCCCTCAGCCCCTGTAAGCTCACCAACCTTCTGCTTTTTCCCTCGAAGATGCAGGTCTCTGGATTGTCCCTAACAAGCAAAAAACTGAAGGAGTGCTCCTGCTGCAGTTGGCCACCTCTGCTGGGATGTGCACAAAGGTCAACAGCAGAACTGTGGTACAGTGAGGAACATGCAGCACTGCCATGTGAAGTCACGGTTGTGAGCAGAGGCTCCTGCTCCACAGTGCACCCTTTATAGTCCAGAGTCCTCTGTTCCCAGGACCAGTTCACACAAACCCCTCCTCACTTCCTGCTGGACTTGGTCCTTCTAGACATCACAGGCAGAGAGGCAAGACACTGGAACCAAGGATGGCAGTGCCTGGGCAGAACCTTGTCTGCCTGGACAGAACCACAAATTTTTCCAGGAGCTGAGTCTAGCAGCATAACTAGACATCGATTAAAACTGCTTTCAAGGAGCTCCCTAAACCAATGTGTGCCTCTGTCACACAGGAGATGAGAGCACCAGCTGTCCACTAGCCTGAAGCTGTACTTGGGCTGCACCTCCAAATTAACAGTATTTATCTTGTATCAGTTTCCTGAGTTCTGTGGTGCAAGCTCTGGTTTGCATTTGTATCTTATAAATGTAAGAACTGCTAGGAAAAATGTTTTCTGAGTGGTTAAAAAATAAATTATATCTTTCTTTCAGTTATGATTTCTGTGACAAGCATATAAATGGATAGCACCAACCCAGCCAAGCTCAGAAGTCTGAAAGGCTTTTATTCCATGTGCTATCACTACTGCACCAGTCCATGTTAGACACCAGCTCACTCTCTTGGACCTTACTAGAGCTACTTTCTGTGTTTCCCTACCGCAGGTTGTCTCACAATTTGTTCTTGAAAACACAAAACTTTTTGTAAAAAATTTTCCTCTTTCAGGTTTTTCCATATCCTTAACTCAAAATATTTTCTCTTTTCATTAAATGTATTTATTTTTCAATTTTTGATTTTTACCTACTTAACATTCTTGCCCCTTTTCCTGATTCCAGTCAAAACCAGTAGTGCTAAAGGATGGTAAAAGAGAAACAGGAGAGACAATCTCCTAAAAAAAAAAAAAATCCATTCAGAAAGCCAGGAGACAAAATCAACAAGGAGAGCTTTGAATGTTCTGTTTTGCTCGGAAAATTGTCGATTCCTTTTGCCTCAAGTGCTGGACCTGATTCTTCTCTGACAGAGTGCAGCCAAGAATTACAAAGCGAGTCAACAGACAGTGGAACTGAGTTCATCTGAAAAGTAGCCAGAAAAAAACCTCGGTCTGTGTTCAAGGTGTCCATTTTTAGAAGGAAATTTGCTTAGGTAGAGGAATACCAGCATATTCAGGGTGAGTGGCTCTGTGTGTGTGTATGTGTTTTGGATCTTAGCACAAGGAAGGGATGTCTTGCCACCCCCAGGGGTCGGGAATAGTGCATGCATGGGGAGGACCTATTATATTATTTTTCTTCCACCTTAATGAACTCCTCTCATGTCCACCTCTGATCAGTGGAGTATGACAGAGGGTGATTGAAGGCCAGTCTCCCAGGAAATGAAGTTTGATCACACAGCCCAAGTATGCCGGCCCTACTCCTGCCTGCCTCTGATTTATAGGAGCAAAAATTCCTTCCTCTGGTAACAATAACGCTCTTAAACTCCAGACCCCTCTCCCTCACAGAACCTCCAGACAGGGCAGCCTGAGCCCAGGAGAGACGGGAGGCACCCAGCAAATATATCCATCAACACAACTCAGGTTTCAAAGGAATATGAGACCCCACAGGGTTAGGCTCACAAAGGTGGAGAGCAGAGGAGTGTGGCCACCACCCTGAAGCACCTCTTCCTGGGAAGGGGCAGCAACAGGAATGATTCTGCCATGGACAGGGGCAGGAGCCACATCGCGCCCAATAAGCCAGATGGCACAAGCCCAGGGTAGTGTTTCCAGGGGAAATTAAGGCCCTCTGGCTGATGCTTGATTCTAGGGCTGGGAACAAGTCTGTTCTCAGGTCTCCTAACATCAGAAGTTTCTTCCTGCAGTGTCTCCTCTGGGATGGAGCTGGTGGCTTGTGTGAACTCCAAAGGCTTCATCTCTCACATTGCACTTGGTTTTGAGAGGTTTCCTATGAGCTGCCTGTGTTTTGTAACACTTAAAGACAGCAGCAATGGCTGAGGCTGCTGGTTCTGCAGCACCATGGCTCCTGTGTGGCACTGCATGGCTCATGCTGAGAGAGGGCACCACAGGAAAGCGCCACATTGCACCTCAGGAGCAGTAGAGTGTGATGTGGCCCCAAGGTGTGGCAAGTAACGGTGTCCAGGGGTGTAGGGCATGCTGGATGGGGCTGGAGGTTTGGTCTGTGCTGTCTAGTGGGGCTGGTTGGTGTCACAGGCTGTCGCCATGCACTGTCTGAGAAACAGAACCTTTCCCCGGCCAGGGAGCTGGTAGTTAAACAGTAGGAATGATCTGAGGGCATATTGTTTCCTTTGTTCTGTTTAGTAACATAGACAGGGAGATACAGCAGGGACACCAGGGCAGCCTCTAAACTGGCAAGACCTGTGCATACACACAAACACACACTCTTTTTGGAGCTATGGGTCACATGTTTGTGCTTAACATTAGAGCCAGAGTTTTGGGTCAAGGAGAGATAAAAAGAGCCCTTTTGCAACAGGACAGTTGTGGCTGCCAAATTGCAAGCCAAGTCCTGGAAAGAAACAAGTTCATTCTGTAACTTTTTTTTTTTTTATCACTTACTTATTAACAGCTCTCTCTAGCTCTCACCTGAAGTTGCTGACCTGTTCCTCCTAGACAGAGCAATTAACAGGGAGACAATGATCTGCAGAGGGCAAGGAGCAGCCTGTGCTGGGGAGGGGGCAGAGGTGGGGAAGGGCTGTGGGAGGCCGAGGGTCACAGAGGATAGAGCTATTTATGGCCTTAAGAGGGAGGATCAGTAAAGAGCCATCTAGCTTGAGTTGACTTCCTCTTGACCTATCACTTCTGGGAGATACTGATGCAACTCCGTGCCCCCATGGGCTTCAAGTGTCCCCAGTGCTTAACTACTGGGATAGACTGGTGAAGGTGGTAGTGGGCAGAAGAAAACGTGGTGCACCATATATCAGCTCCATTAAACTTGTGGAGTGGTGTTTTAAGTGTGAAGGAAGAGATCTTGCCCATGTCTTGTAGTCTTCTCCAATAATAGCCCCTGTAACTGCTTCTGGAAAGAGAGACAGAAAAGCCTTTTGCTCTGTCCATTGGCAAAGCACAGTTTCCCCTCCCGGTTTTTGCTGTGGTTATTTGGACAGAAGGTCTGTGGGACAGTAACTCTGTGTTCATGCTGGTAGGTAGCACAGAGGGCTCTGATCCCTATCTCACAGTCTGTGCTAAACACAGTGCAAGTAATTGCTTGACAAAGAGAGAGCAAGTCTGCCTCACACTTGTATCTGACCTCCATATCTGGGCCAGCCCCTTGATGTCCTGCTACAAACACTGTTTTGGAACATATCCCATGTAAATCACGAGTCTTTGCATATTTGTGTCCTTCAGACCACCTTTCCTTCTCTGCTGGAATGTGCCAAGACTGGTCACAACTTCAGGGGGGACTCCCTGGTGACACCTTGTCAAGAAATTAGCTTTTTGTTGCAGCTGAGTGACATGATAAAAGAAGAACCCTTCCTCTAAATAACTGTCTCCAGAGAAGAGGCTTAAAGGGATGATATGTTAGATAACCATGTTAAATTGCATCTAAAAAGGAAGTTGGTAATTCCTAATATATTTTTGATGAAACATGAGCTTTTTCAAATGAAGAACATTTTTATGGAGCAATCCTATGAGATGCCAAATGTTTTGGCCCTGATCTAGCTAGATATTTAACTGTGCACTTAATTTCTTAAGCTGCTTGTGTGCTTAAATATTTTGCTGGATTGAGTCCAAAGCTCTCAGCATTCTGTGTGGTGTCAAAGGACCAGGTCTGTGTTTGCAGCAGCACTGCTGAACTCAGCCTATAATGAAGTAAATCTTCACACAGAATGCACTTTCAGTTAGTGTACTATCCAACAAAAAAGTTAAATTTCCTTGGGATTTCTCTCTTAGGTGTGTGTTTTCTGATGATGTTCTAGTAGACAGGTTTGCTAGTCAGAGTATTTGTGGAACAAGGCACTTTTAAGTAAAATTTAGTGGGATCTAATGGAAAATTGTTTTGTTCTAAAAATTCCAGGATTGTCACCCAAGACCTGACTTTAAAAGGAACTGAAGATTCATGGGGAAAGAAATGGAGTGTGTAACCACTCCATGCAGTCAAAGCTGACCAAGATAGTTGGAATCATTCACAGAAATGATTTAAAAAATAATTTCAAACAACAGATGGGAAGGAATTATCACCTGATGGCAGTCAACCGGTGAGCAGAGACCAAGTTCTTGAGTAAAGTAGCTCTCTGCAGATGGCCAGGTTCAATAAGAAAGAATAAAAAATGAACCTGACCATTAACAAAAAAGTAAACAAGTGGGTTTCATTGGTCCTATTGAAGGGAGTACAAAGAACAAGAAGAAAACAGCCCTAGGTAGGACAAGGTGAGTCTGATTTCTAATCTTGTGTGTTGTAATTATGGTGTTAAATGTGCAAGTGTAAAGTGAATAGATGAGATGGCATAACTAGAAAGAATTTGTGGAAGAGAGCTGAGCAGAAAAAGGCTCTGTCAAAGCCAAAAAGGATGCATGCCAACGTTGTTTCTCTTGGCATAGGTCAAAAAGCAGACTGTGTGACAAGAGAGAAATTTGAGAAGACTGAGATAATGCCCAATTAGATCATGCAGTTCACCTCCCTGGGGCCTGTGACAGACTGGTAAGGATTTTTTTTTTTTCCTGAAGAGGGAAAAAATTTGTCAGAAATTTGCATGTTTTTTTAAATTCTTTCTCCCAAAAACTTGATTCAAACAAAAACCACACTGAAAAATGTCCCTTTCAGCTTAATATGTTCACTTCCCTTTACTGTCTTATAAGGAAAAAACATCAGATACCTACTGTGAAAAAATGCTCACTAAGTCCATGCTGCAATTTCCTGCGACAACAAAATTTTAGGAAGACCTAATCATGCCTTTTGTTATCACTGAAATCCTTCTCAGTCACCTGTAATCCTGAGCCCCATTGCATCAGACCATCAGAGATATTTTGCTCCTTAGAGTGCACAGCCAGAGCAGAGCCTGACTCACCAGTTCCTGGGTTAGCCCAAGCTGGGATGAACCATTCAGCCCACAAAGCTTAGCTGCTTCATTCTTGTGGCTCCTTTTCATACATACTATGTCTGCCAGGAATTCTTGCATCTCTGGAGGGAGGCTGACCACCTCCATAGCAGCTTTCACATGAATTGTGAGCCTGCCTCCATTTTGAGAAGACTTTGTGGAATTAACATTCTCTTGAGCCCAGAAATCATGATGCTTAGGTTACCTCTAACTGAAAGCCTGACTGGCTGTGCTAAATTTGGCAAGTGATTTCTGTATGTTGGCAGTTGGAGGGATGGGAGCATTTTCTGAACATGTGCCGAATTGAATGTGGTGAGGCTGTACTCCAAACTGGTATCAGGACCAAGAATAAAACTGTGATTCCCCAAGCTCTGTGTTGTACCACAATATCTGCTCAGGCTCTTCTGGCACCCCTAAAGCCCTTTTCCTCAGTGCAATTTTCTTAGGGCTTTAAATAGTGAAGATTCCTAGTGAGTTTCATTGACAAGGAGTTTCTCCCTTAATTTTATTCTGCTTCATTTTTATTTCCTTATCTTTAGAGAAGAGTCATTGCTGTTATTGTATCATACTACCTAACTCTGGTTTTGTTATTATCTTCCACCCAAACTTACTAGGCTTGTCTCCACCTTTAGCAATGTTTTTAACACTCCTGGGACGTAGGACTGAAATTCTGCACTGTGATGTGCTGGTGAGGATGTAAATTCAGTTTACCAGAGAGTAACAATTAGAACCATAATTTATTTTGAAAACATGACTATGAAGTATTTTCTTAGTACTACCATGTTTCCTTTTTGCCATGTGCAGGAGGTTAAGCTGGAGACACCTGCTGCAGGGAGTGCCTGCCTTATACATACATGGATCTTCTCTCGGAAGAGGAGTGATCCTACTCTTCATTATACTCTATCAATGGGCTAATGAGTACTGGTACCAGTAGCAGTATCTATGGTATGACTGGTGGATTTGAACGTGAGCTGGTCAGATAGCATGTGCAGCTGGAGAGAGATGCTGGGGTTTGTGACTGCAGCTTCCAACAGAAGGAAGCAGGAGAGGTGCAAAATCACAGCAGCATTACATGTTTGTTAGGAGGTGGTTGCAGCTGACTGACCTCTGACTCATCCCTCCAGCTAAGTGTTGAGGAGAACTCCCAGGTGTGGGAATGGCCACCCTCTGGGACAGAGATCTGGGATCCTCCTGCATGTGTGGTACCAGAGGGGTGGATGGCAGAGGGGGCTGCTCTGACATTTCCTCTCCCGTTGAGGAGGGAACCTTGTCCTTGCGAGGCCGTTGACAGCCAGCTCAGCCCTGTGTGACCAACAACTACCGCTCCTGCGTCCTTTCCCCTCAGGTGCTGCCTTCATTAGCTGAGGCCTCGGTTTTATGGGAACCCTCCCACCCAGCTTCCTCCTGCCTTAATGACAGGCCCATTAAAGAGAAGCCAATAAAGCCACAGTGCAAGAACAGCGTGAGGGACGGTTGCCTGCCCGTCCTCTTCATGGGTGAGCCAGGTCTGAGGGCAGGAGGAGGCAGAGATACTCCTGCCTTGCGCAGAGGTGACCCCTGGGAGCGGGCAGAGGCCGCAGCCTGTGGGACAGCTTTCATGCTCCGCCTTGGGGCTCTCTTGCGTAAACTTTTCCCAGTGTGGGGTTGAGGGATTTTTTGTGGTTTTTTTTTTTTTCATCTCTGAGGAGGGAGGAACAAGGTCTTTTAATGAGGGAAGGATTAACAGGCCATAAGACTCTGGCCTGAAAGAGCCAGTCTGTCTGTGGGGCCGCGCAGCAGGACACAGGGTAATTGGATTGGATCCCGAAGAGCACCTTGAATCAGTTCTGAGGCGGCCACAGTGGGTTGCTCCAAAGGGGGCCGGGGGCCAGGGAAGAGGGGAGCGTGTGGCTCTTTAGAGTAGCCAGAGCCAAGATGGGGGATCAGCCGGCTCATTAAGGGATTAGAGTGTTTGTTCTTCTCAAGACTTTTGTTGCTAAAACACTTTGCACAGCATTTTCTGGAGCCTGGGGAGCTTAAAGAGCTTGTCAGAGCCCTGCTCCTGTCTCCACACAGGAGCAGAGACGCTCTTTCCTCTGGCCTTCCTGCCAATGCTTACAGCAGCTATTGCTGGTGACAACTCCTCTCTCCCAGCCCTTCCCATGTCTGGTCATAGTGCTTCTGTCTCCACGGGGTTTGAGGTAAATGAGGAGGATGACAAAGAGGATGAAGCAAAAGATGCACCTCAGGAGTGAGTCCTCTGACAGTGAGAGACACTCTAATTTACACTTTTTCCTTGGTAGCACAGACAATGAAAAACTTTGCATGTTCTGTGGTTCTTTGCAACCTTTTACCTCCCCATGGGCTATGTTCTTGGTTTCCAGAACTTGTGGTAGCAAATTTGCAACACAAACTAATTTGTGTATCTGGCCTTCATATGAATGCTATGGCTAGAAATTATTACATACATGAATTTCCCTAACAGCATCATCTGAAATGGGCTGGCTGTTGAATGCAGTGCCAGAAGAGGCTGGGCAGGGAAGGAATAGTGCAGTGAGAGCTCCTTGAGAGCACAGCTGGCCAGGAAGCTTGGTTCCCCTCTGGACAGGGGACAGAAACTAAATTTCAGAAGTCCAAATAAAGAAGCACTCAGCAGTGGTAGGCTATTAGAAAATGTCAATGAGGTATGTGGATAAAGCGCAGTTGTCATCAGTTTATCCATACTCATGGCCTACACAGAGACTTATCCAGCTGTCCCTTACCTGATCTGCCCTGAGGCACATGGCTCTGGGCATGCATAAACCCTGTCCTGGCTGGCCAGAGGTGGGGATTACTCAGGTTTTTAGCTTTGGTGTGAATTTGGCCTTCACCTTCAGAGAAACGTGGGGGCCGGGCAAAGTGGGGTTTTATCTGGGACTTCAGCAGGAACTGTTCAGTTCCCAGTCTAAATTGCACTCCCACCTCCTGTCTCTGCTGAGCATGAATTTCAGCTGAGGAAGGAGGGAGGGGGGAAGAAGGAGACAGGCAGGCAGGGGAGGGGAAGGGGGGAAGAGAGTTACAGGGAAAATAAATGAGTGTCCCCTATAATTAATTGTTTGAAGGGAGTGCCCCACTCGGCTGTGAATTCTGAAATGATTATTGGATTTGCAGGCAGACGGGGAAAAGAACGGGTCGGGTGCACGATTAATATCTTATTGATAGCGGATTAAGAGAGCGAGATCAAATCTTTAACTGAGTGGAGATGCAGTTTATCAATTTGTCACAAAAAATGTAGCAATCAGAAGTGGAGAACATCAGGGGCGATTTACGGATCAATTCACGTCAGTGCCTCACAGTGTGGCTCCAAAAGGAGACCAGCTTCCCCTCAGGTTCCCAGAGAGCTGGGCGAGACTGGCTTGGTGCTGGCCATGCTGAGAAGGGTGGGCCCAGAGACAGACGGGCCCCCAAGTGCAGAGGCACCACCAGGAGAGCTGCAGGCAGGTGATGCCATGCTCCATGGATGCTGCACAGCACTGCTGTGGTGTGGGGTGCAAGCACAGCAGTGGTGCTCGGGGAGCTTCCTGAGATGATTTCAGTGGGACATGTGAAGGCTCAGCCCTTAGTATGGCAGTAGATGGGCTTGCAACCAGCCAGGGCTCACTATGCTTCAGGGCAACATGAGGAACTTGCTAAAAAAACTTTTCAAACTACTTGAGGTGCAGCTGAGTGGTACTAGCAGCAGTGTTAGCTCACAAGCTGTTGGGCCATATAATGCAAAGTGGTGGGTGCTGCCTGCATTGCCGGCTGCGAGCTTCCCACTCCTGCTAGAGACCTCACGTGTTGCTAACATTGGGATGCTGGTACTTCTGAATTCTGTTCACAGCTTTGCTGTTTGGATTCTGCTGATGGGAACTTTCCTCTGAGCAGCCTGGCATTGAAGAGCATTCTGTGTTTTAGTAGTCCAGTTTGTTGACCAAGTCCTCAGCTTTGATCTGCCAGTATTCATGGCTTGTGCATGGAAGTTATCTGCAGCTATTGAAAGCATTTCCATAGCTGGGAAAAAGGCAGGAACTCCACCAAAAATACCCATCTTGGAAAAGTCCTTTTCTGCACTGTGAGGTAGTTCTGTGATGTGAAACTCCTTTTGCCAGCTCTGAAGCGTGTATTGGTTACTTGGGGCCTTCTCTAAAACCTGATCTCTTAGTTGTAAATCTACAATTCTCAATTAGAAAATAAAAATCACTTCTAGTTCCTGTGGCCTTAAGCTTTTCAAAAGAACTCCTAAAGGCTAAGAGCAGAAACCAAAAGAAGAAGAGCCTAGAGTCAGATGGCTGGTAATATTTGTTTTTATTAAATCAAACTTTTGATTTGCAGCCCTCTGTCATAGATCTTTGCTGTGAATGTTTGCTTTTAGCAAACAGGGAAAACAAACCTAAGGCAAATGTTTAATGAGCACCTCTTTCCGAGCAGGCACTGTAAGCAGCTGTGATGTCTCTGCAGCAGAGCCTGGCACCAGACTTCAGTCACCAGTTGGACTCCAGCATTTTTTATTTTTTATTGCTAACATTAAACTTCCTGCTATTCCAACAGATGGGGGATGGCCTGTAGAAGCCAGCAGCCTCCTTGGTGGGCTATGGAGTCGACAGGAGTCTCTGATAGCAATTTCCCTTCTCTTAGGGCCTTACAGAGCTGTTGAGTCCCTTGGGCCTTTGCAAAAGATGTTGTGCACCTGGGTGACGCGTGTGATTGTGGAAAGGCTGCACTGAAGGCAGCTTCTCCTGCCAGCACTGCTAGCTTTGGAGGCAATTACATTCGCGCTAGGGTTGTTGGGTTTCTCTATGAGGCCTCCTGGCTCTTTGCAGTTGTTCTCAGGGTCCTGGGGTGCGATGCAGGCCTCTGGGGCTTGGGGCATGTATGTGGGGGGGGGGGGTGCAGGTGAGAAAGCAGCCCCAGCTGGAAGCTCTACCTTTGAAAGCTAGAAAGAGAAAGGAGAGGAGAGGAAGGAGGAAAATCAAAGTTGGTTAATCCATGGCCTTGGTTTACTGCGTGCTGTTTACTCCTCTATACTATACTGCTTTTTCCTTACCAGCATGTCAGGGCCTCTGAAAGGCTTTGACTACTGCCAGCTTTTTGGGGTGCTTGAAGATCCAGAGAGGGACACCAGACTGCTGTGAGGGCTGTGAACACCATGAGGGACAGTCTTGGAGCTGATGAATCCTTGAACTTGATAGCACACTCAGCTGAATCATGTTATTTGGCTTGTTCTGTGTTGCCATTAGGACAAATGGCTGTATGTCAGTCTACTGGTCAGTTTAACTGGTACGTGTTGACTGAGACCAATGCACACTCACTGCCAGGTTGTGAGAGATCTTGAGGTCTGCTAGGCTGCAGATCCCAAAAGTAAAGGGAAAGACAAAATATCACACAGAAGTGTAGGTGTGCACTGAGGTGTCCTCTGTCCCAACTGGTTCACAATGTAACTTTGTCCACCCTCCACAGACCATCCCTCTGTCCGCCCATGAGAGGACAAAGCTTCTGGCTACCACCTTTAGGCTTGTTGAGGAGTCAAGTGGGACAGGGTCGGACAAGAATTCATGACAGAGCCATCTGCCTTGGTCTTCATGCATAACCTCCCTCTCCCCTGCCTTTTCCCTGATCCTATCACTGTCACTAAGGTCACATATTGCTGGTGACCTTCTTCCCTCTTTTTGTAAAAACTGCTTTTGTACATGTGATAGAGGGGCTCCTGCTGAGGCTTGAGATGCATGTTGTTTAAATCCAGGGGAAAGAAGGCAGAGCTAGGGTGGAGCCCTCCCTGCCAGCAGCAGCTTCTGATGTGTGCTGCTGTACTAGGTGTCCTGTAGCCAGGAGCTTCCCTGTGCTGCGTATCCTCAAGTGGGAGCACGTGTGGCATCACAGCCATGGATGCCTCACAGCAGAGCCTTGAGAAGTCTGTAGAAAGTAAAGCACATGTGGCATGGTAGTAATGCATGTATGGCATGGCAAAAAGAAATCAAAAAGTGAATTTGTAGCTAGAAAGCATTTGAAGAGAAGGAGACAGTGCTGAACACGTGCTGAATGTGTGGGTAGGGAAGGCAAGGAGGCAACAGATAGGGAGGGGTCCCTTGAGATGACACTTCACTGCTTTTTCTGTCCACTGTTGTGCAAACATGTTGAAATCCATAGAAAGCCTTTGTTTTGGAAAGAGCGCTGAATTAACTGTGATGTACTGCTGCCCTTAGACAAGTTCTGGGCCCCTTGTTCATTTCTCTGCACAGCCTTTCAGAACGTCACCTCCACTGCCCCCTCCACCTGCAGGGCCGGCACCTGCTCTGAGCGCCGCTCCAGGTGTGCCCTCACACGGGGTGCCCACACACAGGGGCTGGCACCGGCACCCAGCCCCGGCCTCCCTCTGCCGTGTCCACCCTGCAGGGAGCACCGGGGCACGGTGACGCTCCCCGAGGCACCTCGTGGCGGTCATATGAGCGGTGTGGCCTTTCCCAGCACCGGGCTCGGGGGGCTAATTAGCGCATTCAGGGGCGCTGCTGGAGTGGAAAGGCGCTCGTCTGGCGGCGGGGGCCGCGAGGTGCCCTGGGGGGCCGGCGCTCCCGCTCTCCTCCTCCAGGCCAGCGGCCGGGCCTCCCCTGGGCCGTGCGGGGCTGGGCGCTGCAGCGGCCGTGTCAGGGGCGCTCCGGCCGGGGCGCTGCGCTGCCTCGGCGGGCAAGGGGCGCCGCGGGGCCCTCCGCGCTGCTTTCAGTGCCGGCCGGTTCTGCTCCACAGACCGTCCCTTTGTCCGCCCTGTGAATGGAGCCCTGCCTGCCCGCGGCCCCGCTTCTAATTAGGGCTTCCGCCGCCCGGCCGGGGCTGCTGCTCCCCCCGCCGCTTCCAAACCCATGGGCACAACTCGGCGCTCGCTCTGGCTCGGCCTGGCCGCCGGCCGGGGCGGGAGGAAGGCGAGGGGAAGCCAGCCGGAGCGCCGGCGGCCCGGCACGTCCGGCTCCCCGCTGCAGGAGCGGCCACGGGGCCGTTCTGCCGCTGCCGCCACGGACCGAGCGGCCACAGCCCCGCGGGCTTCCTCCGGGGAACCCCCAGGCACCCGTCGGCCGCCAGAGCTCTGGAGGGGTAGATCTGGGGTTAGCCCACGAAACGTGGCCGAGATGTGGTTTTGTTTTTTGTGAAATCTGAATTATACTTCTCGTGCCAGAAGTTCTTGGGGAGACTTTGTGGGAAAACAGTTTCACATTTTTGGAGAAAATGCAAGGGAGCCCTGTGTTGTTAAGGTTTCTGTCTTTGCTTTGGACTGCATGGTGCTACAAGATGGCAATCCAGGAGTTGATGGGTTGCCAAGATTTTCACAGTTACAGCCTCCAGACTTTTCTAGACCTCTGGCAAGTTTGTACCCAAGGCAAAGATTTGCATCTCTATCTATACAGAACACGTTTATATGGCTCACAAAGATGCATCTTTGAGAGACTTGAATGTGTATGAATAGTCGCTTATGGGGAACAGTGATTTGCTGTTTATGCCGATAAAATCAGGGAAGGAAAACAGCTCCAGGCAAGATTTACAGATCCTTCCCTGACTGGATCACAAGTTCTTGTCTCTTCCTTGGGATGCTTGATCCTGAAGCCTCCCTTTGGCTTTTGGTTGTCACTTTTGCCATTAAGGCTCTTACTTCCTTCAGATGTGAGCTTTCATTTGCTTGAAATGCAGTTGTCCCCTTACAAGCAACATCTCATGCCACAGTAACAGGGGAGTCTCTTGCTCCTTGTCCCTGTGCTGTCCCTGTGCAAGAGGCCACGGAGCCTCAGGGCTCTGGAGTGTGATGGGTCCTTTGTCTGCATCCCCTGCCATGGGTGGGCAGAGAGGAATTTGGATGGGATAGAGTCCTCACACCAATTGCTGCCCCATCTGCTGCTGGATGGGTTTCTGGGTGACCATGGAGAGTCTGCAGGATAGAAACCTCCAGACTGCAGGATAGAAGTCTCCAGACTGGGAGGGGTTTAGGGGATGGAGAGAAGTTCCTCTTGGTGTCACAATTCTCCCTCCCCTGTATCAGCAGCTGTGGGTAGGTGTGAATCACAGCTCAGCCATGCACCATGAGCGCTGTCTCTGTGGCTCCAGCTGCAGGAGCCCCCCCAGCCACCTGCCCCCCAGCACGAGGCAGCCCAAGGGCACCACGGTGCCAGCAGCACTCGGTGGGAGCAGCACGGCTGCTCCCGGGCTGCCGTACCTGTGCAGCCGAGCCCGGCTGCGGCCAGCCCTGCGCCAGCTGGGTTTGCGCCATGGCGGCAGGGCCCGGCAGGCGGGAGCTGAGCAGATGCTGAGGTGCGAGCCAGGGTGGGTGGTACAGTTTGGATGTTTCTACCTCATCTGATACAATCGGCATTGCTGTGCACATGTGAGGAAAGTTGTTCGATAGGAATGACCCATGATGCTGGGTTAATTCTGTTTACAAAAGAATAAATATTATAGCGGTGTCGTATAAAAGAGAATCAATAGCTTCCCTTTGCTGGGTGATCCCTTCATGTCTTCGAAAATCGATTCCCCCCCCCCGTTCCCCTCCTCCTTGCTGCACAGCTATCTGTTTTTCGGGGTGACGGGGGGGTCAGGCGATTATTGAAGTATATGTGAATTTACAATATTAACGACTCACGATGGTGTGTCCGCAGGTTCACGGTGAATTAATTATCTGTTTAAGAAGCCATGAAGAAATCAATCAATGAAAATTTCTCACTCTTTTGAGAGTGAGGGAGCTTGTCAATTTTTTTTTTTAACATGCACCACATTTAAAGGAGCAGTACATTTTTTTTGCATCAGAGAAGGGTCAGGAGGAAGCTGGTTTGGGGCTGAGGGAGGCCTGCTCAGTTTTGCGCACTATTGGCAGGAGCAGCAGACTCCTTTTCTGGTCTTGTCAAAGAGCGGAAGACACGAAGGATTCATCCTGAGGTGGTTTTGTCCTAGAGTGAAGCCAGTAGTGGCCTCCTATGGAGGGGAAGGCATGTTGTTACGTAGTGTGTGCAAGCAAACACTATTTTGGTGAGTCTGTCACACACATGACCTTTTTCCAGCTCAGCAGGTCAGCTGCCCCTCTCTTGGAGATCCATTTGACATTGCTGAGCTGGCAGAGACCAACACATGGCTGGGCCTCAGCTGCTTCAGCCTGCGGGCAGTGGGACATGCTCCCATGAGACAGGGAACAGCAAAGAAAGAAGAGCAGCTGAAAGCAGATATCTCTCAAATCACCTCAAGATGTGCTGGAAGAAGTTTGGCAGAGTGCTTTGTGTCTCAGCCTTCAGGATTGACTGCCATGTCTAAACTTGGGACAGGCACTGGCAAGCATGCAGCTTTGAGGCATAGGCTTGGCACTCCTGGACACAGCCCCTCTGGGCCTCTCTTTGGAGGCAAGGTCAGGCAGCTCGGGACAGCAAATGGCCCAGGA
The DNA here is from genome assembly GCF_027579445.1 of Ammospiza nelsoni. Classification (NCBI taxonomy): domain Eukaryota; kingdom Metazoa; phylum Chordata; class Aves; order Passeriformes; family Passerellidae; genus Ammospiza; species Ammospiza nelsoni. The sequence continues at coordinate 18,927,799 of NC_080640.1, forward strand.
CTGCTTGTCTGTCCACCTGGTGCTGAAGCTACAGCCAAGGGAAGGACCCTTTTGTTCATACAGACCTGGTAACTAGTACCACGTCCCCAGGGGTCTTGTAATCATCCAAGGCATTCAGGAGGACATGGGAATGGCAGTCCGTGTCATTTATAGTGCCTGGCTGAGGTCCTTATGTCACCTTGATGACATTTTTCTGTTTGGATTGAGTTTGATGACATTTGAATACTGGATGTGAGTGGTTTTGCTGCATTTCAACCTTTGGCAGGCAAAACCACATAGACTTTGATGGTGGTTGAAAAGCTGGCAGGAGAAGATGGCTCTCAGAACTGCTCAGAGGGTGAAGGGGTTTGTCTGCAATTCCTTATACCTGTCCTGACCCTCCTGAAACCTGTCCCATCTCACCTCTTGTGTCTGTGAAGGATGTAATTTATTGACACTTGTGCAATGACTGATATCCCAGTTACAAGGGGAACAACTGAGGCAGGGTGAGACAAGAGGAAACTGAAAGGAGAAGGGTGCATGAGGGATGTAGAGCCTTTGACAGAAATGAATTGGACAGTGCCCCTTTCTCTCATCCCTCATCTCCAAACAGGCAGCAAGGGAGGGATGTTGCAGAGAGAAAGCTACACTATGTGGGTAGCAGAGGACAGAGAGAAGAGTGTGGGGATGGCAGGCAGCTGAAGATCCTGATAAAAAGACTGGAAGAGGGGAATGAGCAGGGACAACCTCTGAGTCTGCTTCTGCTCTCCAAGCCCAGGCAGTCATGGCCCCTTCCCAGCCCCATAATCCTCCTGGCCTGTGCCGAGAGGAGTCCCCGCCAGGCACACCCATTGCTGTAACCAGAACGGAGAGAAGAGCCCATATTGACACAGGAGCATCTGTGTCAGTAATTGTCATGCAGCCTGGCAAATTGCTTCAATGTGCCATCCTCTTCAGCCACACAGCTCAGCGGTGGCAACAGGCCTGGGGGGCTGTGCTGTTGCCAGAGAGACAGGAAAATGCCTGGATGTGGTGGAAGGGATCCTTACCCACAGAGACCACCAGGTCCCTGTGTCTTGACATGATCTTGCCTGATGGCTGCTTGGTGGGTGCTCTGGCTGCAGTGCTCTTACTCAGCTTCATCAACCTCCATGGAATATTCCCAATTCCAGCCACAGTGAGAGAGGGGGGAAAATTCCTGTCAGCCTTTAGGCTGCCGTTTATACCAAACAAAAAAAGTATGAGCGAGGGTCATGTCTCCCTCCCTCCCTCCCAGCTCTTACTTGGCTGCTGGGAGCAGGGGATCCTTACCTATTTACTCCAGATAAGCACTCAGCTTTTCTTCTGTCTATATATGCAGCTGCCTTCTGAGTCTAGACAAAGCCAAAACAGAAACAAAAGGTGAGGTTTCCCTAAAAAATTAGGTACTTAGTTTGAGGCTGCATAAACCACAGCTTTCAAGATGATGTCACAAATTGGAGCTATTCAGTGCTCTCTCCAGGTTGACCAGAGGTGCCTGTTTTAATTCCCATCTGTTCTTTTTCAATGATCTTTAGTTCTGTATTCCTGTGCTTTTTAATGGCAGTGTAGTTCCAGCAGAGAACATTGAATTTGCCTGCATGGATCCAGGCATACAATTTTGACAGAAGACTGCTGGCCTAATCATAAAACTCTGAGCTAAGCAAGGTCTAGAATTTGGTTAAGTGTAGGACACGGTTTAAAAAATGCAGTTATTTGTAAAATGTTGTGATTAAAGCCAGCCTCCTGATTGGTTGCCAGTGGATATATGCTTCTTCACCTAACAGATGTCCTGCCCCTCTTATACTCTAAGTTCTTCAGCGATTAGATAACCAGCCAGCAATGTAAAAAACAAATCAAACAATAAACACCCCCAAGCCCAGGCATATTTCATACTAATGATTTTACCAGCACTCTTTTAATGGCTATTTTTACCTATCAGTTGGAAAATATCTCTGAGATGAAGAGTCTATAGTGTGTCTTCCTGAGGAGAAGGTACTACTGATCAGAGAGTTTCCAAGGCATGATATGATGTAGAACTGAGAGGTCTCCTGGGCTGTCCTAGTACAGTCTAGTTTGGGGTGCAGTTAGTGTTGTGACAGGGGAAGTGGATGCAGAGATCCATTGTGGAGCCTGTGGGGAGTTCAGAAGCAGAGTGTTAATGCCTTGTTGCTTAATGTGGGTCAGCATTGGTGCAGTGCTTTGATTTCCTGCAGGTGTGTCTCCAGCGCTGGCACAGTCAGCATGGGGATTTTGAGTGTCTGGGGCTCTCCACTGCTCACAGGTAGATGTAATGTCCCAGATGCCAAATGGATGGAAGTGAGGAGATCCATGGATTTCAACTCAGTTGGCTTCTGAGACCAATATACTTCATTTCTCTGCAGACCTCTCGAAGAACCATAGCTTGCTAATGGGGCAGTTGAGTCCCATGTTAGAGTGTCTGTATTAGAGAAGCAGATGAAATTACTTCATAAATACAGGAATTTCCATGTTTTTCCTGTATCTACACAGGCAAATCAACTGTGTAAGATAGTCCTGTTACACTCTTGGAGAATGACTGATTCTGATGGTGCTGTGCTACGAAAAGCAAATGGGTATCCCGTGCACAAAGGGTGTCATCCCTGTGAGAGGTATGTGTCAGATGAACCACACTTTGCCCCGGGTTTACTAGGAAGGAAAGCTCCAACTGCCCTTTTGCCACATTCCTAGCAGGTCAGAAATGCCATGGGAGCAATCAATGGAAAAGCCAAGCACCACAGCTCCAGCACTGATTGAAAAGACCTGAATCAAAGGCAGAACATGATGGTTCAAAGCAGGGCATCTGTGTTTCATATTACTGGACAATATTATGCAAAAGGGGCAGAGAAGGGTTAGATCCTAATACAATGCTAGAAAATCAAAAACAACTGTTCTCATGGAATATATCTATGGTCCTCACATTGCAACTACTGCCAGAGTACCTAATAGGATAGCTGGGGAATTCATGAACTTGCCAGTGTATCTGATACAGGGCAAATGTTTATCTGAGGCTACAGTGGGCTTGTGTTAGAAGATAAAGGTTTTTCTGCAAATGTTTCAGAGCCTAAAGACTTTTAAAATGGAATGTGTATTTCTGAGATCTGATTTCTGCCCCTTCCTTTCCTGCTAGAGACAAACTTCCGTGAGTTTGACTCCTAGAGTCCAGATAGTAGCTAGGAGGTTCCAGTCAAAGTTACATCCATTATAAATCCATTCAGATAAAAGCCCATATTGGGGCATATTTGCCCTGCAGAAGACCCCAACCAGAGGTCTGCAAGGAGAGAGGTTCAGCCTGTGCCACACAGTTTTCTGTGTCTCGATACATTCTTCCCAGGCTACACACAAACAAATAAGCCATGCCTCTTGAATCCAGCCAATTCCAACCTCTCCTGCATGCTGCCATGCTTCAGAGCTCAGTTCTGAGTGTGCCTGCCAGCCTAGGCACACCCAGAGAGAGACAGTGCCTTCTGTCAGCTGCTGATGCTCAGTGGAGAGATCTGGCCAAGGACACAGAGGAAAGGAGTAGAAGAGTGAGGGCTTGAACCTGGATCCCAACCAAGCACACTCTGTTTATGACTGAAAGCTTGAACAACAACAACAAAAAGGTTGTTTTTTTACCAGGGAAAGCTCTGTCACTGCCGACTTGCTGTGGCCTTTCTGGCCTGTTGGAAGAGGATGTTCTGCCAGGCAGCCAGCCTGACTCCTTCAGTTCTGCATGAGGCAAGGAAGGAAAGTCCACTTCTGCCTCTGAGCTGGCACTCTGCGGCAAATGCAGTCTCAGCTATACTTGCTGGTTCTTTCCTGGGAAATTTGGCAGACCCACACCTAAAGGAGGAGTTTCCAGAATAGAAATTTCAGCTGGATAGCTGGTGGTAAGAACTTGGCCTCTGCTATGAACCAAGGCATCAGGGAGGGGGCTACATATCCAGTGCATTACTTACATGTCTTTTGATCTCAAATTGCTCCTTGATTGGCTGGCATTCCTACCAGCAAGAATCTGTATTTTTGTCTTTTCTATTCCTTTTTAATACTTAAATCCCAAAGGCTGGATTCCTCTCTTGACTATGCCAATTGGAGTGAAAATCACCTGCAAGAAAGATCTTTCAGAATCACACTTGAGTGATGAAGGTCAAAATCGTTAAGCCAGAGGAGTCTAATTTACAGTTTACGAGTCACTTAATGCAGCTTAAGGAAACCCACTGAAGCCCCAGGCTTCCTTCTTGATAATTTGCAAGTTGAATCCAATGTGTCACCAAGTGTCACCTGTCTGTATGTCCCCATACCTCACTGTGGTAATATGGCGGGAAATCTTAAAGCTATCTACTTGCACAGACTTTACCACTACTCAGGTTCTCAGATGTCTTCTTTCTCAAGGCCATGATGTGATGGTGACAGCAGAGGCATCAGCCATTATGTCTTGTGATGAGAATGGGCTGTGGTGCTGAAAAGGGGTTTGGAGGTCTGCATGGAGCATAAATGCCCCTGTATGTCTTTTGCCCTGCTTCAGTGCCCAAGCCTTGTTCTCATCACTGCTGAGGAATCCCTTTGCAGCCCTGCAGCTTAGGGACATGTCTGAGTGGCTCATGAGGGCCAAGCAGAGGGGTAACAAGTTGTCCAGAATTCAGACCCAGCTGCTGTGGGCTGCAAGGAAGCCAGCACCTGCAGGGGTGGCTTGCTCAGCTTGTGAGATGCTGCACCTTTGTACATGGCTGCAAGGACACCCACTCGTCTTTACAAAGAGACATTGCATCTTTGTATTAAACCAAGTATTAAACCATTGATCACTGGGGAAAAATTGAATAGGTTTGGCTTCCTCCGGGTGGCTGCAGGAGTGACCTTAATGGAAGAGCTGCTGTGTCCATGACTAGGGGAAGGGTTGATCATTTTCTCTACCCACCACCCCCCTACCACACCTCAGGTTTCCCATCATCTTGCCCCTTGATCTGCCAGTAGTGCTTGGAAGAGAAGGCTTTGCAGCTTCCTGCTGCCCAGGTGTCCAGAGCTGGAGAATCAGGGGCTGGCAGTCCCACACTGTCACTCCCTGTGGGTCTTTGGGAAACCTGTGTGAGTGTACAAGTGAGGCACACGTGTCTGGGAAGGGGTGTTGTGTACACACTTCTCCATACATAGTGGCTCAGCTCAAGTGCCCCCCTCCCTCTCCAAAGCATCCCTGACACTCTAGGTGAATATTTGAAAGACAGGATCGGGGCTTTGGTTCGAGTGCCTCTTTGTACAGTGCTAACTGGTTTCAGGGCTGTAATTATCTCTCCAAGAGAAGCTGTAAATTGGATTAAGGCACTGAGTTGCAGCTGAGTGCGCTCCCTCCATTGCCCCACCTGGTGGGCTGCTGAGCGATAACAAAAAATGCCGAGAAATCGGATTTGGATTCTGCTTCACACTCATGGCTTCCTTCTGGAAAAAATGAAATTTTTCCGGCAGAAAGGGCTGGCATGGGTTTACTGGCAGTATCAGTCCTGGGTTCGTATCATCTGCTGGCACTCTTCCGGAAACGCGATCCCCTCCGTTATCAGAGAGAAATAAATAAATAAACAGCAGGAGATGTTTTGGCAAGGAAGGAGGAATCGCACCAAGAGGCGTGCACATGCACACACACACACACACACACACACACACACACACTCTCACCTCGGCACTGTGTCTTCACAGCCCGAGCTGTCTGTTGCAGGCAGAGGTGGCAGCACAAGCACAAGATGTTTTCTACAATTTTTTTAATTCCTGGCCTCTGGGATGAAAGAAAAGCCCATTTTTAACAGCTTATGATAAAGGCATAGAGCACCTGGGCCTTGTATTGCTCATGGTGCAAATCATCACCTCCCCCTCATAGGATATCTCCCCCTGCCCTTGAATAAAGTGCTGGTCCTTCCCCATGAGTACTTTCAGCTCGATATGGGAGGCACCAAAACTTACATGGAGGGGCAGTACAAGTTCCATGGCTGATTTCAGGATCTGTCCAGGACAGACTGACAAGAGGCTCATCACACTTGATCATTCCCTTTTGATGTAGGAGACACTTCCAATCTAGGTTCCTTTTCATACAGAGGTGTGTATTTCCTTGGGAGACACAGGTGCACTGCACTGCAGGTGCCTATGGAGGGGTCAGTAGGAAACCCTGCAGGAATGGGCAGGAGCAATGAAGGCCCTTGAGCAAAGCCCTCAGGTTACATTCTGAGGTTGTGGGGCCCATGCAAAGTAACATGGCAGACAAAGTTTATGAAGGAAGTTTCTGTCCATAGAAGAATCAGATGAACCCAGGTTTGGACACAGTCTAAAGCACTACCTTCTCTACACAAGTAGAGATGCCAGGACCATCTTTTCAGGTGAGACCAATCAGTGGTTTGTCTATAATCAGATTTATTCTGGCTCTTACATCTATCAGTGAAGTTTCTGCCTGCAGTCTTTTGCACACTGCTGTTTGCAGGGTTTCCTCTGGCTGCTGGGCAGCTCCAACCAACCAGCAGTTTCCCATCTCTTCTGGCCACAGGGGACACTGGAAAAGGTGTCCCTTGTGTCTGTGGTGGTGTCATCTGTCTCTGATTGCTTCTCTGGCTGCCTCTGCCCATCAGCTGCTCCTGCTAGCTGGCAAGGAAGCATCACTGGCAGGGACTGCTATGGGCTGCCCCAGGCTGCATGGCTGCTGAGGGAGGAGGGGTGCCTCTGACAGGAGACGCTTCTTGCACTCCAAATGACCTAAAGATGAGTGACAAGCCAAGGGAAGTGAGCACCCAATCAGCTGGTATCTCCCATGAACCATGAGACCAGTAATCCACCATACTGTCCACTGTATCAGCCAAACCATTCAAATGCTTTGGAGGTGTTCTCCAAACTGCCTCCCAATACAGCTTCCAAGCCCTTGTGTCCCAGACATCCAGGTCTCAGCTGAGTCCCTGCAATTCCTCTTGTCCTGCAGTCTGAGGGTAGCCACTGGACCATGTCCATGTGGGCTGATGAACCCTGTGGAGGGCAGCCCCAAGCCTGAGGCAGAAGAATGCTCTGCCAAGCAAAGCCACCCTGGACCTGTGCAGAGGAGGCCTTCTGCAGCCTTGCTCCTCATCACAGCTGGTTCTTGCCTTATATTCATTTTCTCTGGTCCTGATCTTGCATTATAATGCAGCACTACAGCAGCATGCCTAGAACAGCCTGTTGGTCTCTCTCCTCTCCCCTCAACCACCAAGAAACCTATTTTCTCCTCTGCTTCCTAAGAAGCCAAAGAAGTGTCCCAGGGCTCAACACTTGGAACTGAGTTCAACTTGGATGTATGCCCTGAAAACAGAAAGGCCCCATCTGTTATCAGGACCCAGATCTCCTGAGGATACATGTAGCCACACTTTCAGAATGTCCCAACAATTGCCATATATCCTACAAATTCCCCCCAAATCACAGTGGGGTAGCAAGCAATTTCCTACTGGAAATTCTGCCTTCCTTTGGGTGCCATCTAATGCAGATCTTTATGTTTCTGTCAGCTTAACTTATTATTTGGTATTCAATTTGGCAATAAAATTTTTATATACCAGGCACTGTGTATTACAGATACACAGATAGATACATGTTTATGTGTGTGTGTTCCTGTAAATTATAATAAGAATTTTGTTATTTTGTTCATCAGGCTTAGCTCCATTTTTCATGACTATAAAGCTTTTGTAAATCCTAACATGGAGACAACAAATACATCTATTCTTATCACTGTTAACACTTCTTCAGCGATAATGTTTTGGGGTTTTTTTTTGCATTTAAATATTGAAAGACAGTAGTATGAGAGCTGCATGTTTAACTCCAGTCTTCCAAAGAAGGACTGAACATTTGAAAATTATATTTTTATTTCATTAGTCATGGACTTTACCATTCCTGAACAGATAAGGATTTAAGCATGTGCTAGGAGTTCAGGTCATACTTAAGTGCAGAGTTCTTAATAAGGAATTTTAATTGCTGAGTGCCTCTAGTAAGTAAGATGCTGAATTTTTCCCCAGAAGTGACAATAGTTCAGTGATGAGATTTAGATGGTCCTTTCATGCATTTTGCCAACCTCTTCTAAGGTCCCCGAGGTCATGAAGTTTGCATGGCTGTACTGATCATCCCTTCTTGCCTGCTCTTCCCTGGGAGACTGTTGCATGTCCTCCATACAGTTTTGGAAATTATCTTTATTTTCGACCTAGAATGTTGTCTTTGCAAACATTTTCCCTCACCGTATGGATCTGTGTGTCTTTCATACCTTTTACTGTGTGTTTTATTGCCCTTGCCATTTTAAAAGCAGGAACATGATTTATAGATGAAATTAATGAGCACATCACTTGATGGTGAACTGATTCTGGATGTCACAGTGCTTTATACCTGATGCTGGTGCAAGAAGATCACACATATCTGGGCTGTTCCAGATACCCAGCCCTCCAAATGATAGGTTTATTTACTTCTGTCATTCTATCAGGTTGTTTTTGTCTCTCCATGACTTTCTTACTTCACATACAGGATGTAGGACACGGCAGGTAGAATGCCTCAATTGTACCAGTGTCTAACAGGATGACTTTGGCAGAGCCTTTTAATCTCTCTTTCCTTGAGTCCAGCTGCTATTTTTTTCACCTGGGTTGTTAAAGTGCAGCTTCCTTTTCACGCCCCAGACAAGTGTAAAGAGCCAAGTGAAAACCTCCCAGGATTTCTGTTGGAGCAGTGCAGGTAGTCTCTGCACCCAAAAGATTGTAAATTAAATAGCCAGGAGGGACAAGTGTGGAGACTGAATGAGCCAGCAGTCTAGCTTTTAAATGGAGAATCACACATTCCCCAGAGTAGTCTCTGTTTTCCTGCAGTTTCAGCCTCCCTGGTTCTTTTTTCCCACACAGTAAATTTCTCACAAACACCTGTTCTTCTTTTTGCTAAATTTTAATGTCTTTTTTTTTTTTTTTTTTTCTCAACAAAATTCAGGCTTATTCCTGATCTTAAAGCAACCGAACAGGAAAAGCTGAGCTGAAAGGAAAATTAGTCCCATTGCTACTCTGAGGTGTGCCATTCTCCCATTGCCCCTACTTGCCATTGCAGAGAGGCTGGGCTCAGGACTCATCCACCCCCATGGGGCTCTGCAGGGAGATGGAACTGTCCCTTAGTGAGAGATTTAACCATGGTTCCAAGGTGCCCCACAAATGTATTTGCTGGGAATTTCTAGAGAGAAGGAAAGGCTGACACAGATGGGGCTGAAGGGATGAGGAAGAGAAGGGAAGGGAGAGAAACAGTGAATGGTCAGGAGTCCCATTTTGGCTTTATCTGTATAAGAAATGTTAACTGTGGCAGCAGGATAAACACAGTACATTTCCCTCTAGCATTTACACTGATACAAATAGGCTTTTTAACAGTTTAACTTTATTCTCTTGTAGGCATGAAATTAAGCTACACAGGTATTAGGTACACAGATACCAGTACAACTGTGCTTACAGTCTGAAGGGTTTACACTGATTTAGCCACAGGGGGTTTTAAGCAGATTAAAGAAGTTAAAAGATGCTATTTAAACCATCACTGGTAATGTACATCAATTCCTAGCTGCGATCCTTCTGTTTTCCATTTTCACATTTTCTGTACTGACATACATACTGACACATGAGTTTTTGCATCCCAAACATGCTAATTGTGCTCTTTATTTTCCCCATTTTGTTCTTTTAACAACAAGTGTATGTGCAGTGAATAGTGTGTGCAGTGTGAAGTTTAATTTTGTTCTTCCCTTCTTTATAATTTGAAGTTGCTTTTCTAGCTTCTGATAACTGTAAGGATGACAGAAGGAAAGAGAATAAAGATTTGCTATTGCTCTGCTTTTTCAAACTCCCTCAATTTTAAACTAATTGCAGAATAACTAAAAGAAAAAAGAAAAGTTTAAAAGCAAGCAACCAATGAAAAAAGACAACATTTTCTGCCACACAGTCAGCATCAAGTGTGAGTCAGGAAAATTCTACTGCCTTCTCATCAGCCCCACTTTGGGAATTAAATAGTTTTTCAATATTTCTAATTCCAAATTATATATATATTTTTTTTTTTTAAATAAAGAAAGGGAATTAAAGATGAAAACAAGGGAAGAAGAACAAGTAGAAAAAAAAAAAGTTTGAGAACAAGACGGGAAAAGAAGACAAGAACATAGTAAATCTGGAACAACGGATTCGGGAGTAGGAAAGTGAATTTTTCTGTAAAAATATAGTCAAGGTGGAAGGGAGAAGCCTTTGTGGCCCATTTCCGCCTGCATCCCAAGCACAGTATATTAAAAAAAATATTTAATGCAGCTCATGACAATGCATGCTTCTGTGCATGCATAAGGCAACAGATCAGGCTCGCTGCTGGCTTAAACTCTCTCCTTTAGCCAGTGGTTTAATTCTGACTGAGGCTGAAGCATCAAGTATACACCATTGACTGCAACCAGTGAAGTCCTCTCAGCCATATTGACTAGCAAACCCTAGACATGGCCATGAAAAATGATAAAAATCTTAAGTGCTGTTGAAATGACTGCCTCCCTGTGAAGTCTCACTACCATTCTCACTCACCTTCTTCCTCACAGAATTAAAAAGCAAACATGAAACCAAAACAATAAAGTTTTGAGGGATTGGTAATTTACCAGAGAAAGCCCCACTTTTATGAAAGATCCCAATTTAAATAAACTTACTTGGTTTCCTCTGCAAATCTCATTAAATGCAGAATGGATGGAGCAGCCATGTAGAAAGGCTGAGGGCTGGATGTTCAAAGGGCTGGATGTTCAAAGGGCTGGATGTTCAAAAGTGGGAAGTAGACTTGACTAGAGCACAGCTATGTGGGGCTGGCAGATGGGTAGGTGTGTCATAGGTGTCTGGAGGGGTGGCTGAACATGAAGGTGACAGGAATCTACCCTTGTGTGGCTGGGCTGACAGGCAGAAAGGCAGAAAACTTCTAGTATAACTCTGTTCTGTGATCACCTTTTAGATGGCCCTGGGTAAAATCACTCAGTCTTTCATATGTGGCAGTCAGTCTCAGTGGAAATCCTTCAGAGACTAAGAGATGCTCATATTCTGCAATAAGAGGGCTCAGCCAAACTCGTCAGAGGGGATATGGACAGTGGCCAGGATACTCTGGGAGATCCTTGCAGTGGTTTAAGTTCCCCTCCTGGTCTGCTACCTCACACATTACCCCGGTGATCGCTATTAGAGCCAAGCTCCAAACAAGTTCTCCCAGTGTGCTGGAATGTTGTCACTCTTTGGAAGCTTTGGACCTGCTATTGCCTTATTATTCTTATTATTTCAATAAAGGTGGTTTTAAACACTATCTAAGGCAGTCAATGCTAGTAATTCAGACTGAGCAAGAGTCCAGAGACAGAACATCTCTGAACTGCTTTTCTGAGATGGAGTCTGTAGACAAGCTGCCCAGCACCCACGTCAGTGTAAACGCGTCTCTGCAGAGAACCAGTGGGACGAATAGCAAACCATCTGCACCTTCAGTCACTAATGGCTGAAATGATGCTAGGAGAATTCAGCAAGTGTTTTAGTCTACAGAGATTGATAAACGTTTTCAATTTCAGTCTACTGACAAAGTGCAGGTTTAGCTTTATCTCTCAGTGGCATCTGGACTATGAGGAGAGCCATAAAAATGGGGCATTTGAATGATCTTGCAAGAACATCTTGCTGGTTCAGCAAAGCTCTAAGGATTTTTCTCAAGTGACACCATTCCCAGTTGGAGCATATTTACGTTATTGTGGAAAAGACTTCTGCTCCTGATAATTGCCATGGTTGACTCTGAGGCAAGGTTGCATGAAGCCTTTCAGATAATGCTGCAGTAAGTCTGTCATAAACACTAAAGACAGATTAGATCAAAACCTACTGGTGGTAGTCATGGCACAGAACCCTCTGAATTTAGTGTAGCTATTCTCACTGGGGTTTTTTGTCTGGTGAATCTGTCTGGCACCTCTTGTCTTGGCTCTAAATGGGTAACAGGGAACCTCTTATTGCCAGGGCTTCTATCTGAGGTGTCCATCATCTCCAGTGGTCATCTGTGGGGCATAAGAGAATGGGGTTTCCAGATAGGAGAGATGTTAATCCAAAACCTGCAGTTATGCCTGTTCACATGTATCCTGACTGGCTCTGTCAGCCTATGTGAGGACACTGACTTCCAGGCCCAGTCTGAACACATTTGGATTTGATTTCCTTCCCTTTTCTTTTCTCCATGGGTTCTACCGAACTCCATCCTCAGTCCTGGATCCAAAAGCATAATGGCTTTATGTAGCTTGTAAAATTCTATTATCTCTGTATTCAAAACTCAACAACTGGGAAATGGCTGTAATAAGCGTGTTATTAAGCGTGTAAATACACTTTAACTTCAGACCTCCAAAGGAAGTCTCTTGCTGTCTTCCTCACTTTGCCCTCCATGTTTTCACCACGTGTTTGGATTTCATGGATATGCCTACTTTTCCCCTTCTTCATGAGTGGTGTGCTGTCCCATTTGATTGTGTTGAGGACAGTGTTCCCCTCTGCTGAGCCTGCCATGGAGTCTCCTGAAGAACCCAAGGTCTTTGAGGGAAGACAGATTCTTGGTGAGGATGGGGGTTTTGGGGAAGGAAGGAGGAGGGTGAGGGGAGGGAGGGGAGGAAAACATTAAAAAAAAGAAAGAAGCCAAGTGCATTCTTTCTGCAACACTCAGGAAAAAGAATGTTGCACAGGGGATTGGAAAGGCGAAATTTTTTCACATCCAAATGGATTGCAATTTCCCTCCATTTAGCACCTGAAGGTAATTAGCTCGAAGAGACTGTCGGCTGAGAAACACGTTCATGGAACATTAACTCTCATACATTCTCCAGTTGCAGGGAATTAATAGGAAAGATTAAAGTTTAAAGAGAGCAAAATGCCATTACCTCGCAAGCCACCTCTCTCAGCGGCAGTAACTAGCCCTCACTAACCTAAAAGCACCATTGGAGTCCCTGGCTCCTGCTTCAGGCAACGCCAGATGAGACGGGCCCCGCTCTGCTCCTTGCTGCCCGTCCCTGGGCTCGGGTGACCTGCCCTGCCTGTGGGCAGCCATGGCACGGGGCTGGTGGCTCCGGCAGGGACGCGTTTGCCGGCTGCCGTACAGGTGTGCACGTGCCCGTCGCCTTGGGGCCAGCACACGTGTGCAGGTGCCCCAGATGTGCACTCCATGGGTACTGCTGGTGTCTCCTCAGTGAGACAGGAGCTATGGGCACCCCAGGAATGAAGCACTGGGCAGAGGTCCCTGTGTGCTCCCACCAGTGCTTCAGTTGGCGCGTGGGGCAGCGGGGAGGGGTCTGCCATGCACCCCTGGGCAGCCCTGCATGGTCTCCATCCTGCTCCTGTTCCCTGCTGGCACACCAGCACCTGTGCAGGGATGCTGGCAGCCTCCTGGACTGATGCAAAGTCCAAACTGCAGCGCTGCAACACCAAAACACCTCACAGCTGAACTGGTTCTGTAAATGGTACCAAACCTCTCCTGATGAGGGATTGTGCCTACTCCTGAGATGCAAGACAAAAAAAGCATTAAAGGATGGGGCCACTATTTTGGGGTTTTGGGGGTAAAGTTTATATAAGCTTCTGCACTTTAAAGATTTCCACGTTGCTTTAGCATTTCAGGGAGAGAGCATGAGAGAGAGAGAGAGAGAGGGAGAGGGAGAGGGAGAGAGAGCGAGAGCGAGATGAAATTGAGACATGGAAGAATTTATTGCCCAGAAAATTCCATTCTGCTATCTGATTCGAAAAGTCCAGTCCCCCCAGCTTCGGAAAATCTATTTTCCACATTTTAATACCCTGCAGAACAGTCCTCATAACTCATCCGAGTGTGTTAAGCACAGTTTTATTAGATCTGAAACAAATTTTGGTGGGGAGATACTATAGGTCATTAACCATGGAGTAATTTTATCCTTGTTTCCCTAATGATGCCATAATGGCGAGCGAATTTCTTAACTAAAGACCAAAGAACATTTTGAAGGTCAGTTTCATCTGTGAGCTCCTTCAAGCGCTTCTCGGAGAAGATTGGAAAACTCGCCGATTTTTTGAAGAGTCATTAATAATGTGAAAGCTGAAAGAGCTCTCTCCCATTTGCGTTCCTGCTTTTTACCTTTTAATTTTATATCGCTTTAGTCCCTTTCTTTTTCTTCCTCACTCTCTCTCTCTTTTTAACTCTCTTCTGGAGTGGCCCCTCATGCAGCTGAAAAATGAAATGGGCCATTCCTGAGGGCATCCTGAGCTGAGCTGAGGCAGGGCAAAGATCCAGGAGGGGGAAAGGGCAGCCCTGGCACTGGGTGTGCACCACCACAGCCCAGCACCTGCTGCCATAAATGAACCCCCAGCATTCCTGGGTGCTTGGCTGAGGGGCATCCTGCTCCCCCCTGCTCCTGTAAATCAGGAGAGGGGTTGTTTGAGCCTACAGCACTGCATCCCTGCTAAAGGAGGGAGAGGGACAAGGCTGTCCCCTCCCTGCCTAACGTGTGTTTTTACTCTGTCTGAACAAGCTCACATCTGGACCTCTGAGGTTTATGCTGGCAAAGTGACCTCTGCACTGAGAATGAGTGTGTCTGGAGGTGCACATGCCTGTGAATGTGTGTGTGTGAATGAGTGTGTGTGTGTGTGTGTGTGTGTGTGTGTGTGTGTGTGTGTGAGCTCCATGAGTCGGGGGCCATGCAACATTGCAGGGGGTTGTGCAGTAGCGATATATCTTATTTTTTAAATTGATGTATATACACACCTGTGTGTGAATTGCCATTATGGATATATAGATACATTGCAAATGGATAAAACGGTTAAAAAATAAAATAGCAATAAGCTGTATAAGGATTGTATGTAGCCAGTCTACACACATGTTCTGTGACTGCAGGTGCTTGGGGGGGCACATGGAGTAGGAATTGGGGTGTGCAATATTCAGTTTTTGTGGATTGCTTTGCTCAAGATTGGAGTCTATATGTATGTTTCATACATGTTTGGGGGAGCACATAGGGGATCTGATAGAGTATTGATTTATAACCTTGTGTCTGTGTGTGTGGTGAAGAGGTAACAGGCTCAGACTGTGTTTGTGTGGGGGGTGTCTGGTGGGGTTTCTGGCTGTACCACAGGCATCAGTGGGAACAAGAAATCTTTTGGTATGTGTGTGGTGCACTGGAGGCCTGGCACATGTGTGTGTATGTGTGCGCAGGGGGTGTGTGCCCCAGAGAAGGGTTTGTCTGTGCCTTCATTAGAGAGCGCCTGGCAGTGAGCAGGCCTCTGTGTTTATGTGTTTTCCTCTCCCTGGGTGTGTACGCTTCAGGCGCCTGCATGTGTTGCATTTGCAGATGATCTGGGCTACATCCTCAGCTGATGTAAAGCAGCACCAGACTGAAGCAATTTACACCCACTGCTACTCCAGCACAGCCTTCGGCTGGAGGCAGTGGGTCCGGGGGTCTGGGCTGAGATGCTTTTCCATACCACGGGAATGGGTGACTCCCAACCTGGAACAAGACCTTCTCTCATCCCCCTCTGCCCCCTGTCCCCCAGCCTATCACTCACATTTGAGGCAAGAACTATGGGGGGATGTGTGTGTGTCTATTTGGGGAGGGAGCGCTCCGAGGGGAGGGGGGCAGTGTGGTGACACACTCTGCTCCCAGATGTGATACCAGCGATAATTTCAATTTTATGCCTTTGTTATGGCTTTAATCACTTTCTTTATGCGTTTTGTTCCAGCGATCAGGGAGAGACACCTGATAGGCAAAAAGGATATCAGGGGAACAATTTTTATTTGGAATGTGGTGAGAAGTCTAATTAGAATTTGAATTCTGCTGAGCCTTGAAATGGTCGGTACTTTATCCTGATCGCCTTAGATATTGTTTCGAGTCAATCATCTGTCATAGTGCGGCACGCTGGAGAGAAAGGCTCTCCATCCAGCCTGGTCTCTCTGTCGGGCTGGGGGCTGCTGCTGGGGAAAGGAAGGGTGACAAGAGGGAGGGCACTGGACTTGGCTCTGTCAGATAGGCTCCCTGGGAGCAAGCACAAAGGGAGAAAACCCTTGGCAGAGAGGTTCGTCTTGCTGTGTACTCCTAGCCCTGCTGTGGGGTGCTGTCTGCTGGCCCCCCTCTCGTCATTGCAGGGCTGTCCCCTTCTAACAGGGGATGAGGAGGACTGAGGAGGACTTTCAGCATAAATGTCCCACCAGCTGCTGCCTGGGAGAGGAGCACCTTCTCAGAGCTAGTGAGGTCCACATGAGTTGAGAATTTTACCGCTATCTCTGCTGTGCTGATTAAACACTCTGGAAGGTCAGTTCTCACAGACAAACAGACAGACAGCTAGGCTAGAATGGATGGATGGATGGACAAGTGTGAGTGGGAATGGCCATTCAGATGGATTTGTATGGGACAGAGGCAGAGGTGGTGAACCAGTGACACACAGGATTGGATGTGGAAGGGTGGGATTGAAGATGGACGCGCCTTATCAGACTAAGGGCAGTAGGCACACTCATGGAGGGGTTTTTTCAGACTCAGGTCAATCTTATTTCATTTGTGCTACCAGAACACAAGAAAAACTAGGACCTGGGAACATGACAAGACACACAGCAATGTTTGCAATCCTTTTGGCTTTAAACTCTGTTCTTATTAGTTGAAAAAAACCAAAAAAACCAAACAAAATACACACACCTCCACCAAACCAAATTATGAGTCCTGGCATGTCAAAACTGAAAGCCACTTCAAAGCTCACCAGAACATGTCCAGTAATCCCTCCTCCTTGTCCCCAGTCCGCAGTGCCTCCCCTTGGTGAGACCACAGCTTTCAGTCCTGATCAAATGGCTGCAGTACGGAGTTTGAGATGAACTGCCCAATGGTGTGATCCCCACTAGATGAAAAGGAGGCACACAGGCAGGACTGCAGCATGATCTATGTGCCAGGAGAGATGAACTGAAGAGAATCATGAACAATAGAATCATTCCAAGATTCCTAAACTTATGGAAATTGATGGTAAAGCCTTTATTCTGTGCCATTCCTACACTTTGAGGTGGTGCCTCATTCTGAATGCAACATAAATGTCTGTAACATGAAAGATACGGATTGGTTTGGCTGTTGAAGAAAAGACAGTTGAATGTTTTGCCTTCTGAGAGAAGCAGAAAATGACCTGGGACTGGGGGCTAATTAAGAGAGTTCCGGGCATCTGCAAAAATTTGCAGATAGGAAAGCCATTTGAATAGTTCTTTCTAAAGTGTCAGCTTTAGGTTTCAGAACTGACATACTGAGATGGGTGTAGGCAGCTCATGCCTTTCTCAGCTACAGTCCAGGCTGTCTGCGACTCAGGCAGACATCAATGTATGTTTTTATGTTCAAATCCCTCTTTAACAAATCAGCAGTGCAATACTTATTTTCTTTTTCTTCCATCCACTTTTTTTTTTTTTTTTACACTGAGAAAGTGGATAGTGTCAAAGCTTAGTTCTAAGGACTCATCTACAAATCCTTTGATAGTCTTGTTAACAACCTTGGAATGTCTGACACTAAAGTCAGTCTTTCATTGACACCTCAAAAATACATCTAGGATTGCAAATGGAGAGCAGCAGACATTAAATATACTTGCATATATGTAATTAGAAAATGGTTTAGCAGTGGACTTGGCAGTGTTAGGCTTAACATTGGACTCAATGATCTTAAAGGTATTTCCCACCTATATGGTCCCATGATTCTGTGATGTGCTGTCATTCCAAGTAAATTCAGTTTTGGGTCCTAAAGATGCAATTCTGGTGAAGCAGGAATGAGCTAAGTAAAAATCCCATGCTACTGCACAAGCTGTATAGTCCAGCCATTAAGCCAACATGTTCATGTGAGGGAGAAGATTACTGAGCCCCCAAGGCTCTTTGCTCTGATTGTGCTTGGTCCCAGGTGTGGGGTTGTCACATGGCAGAAGTACCACTGATCCAGCCTCCACTGGGAGGATGGGCCTTGTCATGGGGCTGGTTTGACTGCAGGACCTTGCTGATGTGGCAGACTCCCACTTTGGCATCTCCTCTACCTGGATCAGCAAGGCACTACAGCAGTAACTCCCTCATTTTGGCCCAGTTTATGGTTCTTATCTCAGGAGGATCTGGACACAAAGTGCTGGAGCCCACTTCCATTGCCCTGTTCCTGGCTCCAAAAAGAAATACCACTATTTGCCTCCTTCCTAGGGTTGTGGGTGTGTGTGTGTATGTGTGAAATAATAGCTGATCTGTGCTTCTTGCCTTAAGCTGTCTAGCTTAAGGAGAATGAAGAAAGAAATAATAGTATTTTGAATTCTGATGGATCTACCTGAAACAAAAGAATACCCCCCCAAACCCTTGTGAACACTGAGCTACAGATTTGGCCTGAATCTTCCTTATCTTCACTGGAGCCATAATCCTTAGGGTTGTGCACAGCTCTTTTGACTCATGGTCTGGAGGGAAGACTGGACTGGAGACAACTTGCAAGGACCTGGATTTTTGTCCCATTCTGGAAGGCAGAGTGCTAATTCTAAGCCTTGATTATCATTGAACTCTGCCTTCATGGAGTAATGTTTACTGTGCCAAATGGATCTTTATGCATCATATGCTTTGCTCATGCTCAAATGTCGACTGATGGATGTTCAGTAGTTCTTGATGGCATCCTGGTTTCTACAGCCTGCTTTACAGCCCACTCAGCAACACAGGAAAGGGCCAGGAACTGAAACCAGGGAGAACTGAATGGGGAGAGCTGCTGTAGGCACTGCCAGCACAGGATGGGAAAGGGTGCAGAAGGGTCAGAGGAAAATCCAATAAACAGGTCTCACTAATTTAAATCTCAGTTGACTCTACTTGTTCTTATGTTGTGATACTCTGAATGACTACTTTCTTTTTCTTCACAGGTTTTGGGTATAGAACTGTTTAGATGAAGAATACCAAACAGCTCAGCCCATATTATCACTACTGTTATCACTATTATTATTACCATCACCACTATTATTATTATTACTAACATTTGCCTCCTAGCATACCTCAGAACAAAGACCCTTATTGTGCTGAGCACAGTACAAATGCACTGGGAAAAAATAAACAAATGCATGTTGACTTGCCTGAGTTTCCATACTGTGACAATGTCAGATCCAGGAATATAAACTAAACCTCTGAGTTGCTCTTGCCAAGGCAGGGATGGCCATTGTGTGCCTTCAAGCACTTTGAGCAGGTCTTTTGAGTCATGGCTATACCATGCAGCTGTCTGTGAGCCTGTGTATGCACAGGACTTCTGGCTAGTGCCACACTACCAGCATTGCTAGTGACAAAGCCAGCAGGAACAGATTTAGCTGTATCTTCTTGGGCTCCTGCTGCAATTTCAGTCCAGCTCCAGTTGGGGCATCCCTGTGAAATGCTTCCAGAGTTCCCATCCTCTCAGGTTTTGGCCAAACAGATTTTGATGTACTTCTTGCTGGCTTGGGAAGGTTGGATAACCCTGCAAAGTCTGCCTCCACTAGCGGGAGCCAGGAGATTTGTTTTAGACTATTTCTCTGACCTTCTCACTGTTTCATTCCCTGTTCTCTTATGTATTTAAACTTATTGAAGTGCTGATTTTTTCCCCCCCTCACTGTTCCTGAACACTCAATTCCATGCACAGTCCCACCTAGTTTGCCAACTCTGGCTGAGGTAAATTCTGGCAAAATGGCCTTAGCCTTTCCAGAAGACAAAGCTGAGACAGAGGATTGTATCCAGCTCCCTGTAAAGGCAGAGCATGAAATTGGTCATTCCCCAGGACCAACCTCAGTCTAACCAACCCAGATAAAGGGGACCTGATTTCTGGGTTCAAGCAAAAGAGCTCAAAAGATATTATTTTATATAAAAGAGAAGGTCTTTCTGGGAGAGAAGCAAAGATAAGAGCACTGTACCCTTTTTGGGTTCTTTGGGGTCTATCACATGAACTCACACCCCAGTCAAGTGCCTGCCCTGGGGACTCAGAGAGTGGTGCATGGCTCCCTTTCCCACCAGCAGCAGCCCTGTGTCTATGGCTCAGCTCTGTCCTCCCTTCCAAAATGCAGACATCCCTGGAGCTCCAAAGACTTTTCCCTAACTAGCCCATTTCCCCTGGCATGGTCCTGGGACAATGTGGTGCTTGCAGACTCTGAGGCGTCTCTATCATTGGCTGTCAGGTGAAGCTCTCCCTAAGCACTCAGCAAGCCCTTCTTTATTTATTTTTAAAATTCCCCTGAGCCTACGAAGGTCATTTGAACAAATTGGAGCCGACAGACATTAACTTGGAAAAAAGCCCATTGCACCATGATAAACTCTGTTTAAAGAGAAGCAAAAGTGCCAGGCAAGGGAGGAACAAATGATGAGAGATTTGTCACTGTTACCGTAAGTTTAGGAGTTGAGAATGTCAGCTCTGGCCTCACCTTCTCCCATTATGCATTATTACACATTCCAGCTTTGCTGTTTCCACTGCAGTAGCTCCTGACAGAGCCAATGGACTGAACTGGGATGCTGTGCAATGCTACAGGGACAGCCATTCCCAGTGCTAAGGAGATCATGAGGGCAAATTGAACTGGTGGGCCGTACACCTAGTGAATAGGGAGGGAACCAAAGGCCAAAGATGAGGTGCTTCAGTTCAGGTCCCACAGACAATCACCATCTGAGCTGCCTACCAGCCTCAGACCGTAAGTGTCCCCCTTCCAGTCCCCAGTCCTCGAGCCTAGTTTGCATCTCTGTGTGATCTCAGGAATCCGTGGGGAGATGAGTGGGGTTTCACACCTCAGTGTGAACCTGGCCAGGGAGCACAGCATTGCAACAATTCTGAGCCCACCCTCCACTGAGGACACAAAACCAGGTCCTCAGCCCAGACACTGAGGTTTATCCTTCAGGGACCTGCATTGCAGAGGTACCTTCAACAAGCCATGGCCATTGCCAGCTCTTCCCTAAGAGATCAGGGATGGTTCTTTCCCTTCAGCTGACAGCCAGGAGAGCCACCTGAGGGGTGGAGGGAGATGGAGAGGGAGAAATCAGATGTATCAGTCTTAGTCAGTATGACTGCTGATGGAGCCTGTGCTCTGTCCAAAGATATATCCTAATGCCTCCCATTCAGTTTGCACATAGTTTCTTTATGCTTTGCTTAGTGTCCTTGAAGCAAAGGCAATTGGTTTCTCCTCTCCTCTGGGCATCATGTTGATCCAAGTGGCTCCAGACCCCTGCAGAGCCACAGCAGCTGCCAATTGTTCTGACAAGCCAGGATCAAATCTCAGAGAAGAGCAGGCCTGGGACTGTCATGCTTACCTGGCCAAGTTCAGGCCAGGGCTCCTTCTACCCCACAGCAGAGGAGAAACAAACTTCTCCAACTGAAGATCAGCACAGTCAGAAGTGGCAAGAAGTGACTAACACATCTTACAGACAGGAACTAGGCCATGCTTCTCCTCATGTCTCTTTCATCTGCAAAAATGAAATAGTAGGTTTTGTGCTCACATTTTGTCTGGGACAATTACTAGGATCCAGCGCAGTGAGCCCAGACTCAGCACAAAAGGCCTTCTGCAACCACTGAGTTATAAATAGCATCTGGCTAACCAGGCTGAGAATTTATAAGTGTCTCAACATGGGCACTGCAGCTACTGTCACCATCTAGGCAAAACTGTCAGCTGCAGGAGACCTGTTCCTGATCAATATCCCTCGAGATCAAGAGTGGTCCCAGGTCCTGGCAGGACTGGGTGCCTGGAAGGAAAGCCCTATCCACATATCCAGCTGTGAAGAGCACCAGGAAGGTCTCTGCTGCTCACATGTGGCCCTGTGCCCAGCATTCCCTGTCAGGAAGAAGGAAGGCAAGGCTCTTCCCTGGGTTCTTGTCTAGGATGCAGCTGCAGCTTAGCAAACTCTCCTCCAGCCCTGGGTGCACTGTCCCTCTGCAGCACTGGCATAAACGGGATGGCCAATCTGCTACTCATGAGAGAATTCCAGTCTTGGCTGAATGTTCCCGATCCACAATGACCTTTGTTCCAACAGTGAATGGTGTTAACCTCAACTTTCTGTGTTTGGGCTCCCTGCCCAGCTTTATGGTTAAGCGTTACAGCAATGTCTTTCCCACTGCCCAGTTTCTCTCTTGGAAAAGAAGATCTCCTTTCTGCAATGCTGCAGTTAGACCTGTTTGACCTTTCCCTCTCGTGTGGATGCCCAGACAAGTCAGAGGGGGCTGGGCAAAGATGGGCAATGTCCTCACACCACAAAAACAGACAATTTACCTGATTGCCTGCACCATTCAACCTATGACTTCCTCAAGGCTTGCTCTTCAGTTCTACCTGCAGCCACAGTCAAGGTCAGGCTATGTTTTCCCTCCAACTCACACTGCAAACACCAGTGGTCAACCCTGAATGACCCATTCAGCTGGTCCCTGCTGATCTCTGGCCATGAGACGTGGCTCACCCCACACTGACCTTCAGAGCCACCTCCCTCTGCTTTGTTGTGGCTTTAGAAATCACTTGAGCATGAAAGCCCTGGGCACAGGAAGTCCATCAGGGCAATTGTGCCCCAAATCACACGTTCCTCATCTCTTATCCTATTGCAGCCCCTTTCTTCTGAACCATCCTGTTGGGGTTATGCACCTCAGTCCTGCATAAAACAAGACATCTAATTCTCCCTGTGAATCCATGCTCTGCCTCTCAGTTCAGAGGATAAGCCTGGTCCTGTTGGTTTTCTGCTATTTTGGTATAATGGCTGTCTTTCACTCGGTGTATGGGACAGAGTCTTGGTCGTGCTTAGGCCTGATATTTCTGATCTGTAGGTAAAAACAGCAAAAAATAGTGACTCTATTACTGCACCTAAACCTTACAAAACAGTCACAGCTGCAAGCAGAACTAGGCCAAGCATTGAGAAAATGTTGTAGAAATGTTTCAGTTTCAATATAATTTCTGTATAGTAGGGTTGCAATGGGATTTCCTGAAGAATGTGTGTAGAAATTAAAAGCTCTATTTCTAATAGATTCCTTCAGCTTTCTAAAGCATGTTTTTATTGGCATTATTTTAGAAGTATTTTTCTCCTTTTGGAAATATTTTTCATAGAAGTATGAAGCCTCTTCAGTCAACTTTGGTTACAGATAGGAGTTTTAAAACTGGGGTTAAATATGATGGAAAATAGAGTGCATTTCTACTGATGGCAATTCTTCATGCAGATTTGACCTTTGGGGGAAGAGGAAGGTTGTTTTGTAACCAAAATATTCTCTTGCCAAAAATGTTGCCCTGGTAACTGATGCTGTGGAGAGCAGCCTGGATCCTTACACTATTCATTAAAGAGAATCTGACTCAGGAGAGCAAGGGGTGGATGCTGGAGAGCTGTCTGGTGATGGCTGAGAGGGGCTGGAGGTGCCAGACATGCCTGTGTGAGGAGGAGGGAGGAAGTGTGTGGGATGAAGAGCCAAGAGCAATGAGTGCCAGATGAGGCTCACAGGGGCTCAGGTGGTTTGACAGACAGATAGGGGCAGAGATGGTGTTGGAGGCTGTAGGGGCATGGCAGTATCCATGTGTGTGGAGGGTCTCATGCAATGCCTTCCCCAAGATGCAGTGGTGTTTTGAGATTCCCTCCCTGCTGCAGTAAAGATTGTTTTCTGGGTGTCTCCTTTCCTTACCCCCCAGCTGTAGTCATTCCACACCAGCCTCAGCCCCACCTTCCTGGCCCCATCACCCCCACTTCACCAGTAATGAGGGGGGATGTGTGGTCTGCCTTTCCTGTGCTCCTGAGCTTCCCTCTGGATCCCAGCAACAAGTTTAATTGGAAAAAAACAAGGCTGACTTGGAGGCAAGGCAAGGAGGCAGGGAGAGCCTGTGCCAGCTGACACCATGATCGATTACCTGGAACTCCACCTGACACTGAAATTAGGGTTTTTTAATGATAGGCCGACTCTCCCTGGATGTGAAATTCAAATGATCTCCAAAGCTTCCCTGTGACCATCAGTCGCTGCACGCAGTGGTACACGCCACATGCAGGTACTTTGTCTCTGTCACTGCTGAAAGGACATTGTTATTACCAACAACTCTTTGTATTAACCAGTCTCCTACCTAATAGACAACACTTTACGTTCTGCACCGTTACCCAGTCAGGGCTGCTGTGTGCCTGAGAGACACACGCTTCCCCTCAGCTCCCCTGGGGCAATGGAAAGCCAGTGCTTAAAAAGAGACACCAAAATGGAGGATGCACATGCACCTTGCTCCCCTGCTGCCTGCTCTCTCTTGTGTTGGGGGGTGGTTTTCATTTCTTCTCAACTGCAGGCCCACAGCACAAACTGATGGGGCAGGGGCTGCCTGCACTGGGATGTGCCAAGGTGCCAAGGTGCCTGGCAAGTAGGTAATTGCCTGAGTTTCTTTTGGATGACAGAGGAGAGCTTTTCCTCCCACGGATATCTTCCCCATCCCAGGGCAAAACTGGGGGGAAGCAATACTCCAGGCAGTTTTCCCCATCTTTATCATGCTTGGTGAGCCATTAAGGAAGTCCCTGGTGCACTGGTGGCCTCCCATGCCTGGACAGGGTGAGAGAAAAGCCATCCCATCCAAGAGTCCACAGTGTTGCTGGGCCCTGGTGTATCTCAAAGCTTTGGCACCTCAGTGGAGGGATTGTCACTGCTGGTGGAAGCTGTCTCCTAAGATGTGGTCCCCACCTTTCTTTCTCGTCTCTTGACCCCTTTAGCCTGGCCCTCTGGAAGGCAGAAGGTACGTAATTGCTGTGAGTGGGAGACCAGGAGCTATTCTGTGGCCATGACCTGAGCATTGACTGTCTTTTCTTACAGGAGATGACAAGCAGAAGGACCAGTTTTCTCCTTCTGATGGGCAAGGATGGAAAGGAGGTGATGATAAAAAGAGAAGGGGATTTTAAAAAGTTAAATAATGTAAATACAGCATAGAGAGCAGAAGCCTGTAAGCCACCATGCATTAAGCAGGATTTCCTACATCTTCTTGCTTTACTAAATGAAGATTTGGAAATCCACATGGAGGGAAGAAGTCCTAACACAGAGAGTGCTGTGTATATAGAGTCTTCTAGCAGCACTGTGGAAGGCTTCATCACCAAAGGGAGTCTTTGGCTGTATCAAAAATGTGTCAACAAGGAGGGAACACAAATTCTGAAAAGTGGAGATGTTGGGAGGAAAAGGGAAAGGTCCTGCCTCTGAAACTGTTCCCTGCAAATTCAGATTTCCCCCCATGGGAGACACAGTGAGAAGGTTAGATGGGGACACCAAATGTTTCCAGCTCCAGCAGGAATTGCTTTGGGCTGTGTTGAATGAGAAAAGGTGTGTCCACACATGGGTCTGGACAGAACTGCAGGAAGCTATAATTCAGACCTTCTGGTTTGCCTCAGCAAGTGAAATACTGGGTGATGACACTGACATTTTTTCAAAGACTGACCTCTACAGTGCCCATTTCTTCCTTCAGTTAGGTACCAGCATTGGCATATTTAATAATATACATCATGCAGCCTCAGTTTCCCCCTGGTTATGAAATGTTTCCTGTATTTGATAACTTTTGGACATCTTTGACAAGGAAATGGTCTATGAGTTGCCATGGAAAAAATCACATTCTCTCAGTGCTTCAACTCTCCCTCCCCATTTTACCTATATTGTTGAAGCTGGCCTTTTCTTAAGTGAATGCTCAGCACCAAGCAGCCCTTGGCTGCAGCCTGAGCTCTCCCCTGTGGTCATGCCCTGGGCAGCTCAGACCCCTTCAGTGTGGGAGGGGGTCAGTCCTTCAGGGTGGGGTGGTGCAGTGGGAGGGCAGTGCTGTGCTTTGGTGGCACATGGGATGGATGCCTCTGCCTGTCCCGCCCCCAGCCAGCTCAGTGCAGGCGCTGGTACCCTCGGCAGCCTGTGCTGATTGTCCTCCAGCGAGGTTCCTGTGGGAGCTGAGCAGAGGGGATGCATGCAGACAATGTTCCCTGCTTTCCTCCATCGCCTGGTGAGCAGCCCCTAATCTGAGGGGCGTGCCAGTATTAATGCCTTTAATAACGACGGATCAGATCGTATGAAGAGTTTTAATTGATGTCTATATCCCTGGAAACATAAAAACAGCCATGTGAGCGTCTTACCACTATTATTTTATCAAAGGTTTTGACGTGGCTGCTGCATAGGAGATGTCAGGGAAAAAATTCATGTCTGCAAGGCACAAACAGGCGAAGTAATGGGATATAAATCAAAAACAGTGAAAGGGGAAAGTGGTTAGTCACAAGATCATAGAGTTTTCACTAAAAGGGAGAGCAGTGAATTCTCAATACAAGCAGCAGAATCCATTCATTCTATAGTGCCATCAGCCCTTTCTCCCTCCCCGTCCCCAGTGCCTCAACCCCCTGCCCTAAGGACACACAGTCCTGGGCCAGGGCTGGCCATCATGGATCTGCCTCCTGGTCAGAATGGTGAGTAACATTTCTCTTCTTTGTCCCTTCTTACTTGTACAGAAGCCATGGAAATGTAGCCCAAAAGCAGGGTTACGAATGGCAGCCCCTTTTCTTTGGCTGGTCAAGAGTGTAGCTAACCTTTTGGTAGGTTTGTTTACTTTGCCTCATGCAGTGGTGTGTGAACACAAAAATGATTCTCATTACAGAGGGGACAAACTGAAGTGTGGAAGACAAAAGGGGCTGATAGGTTACTCTAGGCTGGTGCAAAGAGGAAGGAAAACATTAATTGAGTTCACCTTGTTTGCCTTGGGCCAACTTTAGGATGCCACCATGCAATGCCAGGAGGAGATCAGTTGCAGATCTGCTGCTTTTCAGTGGCTCCTTCTGGCCTTCAGGACACAGGAATGGCTGGGACCATTTTGATGGCTCATGACATTGTTTGACCACATTGTCCCCTTTCCACAGCCAGAGCCCCACAGAGCTGATCCAGTGGGCAGGACAACCAAGAACCACCTGTGAGACCCGTACAAACCGATCCTGCACTGATACCTTACGAACTAATTGTTTCTTGTAGCCAAAGTGTCCCATGGGATGTTGTTCTGCCACGGGAAGGTGTTCAAGCTGGCCAACAGCTGGGAAGCCATGAGTACAGTGTGAGAAGTGACTGCCTTTTCCAGGGCACTGCTGAGAGGAAGCCTGCAGCATGAATTCCTTGTCCAATTGCTTGGGTTGCAAATGTAAAAACCTGGAGAGGGGGGTAAGAGTGAAAGAAGGAGAGGAAGGGAGGAGAGGATGAAAAGGAGGAGAAACTGGTGGATAAAAAGAAATTTGAAAAAAAGTAAGTGAAATATTCAAACTGGAAAGTGATATTATAAAAAACTGCAGGGAACACGCTTGAGTGCATTCAAATTTATTCAAACTCTGCATCTGACATTGATGAATGCAACAGCTTTTTCCACAATATGTAGAGCGCACAGGGCATTTAGGATTGCAGCATCCCTTTCACTGCAGCTCTCTGGGGGCCTGTTCCGAGCGCTGTGGAGACCCCTACTCTGGGCCCTGGCATGCCCCCTTAAAGAAGAGGCCAGGAAGCCATTTGAGAAGGAACAGAAAAACAAACATAGAGGAAGAATTTCAACAAAAGATCATGGAGGACAGATTTCAAGGCTAATCCAGCCTTACTGTGTGTGAGGTCTTTATCTTTGTGGCAGGACTCAGTTTCTCCTCTTGCAGTGGCAAAAAGTTCTTTCCAACGTTCGTGAATCCATAGGAGGGGGGCTGTATTGGGATGCACAAAGTTATTGTTTTTCTATAGGTCTTATGAAAATTATATCATTTAATATATTGATTTTTTAAAAATAATCATATCTATAATAAAAATGCCAAAAAAGCGCCTCAGTGCAAATATACTCTGCAAGCAAGGACTTCAAGATCCTATTCTCTGGCACCCTGTAGCAAAAAGATCATGTGGCTCTGGCCCAACATAAGACCATGAATGAGTCATCCTCCTTCAGGGAGCACTCTTGCACCCTCTTTGCACGCCTCAGTGGCAGGCTGGCACCCCAAGCGATGACTTCTACACTTCCCTCCAATTTCTCCTCCCCTTGCCTGGGAAGCATAGCAGCTTTTAGGAATAACAGGCTACAAAAGAGCTTGAGTCAACAACCACCTGCGACTGTTCATCTCTAGATTTCATGCTTGCAGGGTTTTTTGGGAAGAGGATGGATGGAGTTATCTTTCCGATGGATGCTCGTGGAAAGAGGTGCAAACCCACCAACGTGCCAAGCAGGCACTGAGAGAGCTCCCACTTTCTCTTCCACCTCTGTGTGTGGACAGAGCTCATCTCTGCAGACTCACAGCACAGCAAGAATTTCCATGGACATGCCTTGTGGTACTGAAGCTGGCAGAAGGCTGGGAGGCAGCCTGGAAGACCTGGCACCCTCAGTAGAATGCAGATACTCATAGAGAGGGTAGGATTCCTTCCTACCTTCCTAGTCTCTCTTCCCACAAACACCTGAGACAATCTCTGATAATTTTATGTTTTTCTGTGTCCAAGGTTTTTGTATCTTCATGCTTAAAAGAAGCTGATGTCTAGTACATAGGAGATCTGAGTTCAGCTCCCAGATCCACAGCAAACTCCCTGTGTGGTTTGGGTCAGGTCACATCAACATTGCAGGCTGAATTCCCCACATGTGATGTAAGAGCAAGTATGAAGCAGCCTAGTGGTTTTTTAAACAAGAGATGTTTTTACAGTGCCATCATTGCAGACTGTCATGTTTTCCACAGTGTCTTTCTGCTACTGCACTATATATATAACACCTATAATTTGTTTTAGGCTGTTTTGTCTTTCCTTTCCTTCTCCTTTTCAAATCTTATCTCTTCTGTGCTACTGTGGCTCCATCTTTTGCTCAGATGGAGACCACTGTGTCTGACACATGAAGAAATTGGGCTGCTCCAAAGGCTGGCTCCACGGTCTGAGTGGGCCCTGTGAAACAGGGGTTTCCTGCTGTTTGCTCTCCAGAGCTCTGCACAGCTCCTGTCTGAAGGGGCAGAATGCAGATCTGACTCAGCTCTGGCAGACTCCCTGCCAGAGCAGCCACCTGGGAGAAGAGTGTGTGGGTCACTCTGTGGGGCAGCAGCAAACGCTGGGGCCCATCCTGGTGTGTGCTGAGAAACTGCACAATCATGGCTGGACCAGCCTGGAGGCAGTGGGAGCAAGGCCAGGTCCCCAGCAGAGATTAGTGCATGGAGTCCTCACCTGAATCCTACCATAGAGATGGGCTGGAGAGGAAGGGAAGTGGTGGGGAAATGCTTCAGGAGCACAGGCATGACAGGTTTTGAAGAGGGACCTTGATTTGTGCAAGGTAATAAAGGAGTCCAAATTTGAGCCTATTTCCTCCAAGTTCAGCTTTTCTGTGGCCCCTTGCTTCTAGCAAGGATCATTTCTAAGTCTTTAGGAGGACCTTTGGTGGAACTGGTAACTGGTTCATGGTGGTTTCAGAAGGCCACTTAGGCCAATGCTGGACAGTCAAAAAGACCAAGTAAGAAACAAGAAAGTCCACTGTGTCCTGGGAGCAGGAAACCCTCGTAATGTCTCTCTTAGAGTGGCCTTGGGAAATGACACTGCCTTGCCCATGTCCTCAGAAGGACAACATCAGAGAGGCCACCTCTCCCCCTCCCACTGTAGGTCAGTCTCTGCAGATGGGCAGGGAAGGCCCTGCCAGCCTGGCATCCTGTTCATGAGGCCCAATTAATGGTTTGGGGATATGTGCTGTGGCCTGACAGGGGAACCGAGAGCTTCTCCCTCTCGCTGTCTCTCATTTTCTCTTTAGATCGTAGTCATGATGTAAACAAACAAGCTAAACTCTGTGAGATTTACAGTGCCCAGCTTCGGTGGCTTCCAGTGCGGCGCAGTGAGATATTTCTGTACAGGCAGGCTAAGCACTTTCCATTTTATACCTCAGCGGCTTTATAGCATCTTAAGGATTTCTGTGCATGCCTGGCTTCACTCAGAGGGAAAAAAATCAAGCTTGTAAATAAATACTAAATATATATGAACAAAAAAGACAGAAGGGAAGCGAGAGGGACACGCGCACACACACACGCGCACGCACACTTACCCGCACTGGCAGAGGGAAGCAGAGAGGAGATGCAGAGATAGAGGGGGCTGAATGAGAGATGGAGAGACAAGAGATAAAAAAGAAAGAGCCAGCTGAGCAGCAAGCTGAGGACGGGCTCTCCTCCACCACAGCCAGATGGAAAGAAAATAAGCCAGAGTGAGCAGCTTTCTGGCAATTTGGGGAATATTAATTTCCCATCGGGTCAGATGAATGGCTCTGCCTGAGGTTAAGCTGAAACAGCAGGTGAAGGTGCTCTGCTCTGTTACAGCCCTCAGCCCAAACTCAGGCACCCCCATTGGGCTGCTACCCCTGTACTCTGCCCCCTTGTCTTTCTGCCTCTCTCCTGTTTGACAAGTCCTTCCTGCAGTCAGATCTGCTCCTGACCCCAGATCAGGAGCAAGCCCCCAGGAGCAGAAGCTGTACCTGGCCCTGCAGAGCTCCTGCACTGATGGCTCCTGGGCTGAGCCACTCTCCTGTGCTCAGTTCCAGTGGGACAAGAGTGGCAGTGTTCTTCCCTCCCATTTTTGTGAGTAACCAGGTTTTCTCTCTCCTCTTTGTCAGAAGGACAAAAATACAGCCTTTAGGCTGAAGCAGGATCCCGGCAGGGGTCTGGTATCCCCAGATTTCAGTGCTAGTGTAGGTAAGGTACCCCCAGAACCCCACTATAAAGCTTCTGTGTCTTTAATATCAGCAACCTTTTCCTTGAATACTTGCTGCCTATGAACTCCTAGAAATGAGCTCCAAGGCAAGATTTCTGTGCTTTGTGTTTTGTTTTGATGTTAACGTGTTTAATCCCCAGTCAGGATCTTTCACCTGCATCTATAATGTGGAAAACAAACTCAAGGGCCAGCTGCATATGGCAGGACACAACAGCAGGGCAGGTTTCCTGTAAGATCCTTTGTCAGTCCCAGCACTTAGCACCAGCTCCACAGCCCCAGTACATGAACATGAACCTCGTCCATGCTTTCCAGATCTCACTGCGCCATATTGTCCCAGCACTTAGGGTCGGGGCAGTGAAAGAAGTGACTTCACAGTGCTAACCTAAGGAATCGTTGCCAGAGATGGGAGCCAAAGTTTGATTTCTGCAGACCTGCTAATGTGTCATCCAGGGGGACCACACCACACACTGGGTGACATGCAAGCTGACAGCTAGCAGGTGTGATAGAGCTGCTGCAGCTCTGCATGGTGAATGGCAGCCTGCATCCAAATGTGGATGTGGTCACCCTCACATCCTGGCCGAGCTGAGCTGAAGGAGCCCTGGGAATAAGGTCTGTGGCCAGGGGTTTTACATACAAATAAGGCCAGTGTGAGGATAGTATGTCTGCCATGGCTTTTCTGTCACTTGCCTCATGTGGTTTCCCTTCCTTAGTCCTGGCACATGTTGACCTTTCCTGATGTAGGCTGGCTTATCACAGCAGGAGGTCTGCGTGCTCCAGCTTTTACCCAGGCTGCTGCTCATGTGAGCATCCAGGACAGACTGAATGTGTACATTTGGGGAGCAAAAATCTCTGTGCACAATGCACAGGGGCATGTACTGCCCCGCTGTCCTGGAGGTGACCTGGATGCCAAGGAGATGTCAATTCACACTTCCTCATGGAAAAGGCTGCATGCCATGCAGCAAATGCAGGCAAATGCCTGCAGCTCCCTAGCTTTCCCTTGAATGACCTGCACCATGAAATGCTGCTTATGAGGCTGCCTGAAGTAGCTGGGCCAAATTTTGGTCTTTGTGTGGTGTGAAAATGCTCGTGCAAGGCCCTGCTGGTGTGGCAGTCCTAGGCTTGAGTGTGGCTGGCTCCATCTCCAGGTGTGAGCCCACCCTGCTCTCTCCCAGCGCTGGCTCCTGCCCAGAGCAGAGGGGCTGCTGGGCCGGGGGAAGGGGCTGCCTCCCCTTGGGTCGCTGACAATTTCTCACCATTCTTTCCATGCCCGGGACTCGCTTCCCCTTCTCAGATATTAAGTATTCAAACCTCATTTACATCCTTATTTTTCAATTTGCTGCCACAGTAGTTTAATTTATTCTATATAATTTCTTTTTCTGAGGGGACATTAATCATTGCCCTGTGCTTTTTGGCGCCTGTGGGATATGTGTGTGTTTTTTTTTAAATCAATAAAATAAAGCAACCTTCCTTCCCTCTACCCACCCCCCCACTCCTTCCCACCCCCAACGTGCCCCTTTGCCGGAGGAGAGAAATATCATTTCTCCATCCATTTTTTTACCCCCATTGTTTCCTTCGATTTCAGCCCAAACAGATTAACTTGTCTTTTTTATTTCTGATGAAATGCTGTGTGAACAGGGTGTCCGGGTGGGGAGAGCTTCTGGCTGGTGCTGCCCTCAGTGCCACTCAAAGGCCGGGTTTAGGATGATGTCCCTGCTGAAGCGCTGAAGCCCAGAGCCTCTGGAAGGGAAAATCTGGAATTTCCAAAGCCAGGCCTTGGAAGGAACAAGCCTGCTTTTGGGGAAGGGATGACTGGGGAGGATGCAAAATCACTCAGCCCAAAGAAGTGCAAACATGCAGCCTTGAAGACAGGGCAATGTCTGCCATGACATTCTGAGGAAAAAGAGACATAATCATGGGGAAGAAAGATAAGGAGAGAGTTTGAAGGAGGAAGAAAGAAAGAAAAGCAAAAAATAATAAAAAGGAAAGGCAAAATAATTTGGGAAAAGAAAAAGACCAGAGTGCCAGAGCTTAATGGCATTTCCATTTGACTCTAGCTGATTCAAACACAAGGAAGAGTGGTTTGTTCTCCAGGCTCAGCCCAGTGTGTGGCTCACGGGGCCCAGGCTGCTCTGCTGTGTGACACAGTGGTGCTGCAGCATTCTGGGGACACTTGTGGGGCCCCCCAGGCTGCACAGCACAGGCCTCCTGCAGGGCACAGCATCACAGGCTCCCCCACCACACACCCCACGTTTTTGTCCATTACAGCTGCTTTCTTTTGTTGTTATGTAATCTCCGATAATGAAAGTCCAGTTTGAAGAGGATGCTTAATGTGGTATTAGTCAGTTGAAATATAAGTGTAAATTACATGCCTGCAGCTAGAAAAAAAATGGTTGCAGCAGAAAACATCCCTCTTTAGTAGCGTAGTATAATCAAGAGAGCTGATCAAAAAAGAATTTTGATGAACCAGTATTCCATTGGAAAATGCAGAATCCTCCAAATTGAACCATTTTTGGAAATGTTAAATGTTGACTGGAATTCTTGGCAGAAGTTTGAACTGACCCAAATGTAATGGATTATTTGCTTTTGCGTTTCTCATTATATTTATAAGCTATTTTGCTTTTTCAATGCTATCAAAACAGAAACTTTAACATTATTTTCATGCCTCTGCATTGAATTTCCTTCAGCATTAACATTCTCTTCTGCCCCATTCTGTCCATTTAATTTTTCATTTCACTTCATGATGAAAATAAATGCATAAATAACAGAATTTCCTGTAAGCTGGAATTTCTACTTTTCGATCCATTTCCAGAGATCAGCAATTCTAGGGGGCAATGGAACATTTTCCCCAACATTATGACAAGACAGAAGATGTTACTTGGAAAATATTTATGTCTATTGAAAAGTGTCTAGTAATTGTGGAATAGGCAAAGTTCTGAACCATCTCCAAAAAATAGGGTCAAACACAGCAGGTTTGTCTACACTGATTTCCAGAGCCACCTCTGCAGGGAAGGGAACTGCCCTGTAAGTGTATGGTCTCAGTCACATCATTTGGCAAACTGCAGTCAATGATGCTGATGGAAGGAGGGGAGAGGCTGCAGCCCTCGTGCCCACCAGTGCAGGCATTGCTGTCTGAAACGTGCAGATTTCTGGGAGCTGTGTCTGTATTCTTGGTTTGCTGCCAGAATTTTTCTGTGAATGTCTATCTGTAACATATTTGAAAGGTTTTTATGGAGGTACATGGAAGTGTTTTGGACATGTAACAGAGAAAATATGAATTCATCCTTGGTTTGCAAGAAGCATAAGCTCCGTCACCCAGCCATGAGCAAGCCTGCACTAAAGACCATTAGTGCATTTCTAGAGCTCCCCTTTGCCTCCCTGAGGTCCAGTTCAGGCTGGCAGTGCAGGACTCTGCTGTGTGGTATCAGAGAGGGCACCCTCCACCTAAGGTGAGCACCAGCCACCTTGGAGCCCTCAGGGCCCGCGGGTGGCAGAGTCAGATGTCATGGGCTGGTTTGGATGTGTGTGTGATGGCTCCGAACCACAGCTCCCTCCTGGATCCAGGTGATGCTGAAAGAGCAGCATGTAAATGACAGGGACCTTGTCCCCAGCTCTCTTGTGCACCCTGGAAGAGTGATTGCTTCCAGTCATGGACCATGAACTTGCAAACACTCACACAGTCCTGTTCCTGCAGTTAGGATTGGGTTTGACGCTGTCACCCAGACTCAAAGCAGACCCTTGCAGGACACCCACCCGAGCAGTGCAGCACGCCCCAGCCAGGGTGGGCAAAGCACCTGGCCACTTGTTCCTCTGAGGAAGGAACTCCTGGAACTGAGCACTTGCATCTGTGTTTCAAGCATTTTTTGTGCCTTTGTAGCTGTGCTTATGTTTCTCGCTGGTGCCTCAGGGAGCACTCTGTGAAGCTGAAATAATGTAAGATCTGTTCTGCTCAGGGTGTTTCACTCCCTGGATGGTAGGAATACTACAAGAAGACCAGATCTTGCAGCCCCAGTATTTCAGCCCTATAAGTGGCTCCTTGAGGCAAAGAAAGACTCATGAAGAAGAAACACAAATACAAATACCATGATATTTGGTTTCCCAGCATGATCTCTCTTCCTCTTCTGCTGTTCATGTACTCACTGGTACCCATGCAAAAAATAAAATAAAAAGAGCCACCCTACTCACAAACCAACTCTATGCAAAGCGGATATTATGGGATATACCTTGATTTCATAAAATGCTTTCACATACACAAAGAGTAGAGGCATAGATGGGACAAAATAAATATCAAAATTTGTCTGTGATTTTGCCATAAGATATGTGTGGGTTGGGGCCCAAATGCATGATATCATAGACAAAAGCCAACTCATGAATGTTCATTCACAGAATCACCATAGAGCATCTTCACATGGGTGTCCTGAACTGCAGCCACAAGCATGGCAAAATCACCCTGGAACATCCCCAACAGCTTGGGAATTTGGACATGTACATGTTGGAGTGTGTCTTACAAAATGTGCATGGGGGCATAGTGAAATGTGCAATAATCATGGACACGTGTGTCAGAAATCGAATGTCCACGTGTGTGCTGCTGAGCAGGGGAGGGAGCAGCCAGCAGGGGTGCTGGAGGCCAAGATTTGCAAAGTTACTTAATGTTAACTTCAGAATTTGAAACTTGGATGAGAAAAGAACCCCATCTTATTGCCTCCTGTTCTGCTCTGGAGCTGTCTGTGACAGCCCAGCTGCATTTGGGACATCAAAAACACCAACGTGGGTGGATATGGAGAGTTGTCAGTAGGCCACTTGTTTGGTACAAGGTAAACCCAAATCACATGTTTCTCAATATCCTGGGTCCTTTTTCTGGAACCTGCTTCCCTGTGTTGGGCTGGACAGAGCAAAGCAGAAGTGGGACTTTGGGGCAGGAAAGGTACAAGATGAGCATGAAGGTACAAGCCTGTGTCTGGGAAATGGTCCTTCCATGGACACTTCTGAGAAAATCAGTGCTTGTTCAGAGACAGGAGGGACTGGACCTTCTATGAAAAGAATGGTGTAAAGTGCTAGAAAAAAGGACATCCTTTTTTGAAAAACCCACATTTCTCAGCCAGAACTTCTGTTCAGAGGGATGGCTGGCTTTTTGCCTGCCAGTTTGGCATGCAGAACTACTGTGGTGAGTTGTATGTAAGGTACTGTTTTCCAGCCAGGTTTGTTCCTGGCTGTGCTTCACTTTCATTTGTTCTTTGTCATTTGTTCTTCTCCTCTTTGAAACATTTTAACTGACTAATCAGCTTGCAGAGTCATCAGTGTGTGAGGTAACAGTGTCTCTCACACCTACACGGGCCTTCCTCCCCGAGCATGTCCCTGTGAGGTGAGGTGAGCAGGGGGCACCTCCACTGAGGCACGGAGGCAAGGAGCAGCTGCACAGCAGCCAGAGAAGGCAGTGGTGCCCATCCAGACTTTGGGCAAGTTATGGATGGGGAGCTGATTTGTGTGATGCTGGTGGGGCATGGAGCAGTGGGGCAGCACTGTCCTTGGCTGTGTGGAGCTGCACACCTGGACACCCAGCAGGGCTGAACAAGATGCCCTGGCATCTTGGTGCCTCCTTGCAGCTGGGATGGGCAATGTGGATGTGTAGATGCCCTTCTGGAAGGAGAAGGAGGGGCTCTGATACGAAGCTCCATGCAGGTCTGTGATAGGGATTTGAGCTTCACAGGATGACAGTGCTGGTGGGGCACAGCCCTCTGTTTGCACTGGGCTGGGTGGTGCAAACAATGATGTTTGCTGCTGACAACCTTGGAAATTTCCTGGAATTCCAGGGCTGGAGCCAGCCCCTGCTCTGGGGAAGGTGGATGCTGCGTCTCAGTCCATAAAGTCCCCAGAATGGGAGAAAGGGGTGAGAGACACACAAAGTCAGTAGTAAAAAGAAATGAAAGTCGGCAGCTTGCCACAGCAGAGTGCAGACTCTGCAGAGCTGCCTCTTTTATTGGCGCCCAGACTGGAGGGAGGTTTATGCTCTCAAACAAGCCAAATTGGAAATGGGACATGGGCCGGAGCCCTGCAAGCAGGCTGCTGCCCCCTTTGCCAGGAAGGGTATGTGGACACCTGAAATTCTCACCTTTCCCTCACCCTTCTCTTCTCCATCCTTCCTTCTTTCCACTCCTTTTTCACTGTCCCTTTCCATGTCTCAGATTTTCCCCTTCCCACGGCTGGGCTGTCCCCCAGTGCTGATTTCCCAACATCTCCTGCCATCAGCTGGTACTGAAAAGCCCTTTTGGTGGTGGTGATGGCCAGGTTGCTCAAAGGCAGCCAGTCTGGGTGCCCAGTGAGTCTGGGAGGAGTTATTTGTGGGCCTCTCTTTCTACTGCTTCTCTGCTAAGTGTAGAGGAGCAATTTGCATTACAGTGTTGCATGCCTGTCCTTATGTTTCTGTCCTGCTACTCGGAAAAGAAGAAGTGTGCAAGACGTGGAAGAATCAGAGCAAACAGCAGACATGATGTTGAAGGCATAGAGAGGAGACCCATCACCCAAGGACCTGACACATAACCTAGCATGGCCAATGGTGGTTAGCAGCTGGATGCCAGATATGACATGAAAGTAATTTGCTAATGAATGCAAAGCCTAAAGTCATACAGGCAATAGGTGGGGAGAATTGGGTGTTCATTCCTCAGCAAGCTCCCCAAGTCTGTGCTGAGCAGGGCATGGAGACCACTGTGATGCTCCAGGATCCAGCTCTGGCATGCTGAGTCTGTTCTGTGACATCCAGGAATGTCAATAAAAGGGCACTAGAGACTGAAGGTGAGAGACCAGTCACCAGCTACTCTGGGGAGCTGAGCTCTCTTCTCCTTTCCAACTGATTTTTTTTTCATGTCATTTCATTTATCCAATGCCTCAGTTTGCTGCCTGCAGAAAGCCCAAAGGGATTATGACATCTGTTGTCAGATTAAAGTGCAGTCTTGACTATGAGAGGTCAGGTACCACGGTGGGACCATTTCCAGTGTGAAACTGTGCTCCCATCCCACGTGGTGCTCCACAGCCTGGTTTCATTCACTGGGAAAAGGTCCTGCTAAAGTCAGCTCCATGCTCATGGACTGTCTTCCAGCCAGCATGCAGGGAAATTGTTTGCTCTCTTTCTTTCCTCCAGTTTTGGCTGTTGAAGCAAAAACACATAATAAAGTAAAGAGGGTTTTAATGACAATCTGCCGGCATGTTTAATATTCCAGCTTGAGGAATGATCCAGTTATGTACTGGAGCCAAGGGAAAGGATGTCATTACTTCCAGTGCACACTGAATCAGTGTCTTTGCAAAGAGAAGCAAACATCACAAAGGACCTGGCTGCTCACCACTGACCCACAAAACAAAGCCATTGCTCCAACAGATATTGAGCTTTAGAGTCGGGGCTTGCTCTCCTGTAATCACTGTGTTACAGATCCATAAAGAAGGGAGAACTTGGGTGCTCTATGCAGCTTTATTGAGTATTTTTTTCCCTGTGCAATGCTCAATAAGGTGTTTTTTTCTGCTCAGGGAAAGGTACAGGAAGTTTTTTGTACAAAACCTTGACATTTCCCAATTCAGGTCTGAGACAGTGATTCAGATGTGTGCTTTTGCTGCACTTCTTTGTAGCTGAGACTCTCGCCACATCTGCTGGATTTATGGCCCCAAATTGGCTCTGTCATCCAGTAATCCTTCCTGTGCACACAAATATTTGGACAACTCTCATTGTTTCAGAAGCAGACTAGCCTGTGTGGCTCCACTGACATTACCTACTCTGCCAGGCAGGTGGCTGCAGAGAAAACAGCTTTATTTATACAGTGCATTGGAATGACAGAAGTGGATTCTTGATAGCAAGGAGGATGAGGGACCTCTGGATAGAAGGACCAGTTGCCCTTCTCAGCCCAACTGGCAGTGGAATCTAGTCTGCTCCTGCCATCAAATCAACACCACGTCTTCCTGGGGCAGAGCTGGATTTTGAACTGACTGGAGATTGAATCCAGGGTACTTGTAGGGGTTCCACTGCTTCCAAATACACAGGGTGAGGCAGAAAATCAGATGAAGAACCAAAGGGTTGTAATAATGGCACAGAGTGCAAGTAGAGCTACCTAAGAACCGAAGCAGTTTGTGGGGCAGAGTCAGAGACCTCTGACAGCTGAAAACTTACTGACTGTTGGACGTTTCCCAGCATTTTGGAGTCAGGATTTGAAAGACAGTGTGCAATAAAGTTAGCAAAATCACAGCAGGAGTGTAACTGATTCATTCCATTGAATCCTTGTCCAAATGGAAAGGGGTCCACAAGGCCAGATGCTCAGGGTCCAAGTGGTAGCAGGGTTTATAGCCAGGCTGGGGAAAGGAAAGGTCAGCTTGGGGGGCAATGCCAAGTGAACCTCTGCTGTCTTTGTTCTTGTGGATCAGAGGCAAAAATCTAAGAAAGGTGGAAAGAAAGGGTCTAGCTTATGATGCCAGTGAAGACTCTTTCACTTTAAGACAAAGTTGAGCGTCTCCTTTTGCCCAGGCATTCACATCAGCCTGTCCTTTGCAGGCCCGGGCAGTCTGTGTAAGCCATGGTGCCTGGCTCCTGCAGTGGCTGTGCCATCCTGTGCTGGGTTTGCAGCCCAGCAGATCTCCCAGACGCAAAGCTCGTTTCTCTCCTAATCGAGCAGGTGGTGGCAACCTGGTGTTTCAGGCGTGCTGCCTCCATTCCCAAACACAGCTGAACTCCTGATGCAAGGAGACTTTACAAGACCCATGAGAGACACCAAAGGCTGACCCTTGCTGTCATTGGGAGGGAGGAACTTTCTGGTTACCTCTAAGCAAAAGGACAAAGCATTATAAGATATATTTAATAAAACAAAACACACACACACACAGAGGGGAAAAAAAAGGAAAAGAGGCCAATGCACAGGAAGGTAATGTGTTCATTTGAATAATGGGCAAAATCAAATTAATTCTACATTAAATAGTTCTGAATAAAGGGTTTAAGTCAGCAGTTTCAAACTTGTTTTCCTTAATTACTTTCCGTGTTTAATGTCATTAAGAAGATTAAAAATTCATTAACAAGAGTAGTAAAGTGGCAAATCAGTAAAGCTATCACTCCAGGTTAAAAACTACGCTGAGGTTGACACTTTGTACACTTCCACAGGCGTTGTGTGGAACGCTCCTGGGGAGCTGGGGTGGCTGTGGGGACTCCTGCCAGCCCCCTCCTGCCAGGCCAGCCAGGGGGTGGCCAAAGGGCCAGCCTGGGCTGGAGGTGGCAGCCAGTTCAACCACGAACTAAGCAGGACAGAAGGCAGATTTAGCCGAAGGGCAGCGTGGGCTATGAGGAGTGCAGCAGTGTAACCCCAAATATGGCTAGCACCACAGACAGACCCAGCCACGGAGAATGGCAGGTGTTATGGAGCAGCAAGGCATGCTGAGGCAGTGCTTCACTGGCCTCATGTCCTGAGCCCTCTGAGAGAGAAGGCTCAAGGGGCACTGAGCACCAGGGAACCACCAGGCTGGACTGTGGGGACCAGGCAGGATGGGGAGAGAGATCTGGGGTATTTTTTCCTCCTTTAGCCTTAAGGGATGTAAACACTTCTGGTCCCTAGGAGTGGGTACACAACTTGAGAGCATAATCAGGCTGCTTGTTTAGGGAGTGCAACCAAAGCACACAACTCCATCAGCTTTGGGAATCCTGCCTGTCACTGCACACTCAAAGAGCCTCAGGGTGCTGGATGACACACAGATCCCACTGCAGCCCATCCCAGGCCAGTGAGAGATCCTCACCCAACAGCTCTGACTCAGATGAGCCAAGCAGGTGAAAGGCTCGTGGAGACATGAAGCCCAATTCCCCAGCAGGGCAGTGCCAGGGGCAGGATCCAGGCTCCTGCAGCCGTCTGCTGGTGTCACCCCACGGCAGCACTGCAGAACTGGCCATGCTGGCCTTGCAAAACCAGCCTCCTGCAGTCATGACAGCAGCTGTTTTAAAATGGTCTCATTGGGTCACTTCTGTTTTCTACTTCTTGAGCTCATAAAGGGATTTTATTTATCTTTATCTAGAAAAGGCTCCATTCTGGCAAACAGGAGTGCAGAGCAATGAGCTGCTTGCAGCCCAGCACTTGGATCATGGTGGCTCCTAGCCACCTGCATTTGGCTGTGTGTCCTGTCTCTGTGATGTGCAACACACAGTGTGAAGGTTCTGCTCTCTTGGGTTTTGAGGTGCAAAATCTGGGATTGCAGGGCTGTGCCTGGGAATGGAGAGGGAGTCAGGAAGCCACAGAGGTGTGGTGCCATATGCCAGAGCAGCATTCGTGCTGCCCTGGCACCTGGTAAAGCACACAACTGGCAAGAGGGCTCTGCACATTGTTAGTGCCTGTCAGCAGGGAGCTGGGCCCTACAGGAGACTGCCCAGACCCAAGAGCACATTATCCCCAGTTATGAGGTGAAGAATGAGGCACAGAAGAGAGGCTGATATGCATTGCTCAATGCCATGGGGGAAACTGTAACACCTTTCTGCCTTAACTTCCACGTGCCTGTTTGCAGCCCAGGCTTCAGCAGCATCACTCTTATCTGGAAACTAGCAGAGTCCACTTGGGGAAAACCATTATTTGAACTCTGTAAGAAATAATAGAGACAGTTGAGGGAGTGAAAAAAAAAAAACAAATTCTTGGACACAAAGATGTTACTAAACCTAGGGACATACATGAGATCCCAAGACACGAAGCAGGTGGGTGCAGGAAAACGGGGCATCCTCAGCTGAAGGCAATGGGAAGTCTTTTATGTGCCACGCACCAATCCCTTTTGCTTGCCCCTGCAGAGCTCCTGGGAGCCATCCCATACAACACCCCAGACCCCTGCTGTGTTGCAGAAACAAATCCCAGATTGTGCTGGGTTTACATGCATTTTTAAAGATAGTCTGGTCAGCCAAACCAGGGCAGTAGAGGTCTGTGGGTTGCCCAGTGGCTGAATTTTCCTCTTCTTTTGCTTAGTAGAAAAACACAAAGGTTTGCCTTCTTTCTGCTCAGTTTTGGAATGGAAATGTTTTTGTCTTCAGTTTCCAAATTTTCCTCGGATCAGGAAGTCCTAGTCCTGCTCTGATGAGCAGTGAAACAGAAAAACACATTTCCCCCCTATTTTCCCCCAGCTTTGATGAGGGGCTCCCATCTGCAGGGCCACACGTTTGTCCCGCTGCTCCCTCCCAGACTCTGCAGGATCAAGCAAAAGCCCATTCTCACCACATCCCTTTGTTCCCCGGGGAAGTCACAGCAGCCCTGTTTTGGGAGCAGGTGGGAGGAGGGAAGGACCTTTTTATTTATTTTTTTTGCCCTCCCCTTTTATTCTTTTGCAAGCTTTAATTATCGAAGGACTGAATTTGAGCTGTTCCTGTCTTCTTCCTTCCTTCCCGGACAGCATTTCTAACAAAGGCCTGTGGTTAGAGTTTGAGGGGTTTTTTTTCCGTTTTCTTTTCCCCTCCAGAGATCTAAGGCTGTAATGAGATACCAACACCCTCTCCTTCCTACAGCCCCCAAACAAGCCCTCGGCCCGGGCAGCCCCTCCCTCAGCTCGGCTGCAGCATCCCTCCGTGCTCCCGGGGGAGGCGGGCACCGATCCCAGCGCAGGGCTGCCGGCCTGGGAGGCGAGCGCGATAGAGTTACAGGGGAGAGCAGCTTGCACACCGCCTCGGCTTTGATGAAGCAACAGTTCATTATCTCACTCTCCCCCAAGTCCTTCCACAGTGAAAAAGATCTTCTATTGTCGAGGCTAATTTGTCCCTTTTATTTAATTCCTCAACCTGTGTGCAAAACTGTGGTCACATTACTCTGTCACCCATCTCTCCCAGTCTTCTCTCAGGGCTGTGAAATGCAAGGGCAGGAGTCTCTGGGTGCCCCTCTTGCTCCCTGTGCCAGGGTCAAATCCTGAGTTGTGAAACCAGGGGCATTCTGCACCCTCAGCCCTCACTTTGACAAGGAGGCAAGGTGCCTAAAAACTTCTGGAGGTTTGGCTCCCATGGCTCCATGCCTACCTGAGAGAGCTGCCAGGAGCAGTGCCTGTGCTCCTCACCACCCCAAGTGTGGTTACACAGCTGGGGACAGCTGCTGGGAGGACAGAGGGGAGCAGGATTTCTCACCCCAACACCTCTCTGCCTTCCTCTCAAAGCCACCTGTCCCCAGGTCTCTCTCTTTACCTGGAGGGACTTGGTGGTTGCTGAAATTCCTGTTTGGGTTGGGAGGAGAGGGAAGGAGCAGAAACCTGTAAGCTGTTTCATTTGGATATTTTCCTTGTATCGCAGGAGTGGTGCCTGGTGCCAGATGGCTGCACATCCCAGGGCCCTGGGGAAGGAGCCGTGCCGGTGCCTGGGTGTGGCCTGGTGCCCGAGCTGCTGTGCTCCTGCTCTCCCTGAGGTGCAGAGGCTCAGAGCAATCGCAGAGGGAAGCTGGGCAGGGAGGGTGTAGGGCAGGAGCATCCCTGCTCTGACCCTGGCTCTGCAGCCCTCACCATGACTCTGCAGAGGAACAGCCACGGCTGCCCCTGCCATGGGCCCATGGCTCAGAACAGCTCGGTGTGCAGCACAGGCCAGTGTGCCACTCAGGGGAGATGGGGTGCTGGTCACCTGCACCTGCTCTGGCCACAGATGGGGACTGGAGGATAAAACCACACAGGGAAGCCAAACCTTTCCCCCTCACCTTCCTCTGTGAGGAGGAGGGCACTGGAAGAAGGCGTTGAGCAAGGGGCTGTTGTGCAGCAAGGAAGGGCTGGAGAAGAAGAGCTGAAGAGGGGAGGAAGGCAGAGCAGTTGCCAGGCTGCCTTGAGCCAGAGCCTTTCATGGAGGTGCAAGGGGATGGGAACATGGAGGATCAACATTGTCTTCTCCAAAGAAGAAAAGAAAAAAATGCAGAAGGAGGACAAAGGGAAACAGGACTTGTTGGGAGGAAAATGGGGATGCTCAGGGATTGAAGCAGGCTGGGGTCCAACTTAATAAGAAGCGAACCAAAACAAAACCCAAACAAAAAGTGACTGGAATTGGCGGTGGGCACCCCCTCCCCCAGGCAGCCATCCCCAGAAGGCAGTGAAGCTGCCTTTTCAAACAGCCGCCTCACAATAAATTCATGGCAGCCAGGGCTGGGAAACAGGCTGCTGCAATTTAAAGGAAGCGTGGATTTGCATATTGAATTAAAATTAAGAGCTAATTATGCAAATAAATTATGACATTTGGCAGGAGAATTTGCTTCAAGATCATTTATTACGTTCTTTTTATAACAGTGCGAGCGTTTAACGGTCAAAGACAATATTTTAAAGGAAAATTAACGCAAGATTATTAACCTAAAAACAATTCCACATTAATGAGATGTATTTCTCTTCAACTTCTCACACCTGGCTGCCTATTGATGCCCAGCCAGGACTGTCTCTTAATAATTAGCATTTTTTTTGCAGGCAAATATTGAATGAGGTGGTGAATGCTGCTTTGGACAAACTCACTCAGGAAAATTCCTTCAGGGTCTTAGCTTGCTGGTCTGTAAAGGAAAGTTGTGAAGGTCAAACATGTCTCATGTTGTTCTGTGCACTTGTACTGACCAGGTCTGGATGTGCCTGGGAGAAGACACTGTGCTGTCTACCCCATCTGCATGAGAATAAAAGCTTCCCAGCTAAAATGCACATAATTGCTTTTTGGAAGAGATATAAAGCAAAAGTCTTAGCCATTTGTGGTCATTAAAGATCCTGTGCCTTTTCTTCCCCAAGATCAGGGTTGTTAACCCCGGTGTTTTGGCTCCCCTCCAGCCCAGGTACTGCTGCCTTCCCCGGCCCTGCACTGGGACTCTCAGGTGGGGCAGGCACTGCTCTTCCCGTCCTGGGACACTGGAGTGCCAGCCACGCATTCTCCCAGTGGCCAGGATCCCCCT
The DNA here is from genome assembly GCF_027579445.1 of Ammospiza nelsoni. Taxonomy (NCBI): domain Eukaryota; kingdom Metazoa; phylum Chordata; class Aves; order Passeriformes; family Passerellidae; genus Ammospiza; species Ammospiza nelsoni. Next base: position 18,972,238 of record NC_080640.1, read on the forward strand.
GTGAGGAGGATGGCTTCAGGAAGGCCCCACACTGGGCCCTTGGAAGGCCACACTGGTTTTTGCTGGAGCACTGAGGGATTCAGGTACCTCCAGGACCCCAAAGCTGCCCATCCCCAGCCATCACCTGTTACCAACCTCTGGCCCAGGTCCGTCACACACAGCTGAGGAGGTTGTCTGCAGTCAGGTGAGTGGTTGTCTGTCTAGAGGATTGACTCTTGTTCAACCAGGAAAGATGCCCAACCATTTGGTTGTTTTTTGTATGAACTTATCTTAAAAAAAAATATTCTCAGGAAAGACAGGCGGTGCTTGTGTTCCATCCAGCACTCTTGCTTTGCCTCTCTTTTCCAGGCAGAATGCTGGGCAACTGGGAGGCTGTGTTTGCAGCCAGGTTATAGGGGCAGTTGTTGGGAGTTATGAGAGAGCTGTAGCCAGGAATGACTAGAAGGGAACAAATTAGGAGGTTTAGGAAGTGAGAAACAATAATTGTCAAAGGTGGTACATTGCAGCCTGGCCAAGGAAGAACAGGGTAATGTGCTACACATCCTTCAATCATTTTCACTCCTGCTTTGCCTCCAGTGTGGCTGTTGTCCACTGTGATCTGTACACTGCTAGGGCAGGACGGGATGTGAGGACTTGATTCTGGAGTTTCCTTTTGTTCCAGTTTTTTACCCCTGTTTCTCAAATGTTCCCATACAAAGCCATCTGCCTTTGTTATAGCTGGGTTTTTTCAGAATCCCACACCCTGCTAAAGCTTTAAGGGACTTCACCCAGAGATTGAGGGGCATTTCTCTTCTGAGGTTGCTGAAAGTCTTTCATGATTCCCCCATATCCTCTCTCAAGGGATTTTTCTCCTCTCAAGTTCAAGGTGGAGAGGACATTCCCTGTTAAATCAGTCCTGGCACACAGCACACAGTGGTGTGCAGAGCCAACCACAGGTAAGAAATTGTGTTGCAAGAAATGAAAGGTTTGGAGCCAGACAAAATGTGTGACATTCGAAGTTCTCAGCTCTCCTCCCTCAGAAAGGCAATCTGTGACTTCTGGACCCTCCTTAATGACCCAGAGCCGGACGGAAAATAATATTAATAATAATAAAAGAAACAAAGAAGGGGCTGGCGCATTTTTTAAATAAAGAAATTTCCCTCATCTTGCGGTTAATTTAAAAGGTTTATTTCTTGAAATGAATCCTCTTCATCAAATCTCCGATCCTTGAAAATCAGTGCAACCTGCCTCTGTGGATAATGAATTGATTTGTAATGTAAATTATATAAAACACCCTCCCCGCCAGCATTTGTGTGTGAGTGTGTTTAATCTAAAGCGTTTAAGTCTGAAAATGAGCTTCTCCATCAAAAGTCTCGATTCCATTTACATTTCTTGCATACGAGTCAATTTGTGCCTGACCCAGTCTATAAATCACTGCCAAGGAGTGCTGTGTCTGTACCTCTCCTCTTCCCCCACTCCCTCCCCTCCTCCTCCCATCCTTGCACATGCAATGTTCAGAAAGGAGTTTTTGGATACCCTCTATAAATGGCAGAGTTCCCAGTTCTCTGGCCAGAGGCTGACCAGTGCAGGAGGAGCCCCAGCTCAGAGGGCTGTGCAGTGTGGGCACTTAGCAGGTGCTGAAGAAGGGGGAGGAAGGGAATCCTTCTCAGCTTCTGCTGGCTGCTCTGGAAGGGTCTCCCAAGGGAAGGTGCCCTTTCTCTGGGTGGCTCCTTTCCAACATGTGTTTGCTCGGCCACTAAAGGAGTCTGTGGCTTAATGGCACTAGAGGGTGAGGTCTACAGCAACATGGTGCACAGCAACATGGCTCTCTAAATTCCATGAAATGGGAATTACTTGCATCACCAGAGCCTTTAATCCTGTATTTATGTCCCCAGCTGTTTGATCATGCCAAGTTTTATCCTTCATCCCATGCCATTGGTGGTGAGATGACATGGGTCACACCTCCTTATCTTGCCTCCTGGTGCTAAAACCAGTGGGAGTATCCTCTGGGAATTAGGGGTTTCCCTTGCCGGTTGGACTTCCATACGACAAATGCCTGTGGCCCTTTCAGAGAGCAGGGGAGGTAACAGCAGTGGTATCTTCACCAAAAAAGTCTGTTGACCCATCTGGGTACTGGCATTAGAAGGGGTTTAGTAGCAATGCACTTGAGAGAGCCGTTGGAGATCCACATTTCCCTGAATATTTATGCACAAAGATTTACAAAACCACTTTAACCAGTCTTTCTTGAATTCTGTTGCTCTCCCTTTTCCCATAGCAGAAGGATACCTGAAAGTGTTAAGAAATTAGAACATCAAATCTATCCAGGTCTCCAGAAGAGCATGAGACAAAGAACTGGACCGTTGGCCACCTATCCCCAAGGCCACTTTATGTCCTCTGTCTGCGAGCCTTGACTTGCCCTAACACAGCTATCTCTGAGCACCCCTAAGAAGTGAGCTCCATCCATTGCCATCTGTCTGGTCTGTCACCAGAATGAGAAAGATTGATGTCCAGAAAAACAAAGTGAAAACTCAGCTTGAATCAGGAAGGCAGTGTGAGGTAAATCTTCCGAAAAGACTTATATTGGTACTAATAACCAGGAAAGGCTTCCTCCCTGTGCCTTGTTTGTTTACCTTTGAAATGGGGTTAATCCTTCCCTTCTCCTGGCTTTCCTCAGTTTCCATATCAGGGCTCAGAGTGCGGTGTATGTTACTGTATGAATGTGCAGCCCTGAGCACGATGGGGCTTCTGGCATTGGAGGAGTCCTATGAGCTGCTATAATACAAATAGTAGGAAGAGTTTTTCCTCAAGATTACCCCAGGGGATTGAGGTCAGACTTTCAGTGAAGGAAGACACAAACCTATTACCAGTTTCTGTGGGAACTAATGCAATTTGCACTTTGTTAGAGGAACTCACAGTGATTTGTACACATTAATTACTCCTTGCAGCATCCCAGCTGGATAAATATTATTACCTTCATTTTACAGAAAGGGTAACTAAGATGTAGAGAAGTTCATTTGTTTGACTACAGCTGTACAGCATGCCAATGACAGGAGCCAGAAATAAAACATAAGAGGACTGATTGTCAGTCCCTTCCTGCTCTAAAACTGTGTGTTCCAAATATTTTTTTCCCAGAACATTGCAAGCAAAGAGAGCAGCGGCGCCTCCTGGCTGGGCTGGTACCACTGTGGTGGGGATTGGGTACTGGGGGTGGTGCATGAAACACAGCCTGGGAAGCACTGCTTCCAACCCCAGCCTGCACAGCCTGCAACGATGGGAGGAGGAAATGAAAGTGCAATTAGCTGGAAACAAATGAATTTGTGTTGCATATATTTCCCAAGCTGATGAGTTGGTGAATGAACCACTCGTTATTTCATGGAGCAGCATCTCTAAAGATCTGTAGAACAACTTGGAAAAAACCCAGCTTTTCTGGTTTGACATTTTTTGCAATATTTCTGAATGCTGTCTGCTCTAGTTTCAAGCATAGCTACTGCTGTATTTCCATTTTCTTTTTATGAAAAGGAACTTCTGAAGAAGTTTTGTAGTTTTTTAGCTGTTTAAACTTCTCACCTTGAATTTTTCAAGGTCTTGTGAGTGTTGACAGTATCAGTATATGGCCTACAGGACTAAAATATTTTGTAACCTAAATATCAAGCTATTTTTGTTCCTGTTTTCCTATTTTTCTTGTACTAGGTCAGTTAAAAACAAGTGATATTCCCCTGTCCAGAAATGTTTAACTTCAGCCAGAGATGCAAAATTAAACAGACAACACAAAGCAGCATCAAAAATAGGAAATAAAAGTGAATAGTGGGTTTGAGCATTAATTTGTTTTTATGGTTGTTGAAGGTGAGGGGAGAGTACCTCTAGAATCAAAATCCTTTATTTCTACAAGACAAAACCATGTTCAGAATTTTTCCAGCTGTCCATAATCGCTTGCATTTTCCTCATGGGATGAACAGAGGAACTGGATATGATGAGCAGCAGATAAACCTGCAAGATGGGATCAGAGTGATGAAGCTCCTGTGTGTGCTTCCCTGAGATGGCAAAACAGATTCTCCTGGAAAGATGGACCTGAGAGTATTACAGTAACAGTAGTGTCATTTTCAGTTGGTCCTTATTTAGTCATTCTCAGTTACATTTGAACGGGTTGCCTGTAGACTGGTATTTTTCAACCTGTGGTCTGCAGATTCATGGTAGGACAAAGAGGGCGAGTAAAGCAATTTCACCAATGCTCTCCAGTGGTCAGGGCTTGTGAATTTCCTAGGGGGCTGCTGAGCCTTCTTGAGAGATTTTCTAGGGATCCACAAATCAAAGCAAGTTGAAAGACACTACAGCAGCATAATGTTATATTGATTGCTTTGTTTTTGCAGAGGATAGATTTTGTTTAATCTTCCCCTTCCTTATATTGCTTGACACCATTAGTTTTATCTTAACTGACATTAAATTAAAAAAAAAAAACAAACATTAGAGAAGAGATTTTCTAATGTATTTTGTACTACTTTTGGGTGGGTAATAACAAGAAGTATTTTCTGGGGCGCAGTAGCTCTTTAAAAAGATATTTGCTAAAAAAAAAACAGGTAGGACAGAAAAGCATGGGCTTGAAGTGAGATCTTATTCAGTGCAAGTTTTAGAAGAAACTGGGATTCAAAATATATTGAGAACTAGAAACTATGGGGCCTGCCCAGAGCTGGACAGAGGGAGACACAGAGCCCCTCCCTGGTCTTGAGAGCCCACTGAGCTGATCCTCCTGGCAAGATGGGGCAAATGGATGTGACAGGGGAACTCTTTGTTTGGTGAGGCTTTTGGTCTGTGGTGGGGGATGGCAGGAAGCAGTACCTCACCCCAGCAGGGACAGGGGTGTGACAGAGGGCCGTGGTCTTGGGATGGAGTGAGCGGGATGGGGCAGACCTCACTGGGAAAGAGCCCTCCCCAGCACTGTGTCTCCTGCTGCCTCGCGAGCCCCAGCTTCCAGCCCTGCTCATCCCCAGGCACAGCCCAGCCCAGACGGGGAGCCAGGAGGGATGCTGGGGAGGGGGACAGACAGACACAGATTCCACTCAACAAACTTGTTTCTCCTCCTCTTCCATTCTTCACAAATTCCTGGTGCCTGGCACCCCCTGTCCGCTCCGAGGTTTTCATAACAAGGGAAACCAACATTTGACGTGGGCACAGTAGGGAGAGGAGAGGCAGTGCAGAGGGAGGGGGCAGACAATGTGCCCATATGAGAACAGAAGGATGCCAGGGCGGCCATTCAGAGCCAGTCCCTCTCTCCTCCCTGCACCCACAGCTCCTCTCCGCCGATGCTGGGTTCTTAACATAACAAGTGAGCCGCGGGGCGGCCGGCCGTGCTCTGTGCTCGGCTAAAGCCCGGATTCCTCCGCCCAGAGCCCTGTCTCCCAGCTACTGATCCCGGGAATCAATCGCTGGGCTCTCCCCTGCTGCCCGGGCAGCGCTATTGTCTGCTGGCTCTGCACTGGGAAAGGATGCCCTGGGTCCTCTCCTGACAAAGACCAATAAAGCCCGGGGGAGAAAAATACATATATAACCATATGTGTATATGGATGTATATATGCATATGCAATAAATAAAGCAAGCCAGCCAAGCCCTTCAGGCAATTTTAGCTCCGTGTATTGTTCAGGAGGAGAGCTTTCCTCCCTCCCCTCCCATCTCCTAATGAAATCCCCCAACCCTCCTTGTTTCTCCCCCCTCACCCCCTGCTGCCAAAGGGTACTCACACAGGCATGCTCTCAGGGATTTTGTCTCCTGTGGTTGGATAGGCTCTCACGATGGGGGAATCTTTTATTTGCTAAGGTTGTTGGTGACAGAGCCCCTTCAAACTCTCATTGCTTTCTTAATTTGCTGGACATTTGATTTGGGGCATGCCTTCACCCCATTTCACCCAGACCTACCCCTGTCTCCTCTGACCTCACCCCTGCAGTAACACACATGCACACCAAGCCTGGCCATGGCTGGAGGGATGAAGGTGTAAAATTGCTGGATCCTCTCAGAGCCCCAGGTCCTGGCTGTGGGACCATCTGCCTGCATGCCCATCTGTACAGCTGCCTCCATCCCCTCCTCTTGGGGCTACCCAAGACATGATGGATGGATGGATGGATGGATGGATGGATGGATGGATGGATGGATGGATGGATGGATGGGGCAACCCACCTGTATCCCCATCGCTGTAGCTGCCTCTTAGACCTTTCCTATAGTGCTCGTGGTACTGTGTAGAGGCATGACAGACAGAAGAGGCTCCTGGCCAGTGACTGGACCCTGGTCCTTCTCGCAAAGTCTCTGGCCACTCACTGCCCGCACACTCCTGCCTTCAGGCTGGGCCTCACACCACGTTCCACTTGCCTTCCCTGAGCAGTGCTGAACTGACAGCCCTCATATTCCTGGGCTCTCCACAGAACAGAAGAAGGGCTGTGAAGGCATGGGGAGCCACACAGTTCCAAAGGCCACCAGCCCTGGGTGCTCCCCTGTGACAGAAAGTGCAGGTGAGAGGCTTCACCATGCTTGGTTCTGCTAATCTCTATCCCTTGCCCCAAACTCAATTTCTGTACAGAGAAAATGAGTTCTCCTCCAGTGTTTCTTTTTGCCTCCCATTGCACATGAAAATGCTGACGGATTTCCCTGATCACTAGCCATGCTGGCTAGTGGCTAAAGCAGTTCATTTCAGACCCTGTGCAGGTATTTCTTACCATATATTATAGTGAATAATGTATCCCCAGCCATGCAGCACAAGGCTTATAAGGCTATCTCAGTATTCTGGTGACAGCTTTAAACCACTCGACCATTGACCATTCAGGTCTCATGGTTTATAGAGTCACCAGCACACCTTGACAGGGTTATAGCCTACTTATTGGTATAAAGCATGGTTAGGGATACATTATTATAGCACGTTGCCTCTGAAACGAGGCTGTGTGCCACTGGTGGCCTAGAGAGCCCTTGCTGGTGATCTGCAAAGGGCTGGGTGATGTGGCCAGCCCCATTCACATCTACCTGCTAAACCACGATGAGCGATTGCTGCAGTGACCTGAGGGACAACGTTCACTCTCAGATCCTGGGGGCCCAGAGGTGCAGGTGGCTCTGACAACAGGGGGGCTGCAAGGAGCTGCTTTTCATCAAAGCTGCACCCAACCATACCTGAAGACCTCTCTGTACACCAGTGATCCAGCAACCGCTGTGCAGGTTGCCATGAGGATGAGAAATTCTTTGAAGACTGCTGCTTCCACACTACATGGTTTACTTCCACCTTCTCTGGACTGCTTCTGGTTGGATGCAACCTGACCATCTTGCTTCTCTACAAATGCCAATTTGGCCTGGTTCATGCTGAACACTCATTAACAATTACTACAGTTAAGGTAGTTAATCACTACAGCTAAGGTTGAAATCTGACTTTTCTTCTGATTCCAGATCCCAGGTCTGTGAGCTTTTCCCATCTCCCACAGAAAGGTTTCTTCCTTGTTTCCATTGTTTCAGTCTTGCTCCTCAGTTAGTGATTTTATTATAGAGTTTCCAGGGATTGTTTGAATTGCCTTTGAATGCAGTATGTACTTGTTCTTGTTGCCATTTCAGAGCTGCAACAATTTAACAAACAAGTCAGGTTAAAAATGTTGACCTCAGGTTACTTCCTGATCTCACTAGATTTGTTAAATATTGAGCCAAATTTGGAGAAAAATTACCTTGGTACTTTGAAAGCCCTCAAAACTGGAACTCAGCAGCAATGTTTTAAAATTTCTCTTGTTGCACTCCCTCTTTAAGTGCTATTATAGGAAATATTTGTTAAGGATATTTCAGCTTTAGGACTAGTTGAAGAGATCCATTACAGAATTGCTATATGCCAATGCTCTGGATGCCTCTGGAACAAATGGACTCATTTTCTCAAATGTTATGTTTAAGTCTCAGTGAGCTCTTGACCACAACCCCAGCTGACACATGCTTCTTTAGTGTCTTCTCTTAGTTTCCTCTACAGCCTTGATCCTAAAGAGATTTAAGGTTGTGATTAAACTTTAGGCATGTAAATAGCCCCTCTGATGGTTACAGTTAACACTGTGAGCATACTCTGAAGGGGCTGAGGCTGCCTCATCCCCACTCTTGTGGGTGCTGCTGCCAGGTGTGCACGGTTTGGGGTCAGCCAGCTGCACAGACCTGGCCTTGGTCAGGCATCCTTGCAGCATCACATCTTACCAAGTTAGCCAGAGCACACATTGCACAGCTTTTGTGCCAGCTTCAATTTTATTTCAGCTTTCTGCAAGCTACAGGGGGATGACAGGCGATATTTTAAGGTATAAAGTCAGAGTCACAGACAAAAAACACCAAATGCACATTGAGTCTGTCAGAAGTTAACCTGTCAGCACTCCCTGAAAGGATCTGCATTAGCAGATCAGCTTCACATCAGATCAGCATTTGTGTCATGTGGCCACAGTCTTTCTGGCCCAGTATTTGGAGCCCTAAAGCCTGACTTTCTCTCCTGTTGAATCCAGGCTTCAGTAGGTTTAAGACAGCAGGGTGATTGCTTACCTTTGCACAGTGAGTTCTGCTGGTGTGAGGCTTTAGTGGAGTTTTTTAAAAAAGGAGACAAAATCCTGTAATGTGTAGATGTGAGGCTATAAGTCTTTCCATAGTCTTTTTCACTTAAGAAGGGGAAAGGACAAGATATTGAAGACAAATAAGCAGATAAACTTTTGTAGATGTACATTTTTACAGTCTTTTCATGGCTTGCACAAACTGGTACGTGGGAAGAAGGTCTGAGATGGCACTGACAATACAGATACACTGGGACTTAGCAGGGACAAATTGGTTGCTTTGCATTCAGCTTCTCAGTTCAGGTTTCCACTTCAAGCACAATAAATCCCCGAGTCCAGAATGGCATCTCTCCTTCCCTTTACAGAAATGGCTCTGCCAGGTCCTGAGTTCCAGCCACTGGGTCATGCCACACCAATACTAAAGCAGGAGTGCAAGGGGAGGAACCAGGCCCACCTCTGTAAAAGGACAGATAGATCATAGTGCAGATGGAACAACCGAGGGATACACAACTAATTATATGCACAAGTGTGGGGTATTTATTACTGTAAAATGCTCACAAAATTCATAGGCACCTAAGACTTATGATGGCATTATCCACCGCCACTGGAGAATTAATGGGCAGCCTTTTCCCTGTGCTAAAGCAGACAACGGAGGGGGGTACTCTGTCATCCAGAGGTGAGAGCAGGGAATGAATGCATAGACAGTACTCCCCTCTAATGCTAATGGACCCTAGCACTGAGATTAGATTTACACCCTCCCTCTAAATGTACACCAGGGGAAGGCAGCTCCCCCAGGCTGCCTTCCCAGCGGCGTGGTGCTGCAAGAGCTGCTCTCTGCTCACCCTGCCTTGTCCCCACTGGGCTCCACGCTGGCCAGCACGGGCTCTCCTGCTCCCCACATCTGCCATGCCTGGCTTGGCACAGAAGGAGTGCTCACATTTTCTTCTGGGCAGTACCCTGTGGCAGTGGGGAACAGGGCAGGACTTGTTCCCCTGCCCAGTCCACAGGAGCCCCCAGCTCATTCCTTCGTGTGTACTGACCACCCCACCATGGGTGCTGGGCAGCAGCTGGTGCTGCAGTCCTCAGCACCATGGGAACACCACACCGTACTACAGTTCTTTTTTAGTCTCAGCTCACCCAAGAAACAAAAGCCTGGAGAAATTATCCTTCTCCTTCCCTTGCAGGATCTTTGCTTTGGGATGGGAATGGGATTTTGACCCGAGGAATAATAAACCTAACAACAGGCAGCTGATCCTCAGCTTGTGGAAGGGGCTGGTGAAAGATGTTCAGGAATAAAAAGACAAAGCATCAGAAAAGTTCTCATGGATACATTTCTCCGTCATGGCTCCGTGTCTGGCCCAAGTCCCTTGAGCAGACCCGCTGTGAGACCCCAGCACTAGCCCTGGAAGGAGCTGGGGCTCAGAAGGCACAGCCCTGCAGACTGGGAGGAGCATGGTGGTGCCCACACACCTCTCCCTAACACAGCTGGGAACATGGGCATCACAGAAGGTGAGAGGAAGGACTTCTGCCACAGGTTTGAGCAGCCCAGCTCTGCAGCAGCCTTCCCTCCTCCCTGGCAGTGGGATTGCTCCTGGACAACATCACCCCACGCGCGGCGGGAGTGACCACAGGCCTGCTAAAGAACTCCCTGCAAATAATTCACACCAACTTGTTTAAAGGAGCAAATGGGTTTAATTATTAGTTACAATCTTGTCAATAATTATCACCCCATCTGTGGGTAATAAATGGCAGCTTCTCACAGACTGCATCATTAGAGTTTAAGGACACCAATGGGGTGCATTAAAATGCTGAGGAAAGCATTGATCTGGTGTAAAAATGCTCTTTACAAATTACAGACACGGGTCAAGCCCGCTGGTGAGTCCTCCCTCTTCCCATCTGATGCCAGCCTGCCCTCTCCTCTCACTGTGCACCCTCCCAGTACCCCCAGCCCATGGCTCCTGGAAAGACAGAGAGGCCAGCAGATGCAGGGGACCCAGCCCTTGCACAGGACCCTGGGCTTTATGGAGTGAAGGCTGTGCAGTTATGACAGGGCTGGCATAAAGCACCACAGCTCCATCTTGGTCAGCTCTGCTGCTTTATTCCCACAAAGGGGCTGGTCATCTCCACAGCAGTCTTTATCCAATGGGCAAAAGAAGTAGGATGATATAGGCAATGTTTCCCAAAATGCAGCTACTTCTAGGGTGGAAAAGCATTGGTCATCACACAGCAGGACTTCTTGGAGGAGAAATGATAACTCTTTCTTTTGGGGGGGGTTCTTCTTTTGTTTTGAATTTTTTTTCCTTTCAAACTGCAGGCTTGAATATAGGCCGGCAGAATGCAATTATCCAGGCTGGAATTTGGCCAGAATGCTGGGGCTAGCAGTCCTACTGTTTCAAAATATGCCACAGTACCCTAAATGATCACATCTTGCAGAATTTGATTTTGCATTTCATCCAAAACAATGTTAGGAAGTTCATGAGTAGGATAAGCAAAAACTAGTCCTACTTATCTCTGTACCTGCTGAAAGCTCAGGCCAGAATAGCTCCAGAAATTGTTTTAATTTCTGTGCAAAATATTGAAAGCAGTCTTTCAATATTTTGCCTTTCTTAAAGGTTTTATTCCTTTTGCAAATTCTTTGCCACCAGTTTCCAATTTTTTCAGTAAAAAATACATCAACTTTCAGAAGGAGAAGCTTGAGTAAAACGAGTTATTTCAATCTGACACCAAAAAGAAAAAGGAGAAGGGGATTTTTTTCATTTACAACAGTATTTTAGATGGACCTTCTTTTTTTCCTAGGTTTTGTTTTTATGGTTCAGCCTGTTAGGACAGACAGAGGATTGAGATAGCTAATGGACAGTCTTTATTGGCAAACAAAACTAACACCTACATGTCTCTGCATGTACAAGTTGTAAACTCTTCATTAAAAAGAGAGCAACATTGATAGAGGCAGGCTGGGCTACAACTGGGCCCTAGTGTAAATAAACCTCTGCCAGGGCCCAGACAAACCCCATCCCTCCCATGCTTGCAACCTATTCCCTCAGTATTAAACAGCTCCAAATGCTCCCTGTTGTTTTGAATTCTATGCAAATATTGGCAGAAGGACACATGCTCTGTTTTAAAGATACCTCAGATACAGCCATACCAACCAAACTTTTTGGAGAGCAACATCAGGACTTGTAGTTTCTCTTTTTACTTCACCAAATGAAATTTATCTGCAGATAGAATTGTGCTTTTAGCTGCCTCAGGCTGTGCTAGCTCTTGCTGAATTTGGCCAATCATCCCCCACATGGGAAGAATAGAAAATGAAGAGGTAATTTTGAAAAGTCAAAATATTTCATTTTATATTTTGGAAAAGGAATCATTATAATTGATTTTATGTGTTGCAATAACTTCCCATTGTGAAACACAACTGTTTTTCTAGAAAGGACAGTGGCTGTCTGTAACAACACATCTCATTGAGGCTGGAAAAATTTCAATGTCCTTCTGTTTTACTGGAATATCTCAAAAAACTCCCACCTTAATTTAACCAGGGAAAACCAAATCTCTCTTAATTTTCAGTTGGAATGAAAGAAAATGAATGCTAGGGATATTCAGTAGCAATTTCAGATGCCACAGCTGGTGGAAGCTGAAAAGGAGAATGTGGAACATCCCATCAGCTGTGCAGCATCACCAGCACATGTGTCCTACAGTGTCTTCATGTCCCTGCTGTCTGCATGTCACTGCTGGAAAATCTCAAACTCTCACTTATCTCACATGGATCAACCACACTTAAATTAACTGTCCCAGTGCTGCCACTGCCCAGCTCACATCTAGTTTCCATCACAACCCTCTCTGGTGCTGAGGGGAATATAAAAAAGAAAAATAAACTGGATGCAGGAAATGACAAGTTCAGTTCTTAATTTATCATCATTCATACTATACCTCTAAATATCAAGGTAATTCCTTTGATTTTCTGAAAATGTAAGTGGACCTAAAAAGCAGTGTGACCTTTTGGCATCCTGTACCAGAAAAAAATTATTCCCATGTTGTAATGCATAATGCTCAGTAAGGTCTGCATGAGAACTGGAGCTGGCCACTGCACAAACACAATTCCACCGGTGAAGCTTCCAGCCTCATTCATAGTACCTGCTCTTCAGTCTGCTCCCATTTAAAACATGCCATGTCACTTAATTGACAGACTCTATGCCACTAGCAGTTTGCAAATAAACTTGTTTGAAGAAGATATGCCCTGGCTGATTTGGAAAATCCCTATGCAGTGCATTCAAAATAATTCCAAGCTGATTAATGACAAGTTGAGCAAATAGAGGGAATGAAGGGCCTGGCACAGGCTGTGGTTAGTTAGAATTTGCTGAGTTCACTCCAACTAATTTTGTACCTTCTTCCATTTCACTTTCTGTAAAACTCCCAGCAAATCACTTCATGGTAAAGGATGTGTTGCAAACCAGAGTGTAATGAATAGAGGAGAGGGGAAAAATCACAACAACACATTTAAAAAATTCCCTGGGTAAATATTTGGACCTCAAGATTCACTGCCAGCAGCCAGGGGTCAGAAACATTACAGGTCCACTCACAACAAAGGCAACTTGGAACTGGGAAGTGGTCAGAGTCAGTACAACCTCACCAGTGTCAGGGAACTGTGTCTTTTATTGTAGCTGAAGATCCCAACGCTGCATTTGTGCACGTCCATGGGTGTTCACATATTTAATGCAAGCACACACAAGTGCGGGCACTCACACATTCTTAAAATGTATGTGCATATATTTCTGTATTCACAATGAACTGTTTATGAGCAAGCTATCAAGAAAGAGTTTTCACTGAAATTATTCAGTGAATGACTTCAAACAATGAATACATTGCAGGAAATGGCGATTGGCTCCAGAGCAATCCACAAGCAGAAAAGAAAGCATAAGCAGTTGAATAAATGGGTGGCTATGAATTACTCATTTAGCTGCATTATCTTCTTGTGGTCCAAATTCAGCAAATGTCTAAACACCCACTTCCCATTAAGAGCATGAATAGTCCCATTGATTCAATAGGGTTATTTTCTCTGCCTTCCATGGGGCAACTGAAATACTTAAATTTAAGCAAGTGCTTAAAGTGCTTTGCTGAATCAGGAGGTATGTCCACACTGTATATACCTGTGTTATACAGAAGGTCAGGTTACCTGATCCAAGAATCCTTTATGGTCTTAAGATCTATAAATCTATGAATAAAACCAGCCTTTGCTGGAATTGCTTCTCCATAACCTTCCTGAGCACTGAAATTCATCCACACCCCAAAAATATTAATAAAACATCCTGTACTTAACTCTTTTCACATTATACTAAGTACGCCACTAAATAAACCTCTTAATATTCCAGTATATTTTGCAATGAACATTTTCCTGGTACGCTAGAGCGGTTCCTCCTTTTGTGCCATCCTGAGCACAATCCCCATGAAATACTGCAGTAAACATTTCTCTGAGTACTACAGCAAACACTACCAGCATTAGCAGATTAACCATTCCACTGAGCGCCATATTAAGCACACGTTTAAATACTGAGAGAAGACGTATAGCCTCCTCTTCCCACTGCGTCTCGTTACCCTGCCCAGATCCATATTTTTCTGCTCAGAGCTGACCAGCCCTGCATGTACCTGCTCTGTTCCCTCCCCTCCCGATGCCTCTCCCTCTGTTTTTCTCCTCTTCCTTGTTTTGCTCATCCTGGACCTATTCTTCTGGTTTGGAAAATTTGTCAGGGGCTAGGAAGCAAGGGATAAAAGGGGTCAGAGGATTTGGCACATTGTTCAACCACAAAATCAACAACAAATCTGTACTGTGTGCATATTTTTGCCTCTGTCTCTCTCAGAATTTGCGGAAGTCTGTTGATAGAGAAACACAGGTTAAGTGTGGGTCCCCCTTCCTGGATCAAAAGAATGAAGTAGCAGGTCTTGACTGGTGTAATTTGGAATTATAAAGCATTGTTTGGATTTTACAGGTGTACTTATTGTCAGCAAATTTACCGTGCTTAGAACGTTCAATGGATTAATCTTTAGCTAGTGTTTAAGAGCCACTGACAAACCACCTAGATTCAACCCATGGTTCTGTTCAGCTTTTCTCCTTTCCCTCCTCTCTCTCTTTTTTCCTCTCTTTTTTCCTCTTTTTTTTTTTCTTTTTTTTTTTTACTAGCAATTTGATGTTTGATCATTTGAGGCAATGAGGCGGAGGGTAATTTACGTTATCAGGGAGGTATGAGGGGTGCTGGGAGCCCAGACGCAAGGCCCATTCGCCTGCTAAAGCGCCATCGTAATGTAATGAGACTCCAGTCAAGTGCAGCTAGTAATGGAGAGGAACATTTCCCATTCATCTGCCTACCTGAGACTCCACCGAATACGACAATAACTTTTGCACGGGAGGAGCAGGGGGGACACAGTGAAGGGGGGCTGGAGTCCCCATGGCATGACTCCCTCTGTCTCCTAGAAAAGCACCACAGCCTCATCCTTTAGACCATTGAGGGAAGCAAATTAACACTACTCAGAAAGTCACTAAACAAGTTCTGGAAGTGTTTAACCCTTCCCATGTCCTTTCCAGTAGGCACCTGGTCAGCACACACCCTCAGCCTATCTCTGAGACTGGGTGCCCTCCTTAGCCCCTCAGCTGTTGCATCCCTCAGGGCAGAACTGGACCCTTGTGCAGAGGGAGCTTGGAGAGGATGGGCCCACCAGAACAGGCCATTGGGAAGGTGCCTGCACATCAACTAGAAAAAGTTGTAAAAATGAGGAAAACAATTTCCCAGAAGTGCTGCAATGCTGTTTCCCTCTAAAGGGGTTTCTAAAGAAAGCCTTTTTCCCTGATTGCCCCTCACCAGCTCCATCACTTCACAAGTGTGGCTTCCTATTAAAAAAACAGAATTTTGAGAAAATCTTTCCCTTTGTTTTCAAGTGTGGCAAACAGGACATTTGGATTGCATCAACAATTTATTTTAATACCATTTCCTAATATCAGTCAAAACCCAAACAAAATCTCAAGCCCACACACACCCCTACTGCCGTGGAGTCCACCCCTGAGGTAATTTCCTGCCCCATGGCTTTGTCAGAGCAGCCTTCTGCCATGCACTCTAGAGGAGCAGATATAACTTCACAATGTCCTGGGAGTGGCTGTTCCCATCACAGGGATGAGCATATTCACATCACTCTTACCATCAGGGAAACTGAGGCACAGAATGGTGTTCCATGTCATGCCATAATGAATAAAATCCAAGGGTTTGTGTCTTTTTTCAGAGAATGAATACCAATGATGATAGAAGTAAATTCTGTCCCAACACCCCCCTCCAAACTCTGCTCCTGAGCCTTGGCCCTTGCCTGTAAAACCTTCCTGGCTGCAGAGTCACTTTCCACTGTGCCTGTGTAGACAGGGCCTCCCAGCAGCACAGTAATAACCATACCAGAAACACCCACCACCAGCAATAACAATGGTGCACATATTCAAGTTCTCACAGGCAACCTCACTACTCCATACACTTTGTTTGCAAGCTGAGGGCAATTACAGCTTGAGGGAACCTCCTGGACGCAAACAGATCTCTTGGTACAAAAATCTCAACGTATGTCAAGGGGTGTAGCTGGCCTGGACAAGATCAGAGGAAGGAGAGATTAATTTCCTTCATCAGCCTGTCCTGAGCTTGCTGTTTGTTCCCAGAACTCAGCCTGAGAAAGGCAGAGAGAGGAAAGGAGAGGGGGAGCTAAGGTCTCTCCCTCTTAGCCCTCACCAAATTCCTGCCACATGGACCCTTCCAATTATATCCCCATTTGAAAGGCTGCTGTCAGGATGAAAGGCACAGAGCAGTAATGAACTGACGATTAATTTGCAGTTGGCTCACCCAGTGCGTGAGTGTCTCTCAGGCTCGCTGCATGCGGGTGCTAAATATGACGATGTCAGCAATTGTCAGCCAGAGCCAGGGGTACCCTTAATAAGAGGCTCTCTCACTCTCTCCCCGCTGCCTGAGCGCCTGTTGCCAGCTTCCGAGGGCTCCAGCCCGGCTGCCCATCCTCCTGACGGCGAGGGGAGCTCTGTACCAGCCTGGCAGCTGCCAAACTAGCAAGAGGAAGGGAAAAGAAATGACCCTCTCCCCTGGCAAAGCAGCAGGAGCAGCTGCCAGTGCTAACTGCCTCTGCCCATGCCAACTTTGACCTGGGAGAGTTACGGCTTATGCTGGCACGAAAATAGCTCAGGATGCAATTGCACACGTAAGCACCAGCCATGTCTGGGCTGGGATCCCTTGCACCTCCAAACCTGGCAGCAAATTTCACAGCCCCTTAATCCATGTTAAAAACAAGGCTCTCACTCTCCTCATTCAAGTCAGCATCCCCATGTCAGAGTGGGCATGATGGCCAGGGAGCGTGATTGACACAGAGTTTCGAGAGAGCTCTTGCAGAGGAACACCCTCTGCAGTGCCCTGCAAACCTGTCCTGCAGCAGCTGGCTTTCATGGGATGCACTAAGGGTTGATGCAGCCTGACAGGGTCTGGGTCAGGACCTGCTCAAACATCCCTGCCAGCCTCAGAAGGGAAGCAAGAGACACACACTTGGGAACCAATGTGTCGAGCAGTCTGTGAGAGCACAGAGGGGATCTGAAGCAGAGCTCCAAAGAGTTTGCAGACTCACCAGCCAAGATGTGTGGAAGGGACACAGTGGAGAACACAGGATTGACAGGGCTGGGAATACAACCTGCGTCCTCTGCATTAAGGGGCTGTCACCAGGCCGCAGGGGAGGGCTGCTTTGCAGAGGGAAGTACAACACCTGCTCAGAAGACACAAATATTCAAAGTCAAGACCAATCCCTTGACACTGCACAAAGACACCTCCTGCATGCTCTCAGGAAATCTGGGGCATGCACAGTGGTCCTGTGTATTCCATTCACCCTTTTAAGTCTGTCCACCAAACCCAGACACTTCATCTTCTTTCCTCACAACAGGAATGGAACCCAGGCCAGAGCCACTATAAATGTGCTTAGCCTCAAAAAGATGTTTTCTTCAACTGTCTGAAGTTTGGCACTGCAAATTGCTGGGCACCTTTGAGAATCTGGTTTCAGGAGGGTCATAATAAATTCTGCTGTGGAGCAAGCCTTGGATACTTGGGATGCAGCAAGGCAATGCTCTTCAGCTGATGTGGGACACTTAGAAATGTTCATGCTGCAGCTTCCTTTTGGATTGCCCAAAGGCCTGTAAAATACATTTCATGTTTCTCATTCAGTAGATAATAACCTAGGTTATTAAACCTGGTTTCATGTGATTATGTTTGGATCTGAAAGATGGGCGCACTGATTCCATCCTGGGCATGGACTACTAGAGCTTTGGAAGGCTTATGAGAGTTCAAAAATCAGCTGCAAATAGCAGCTACCTGGAATTTTACACCAATCACCATATCCTTCCTGCTACAAATAGTGAATGCCATTTCTTTTGAAACATTCTGAAAAACCCTTCTGACAGTTGGCTCAGAGAGAGATTTAGTTCTAATTTTGTTTGGATGCTATTAGACAACGTTTACAGAGCTCAGATACCAAATGAAGCATCCTTTTTCACCTTGAGCAAGAGAGTTTACCCAATAAGTTAGCTATGGGTCCCTGTGCCCCCTTCAGCCAGCCTCTTGATTTGTAAAAGTAATTTTCTGCAGAGCCAAAACCAGGCTATGGCTAGGTTTGTGTGTCATTGAAACTGCTTGTGACTAGAAGTCTGATATTCATCCTATTCTGGTGCACATATGACTATATTTTATCACTACAGTCTTCAGGTGTCCACACAACTTGCCAATCTGTTTCCTTGCATGAAATCACATGCCCCTTCTGGAGAAAAATACAGAATGAAGAAGGCAAAAAGATGTTCAGAGATGGAATCTAGTCACAAGGCAAGTGTTCAGGATGGATATACTACTCCTGTTACAACCCCCAGAGTACCCCGGTAGTGTTTGATTCCAATTCCTGTCACACCAGGCTGAGGTGGGGACAGTGGTGATGGGCCTGTATCTCCAGCAGCTCTGTATGTATGGCACAGAGTCCTTCATTTATGGCTGCAGCTCTTCATGTAACTTACAGGTCTTGCTGTAGTCACAAATGTGTTTTTACCATGGAATCTCTGCCATCAGAGCTGGCATTTCAGACACTGCTCCTACCATGGCTCTCACTCCCTCTCAGTACTGTCCCAGTAGATGTACAGGTGTCCTGCCAGCTGGACACAGCCCACATCCAGCTCACATACTTTCTTAACAAACTTCCCTCAATGAGACCTTCCTGCAGAGATGCTGTCCAAGCTGCTTTTCCTGCCCACCAAGTGTGCCTAGGACAGACAGAGACACTTTTTGGCTTCCCCTGCTCCTTCCAGCCTGCCTGGCTCCCACTGGGAAGTGGCTCAGGGGCCAGGCTGTGATACAGTGCAGAGCAGGAGGCAGCAGAGCCATGGCACCAGTGCCACTTGGCAGGGTGTTCTGATGACACTGTGTCCCTGTCATGACACTGTGTCCCCAGTGACAGCCCAGTGCAGCCCTCTGAGGGTCGAGGGCTCCTCTGCAAAGGAGACCTGAGCCCTTTAAGGAGGAGAGAGGAGCAGAAATCAATTGTCTGCTCGCCTTCCTCCCCAGGCCCCCCTCTCCCCCTCCTCCGTCACCACCACCACCACACACGTACCCTATTCACCCTGCTGGAAGGTGACATTTGCTATTAACCTTATATTGGGCCATTTTGTAAATCAATGTCACTTACATTTAATAACAAGTGTAATCAAAGGAATTATGCAAATTTAATTTGATGCTTCTTGAATTATGCAAATCTGCACCACATATAATGGCTTCTGACATGTGCCCAGTTGGAGAACGTTCCATTACCTCCTCTCTTATTACCCCTATTATTATTTTTATTTTTTTATCCCGTGGGGGGGGAGGGGAGAAGGGAGGGAGCAGCAGTTAGGCTTAGAGGCAGGGGGGACAAGCGAGTGCAGGGAGAAGAGAAGGGAAAGAAGAGGGGTGGTGGAGAAAAGTGCTCCTTTGCCTGCATTTTGAGTAGAAAAGCCTCCTGAAGGCATTTCTGTTATTGTTATTGCAGAGCAAGGAGAGTGGTATGGGGGGGGGAGCGGAATGGGGATGGGTGGAATCATTTCCCATGAATGGCTTTGCAGGCAATAATACTATAAGCCTCTGAGTCTAAATTACTGCCCTTCCAGTCCTGTCTTCAGCACAATATTACTCTCCTTGGCCTCTTCTTCCTGAATCACCAGGCAAGCTGGGGGAGGGTGAGGAAAGAGGGGAGCAGGACCCACAGAGTGGAAAATGCAGAACAAATGGGTGAAGAGATGTTTCAGGGTTTCTGTTCCGTGGCCATCCCAGGTGCCCCCACATTCTTATTCCTTCTGTCAGGGCACCAGAGAAATATCTGTTCTTTTCCCTTTTGCTTTCCCACCAATTGTTTCCTTGCGTGTGACCCCAAGGTCAGGAAAAACAGCCACAATGTGTATATGCCTCAGTTTGTAATATCTTCACAGTAACCCGGGGTATCTTCAGCCAGTGACATCTCAAGTTTCTCCTTTTGCAGGGACTTAAGTGTCTGCAGCACCAGAAGTCAGTTTGGACCAGCCTCTGTTTCTTCTGCTGGTCAGAGATGGCAAGAGTATTTGGTGATCACAGGATGGACTTGAAAGACAGTGCCATGGTGGGAGTCCAACACAGGATGCTGGACAACATTTTCCTCTGCTGTTCCTCACAGAACTCATGAGTGACTCTTGCCATGATAATTTGTGCAGAGTGACCTTGGGTAAGACCACTCCCATCTCTGAGTCCTGGTGTCCTCATGCTCGCACAAAGAAGATAAATTGATCTATATTTTGGAAGGAGGAGAAGAAGGAGAAGAAAATACGTTTGTAAAAGTCTGTGCACTCCTCTAATGTGAATTGATCCACTCAATGAGGGAACAGTACCAATATGGCACCATCATATCTATAAAGCAGAGTCACTAATATCCAAAGTCTCCTTAGACTTTGAGAATTGAAAAGTAGGGAGTATTTTTACATTTTCCAGTTTATACTTGCCATGTTTCCTTCCAAAACTCTTCCAGAAACACTGCCATTTTTTTCTTCTTTTCTTTAAATATTTCTTCTATTATTACAAAGCCCTATAGGCCCTGCAGTTTTTTCCCTAATTGAAGATAATTTCCAGAAACATACTCTGCATTTATATTTTAAACACAATAAATTGGAAAAGATGTTCAGATTAATTTTTTTTCGTACATACCAGTACTTCAAATTCTTTTAAAAGCTAAATAAATTGGTTTTGTTTCCTTAAATGGAAGGATTTTTCATCTGCTATCCAAATTACACTCTCATAGAAATACTGGTGAGAGAAAACTGTCCCTGCTCTGCCCAAATCAAACATCATTTGAAGTTCACTGTGGAAAATGTCATGTTTTGGCCAGTCCTTAATAGTATGGCTTCCACCAATGATGGGGTGAAATGGATGTGCTCACCCTGCTTCAAGGCTAACACCTGCTGGCCTTAGAAAATAAGTATATAACACCCAGGGGATGCTTCTGACATTGCTTTTCAAGCTCTGATGGTATTTGACAGCATCACCAGCAGCTCTCCAGTGCCATCAGCACTCCGCCACTGCTAATTCTCTGTAGAGTCCATATGGGAAACAAGGCCTCTGCAAATGGGATCTCAAGAGTTGCAGTTGTGGGTAGAAATCCTGCTGGGAGGTCTCAGTCCAGCATCTTCTCTGACCCCTGTGCAGGGAGCCCAGCCCGGGCCTCTCCAGCCCCCAGGGATGTGCTCTCTGAAGGGAGGGTGTCAGCAAGAATGTCAATAATGGTGCCTGACAGTTGCTCACCTCTTGCTGAGGTTGTTGATTCACTGCCCAGGGACAGTCTCTGTCACTAGAGGCTGAAGAAAGGAACAAAGCTCATTTCAGAGTCAGCCACATCTGAAGTCTTCCTCAGCCCAACATTTCTTGACTGCACAGAGGATGTTTGCCTTGCCTTGCCTTGCCTTGCCTTGCCTTGCCCTCCCAGCAGATGACCTCCACGGCTCTCGTGGACACGGGGACAGTCAGGATCCAGGATCATTTCTTGGTTTCAAGTGCTGCACAAGCAGATCAGCAAAAGGGTGCCCATGGGGAAGGGCTGATGTGGGTGCCCACCCCACAGAGCCCTCAGCCCCAAAGGTCCTTCAGGGGAAGCAGGTTAATGAGTGCATGGAGCTAAACTTGTCTCCAGTGATCAACCTGCTGAGGTCAACAGAGACACCAAACAGCCCAAAGGCTCCTATCCCTGCATTCCAGAGGTGTGTGCCAGGTGGAAGTGCCTCCCCTACAGACAGAGCTCAGCACACAAAATGCTGTTTCATAGTTGGTGTTTCTGGGCTTTTCTCTCCACAAAGATTCTCAGGAGGATGTCTCTGAATGACTCTAATCATGGATATTCCAGCATAAAAGAGTCAGTGTTGGAGTTTGTTTGGAATAGTTGCACGAACAGCCAGAAAATGTCCTGTACTCTACACTGCAGCCAGCAGCATCAGTGACAGAGCTAAGGCAGCTGTGGCTGCTGTAGTGTGGGCTCACTGCTCTCTGTGTTCCTCAGCCCCAGCTGGAGGATGCCAGATCCAACAGAGATGCCAGAGTGAAAGTGAACACATTTTCCTTAGGGAACCTGTTCCATGGAGCTTAGGTCCTGATGCTGTAGGTAGACTCAGAAATAGGCAATGCAAAGTTCCTGAGCCTTGGCTGAAAGACCTTTGTGCTATTGCTGGGACAGGGAATTTGCCTGCCTCAAGCCCTGAAGGGAGCATGCTGGGCTGCCCCAGGGTAAACAAATAGAGTGGGGAAGTCATAATTGACACAAGGGCTCTAAAAGGGACAGCTCCCAGCAGGAGGCCATGCTGCTTGAAGTTTCCTTGCTCTCCCCTTCCCTGGAAATCACAGGTCATTGCTTGCAGCCACCTCTTTCCCAATAAAACTGTAACCAGTGAAGAGCCATAAAAACACTGGAGCACAGAAAGGCTGGGAATCTGATCTGGTGAGAAAGAACACACTGACAAAATGAGCATGAAACATCGTGGGAAGCAGTTTGGAGGGATCAGGCTGGGACAGTGCAAGATAAGAGCTCCTGAAGGTAGATGGTGATGGCTTCAGAGACAGGGGTGAAGAAAGCGGTGACACGGTGCTGTGACAACTGCCAGCAATGTGGAGGGGAGTTTCTCAGAAAGATCTTTTTCCATAAAATAAACTTTTAAGTGAGAGCTGCAGAAGAAATGAAATTATGGACGGTCCTACTTATGACCAGGGTCCCAGCTGTCACACTACTGCCTATGCTTGGCCAGGGCATACAGGAGTAAACAGGTGTCCTAACTGCTCCATGCCTCTGCCTCACCCCCTGTAGGGAGAAGACAGGACAGGCACTCACCCCACAGGCTGGAACAGACCCCATCAGCAGTGGCTCTTCTGCAGTGTGACTCCGTTGACATCAGGGAAAAACCTCTTCCTTAGCAAAGAAGAAAGGTATAATGTTCATGATGCAAAGGGGGAAGATATTCCAATTTACCTTTGCCCTTGAAATGACAGGGGACTGGAAGTTTCACTGGGAAGGCACCTGAGTGTCTCCTTCAGTTTTGGGCAAATGAAAGGAAGATAGCAGTTTCGTATACAGGTAAAAGTCACATAAGAAACTAAACAGGCAGATTGGCTGATTTTTTACAAAGAAATAACTATGTCTTTTGTTGTTATGTTTATAGAGGTTTTTAGGCTCTGTATTTCATCATTTAATTACTGAAAAGAGTTCCAGGAGTTAAATATTTGGGAAAAAACTATTTTGAGGACAGATGTTGCCATCCTATAAGCATGACTGAGATTTGCATGGACAGAGTCTGCCAATACCCCTTTAAGCTGGCAGGCATCTAATGAAATGCAGAAGCAAAAGCTAGGGACCAGAGGGAGCCAGTGTCTTCTGGAGCTCCTTCTTCCCAGCACCCTGAAAGTTTTGTGATCAGACCCTGCTGACATGAAACCCCACAGACTGCTTTCCACAGTGAGCTGGGGAAACCCCTGACACATGTGAATAACAGCAACAATCTCTATCATCTGTAGAATACAGAAAAACTGTGAGGCCCTGTGGAGAACTCTGTCTACTTGCTGTAAAGTCCACCCACCACAGGCCTCTGGCAAAAGTCAGCATCACCTTCCTCTGGCTTCCTCTTACAGCCCATTATTCCCTTATTTGAGCAGTGGCCTCACATCTTTGTTACCTGCATCTGGGCCCAGGCATGCTGAAGAGTTTGGGGGCATCACTCTATCCTCAGCAATGTCACAGAGTCATCTGAGTGCTGCTTTTAGCTTGGCCAGAGCCAAGTCACACCAGTGTGATCCTGCCAGTATCTATGGAGCCTCACAGGGTAAGTCCTGCTTGCTCAGCCTCTCTCCAGCCCCTGATTCTGCATGCAAAGAACACAAAGATCTTTTTTTCTTCATCTCCCCATTTCATTTCTGTCCATTTTCCATTCCTTCCATTCCTTATTCCTGAACACATGGGTGCAGCTCTGCTTGTAGAAATCCCATGGAGTTATTCCTGCTGCATCCCAGGGCAGTTCAGTAGAGATGGGGATCCTCCAATTTCTCACCTTACACCCTTTCCAAGAAGCTATCTCATGGCACTGCAGGAAGAGGGATTATTTGATCTTTATTAATTTATTGAAGGGAAGGAAGAGGGTGGAAATTGTAATGAAAGGGACAACCAGCAATATGGCAAGGAAGGGAGGTTAAAAATGAAATCATCATCTAATTGGCCTGCAGTGAATTATTCACATGTATAATCTTTTTAAAAAAAAATTCAGCACAAGGCAATGCAAGTAAATGCTGTTCATGTTTAAAAGTCATTTCCATAAGTAAGTGCAATTTCTCTACTGTTTGCCCCTGTTTAATGAAGTGAAATCTTGTTTGCATTCCTCCCAATTTCCCAACGAAAGGCGCCCAAGCGTTTGCACCAAAATTACTTGGCCCAAATTAAAACCCTCCAACACTTCAAAAAAAAAAAAGAGGAAAGGGGGGAAAAATCAGACTTATTTTTAAAATGCCTTAAGTGCATCCCAGCATCCTAATTTATTTTTAGACACTGGTTATTAAGAGTAGTAGTAAGTTTCCCCTTCTTTCTCGCTCTCTCTCTTATTTAAATGAACTTAATGGCAATAGATGCAAATGTCTGGAAGAGGAAAATAGTTAACATTTATTTATTCTTACTGTTGTCTCTTCCCTGGCTGGTGTCATTAGAACAGTTCGTTGCATCCCATTCGCTCCCATTAGCTCTGCTATCAGAGCCACCCAGCACGACTCCAGCACGGCTCGAAGTGCTTTCTGCGGCCCACATAGGGACTACATCATCATCTCCGAGGCACTGGCTTAATGACAAGAAAAAAAATCGGAATATATTGCACAGCGTTCTGGGGAAACAACAACAAAAACCGCTGCTGCCGTCGCTGCCACCCAATGCCACGTCCCCTTGACCCGGGGCGTGCGTCCTGCTTCAGCCGGGCAGGGGACAGACAGACGGACTGGCTGTGGTGCCAGGGCAGGCATCCCTTCGCAATTCATTGATCCGGGCAATGTGCAGAGAAATTCGCCAACAGGGACCCGGAGTACTTGGAAACGCGCTTGGGAGGACCCAGCAAGACTGGAATGAGTTCAAACAGCTGCTCGTCGCCAGCAGAATCATCACCCCAAAGCAGGGCTGCCAGCCGGCTGACTCCTGGCTCCCTGGTGTGGGCAGGAGCTGCCAGCCAAGGCTGGTGGTGGGATGGAGGGTTTGCAGCCCCTTGCAGGATGAACCTTGAATTCCTTCAGTGCCCCTGCTGCTCCCTTTAGGAGCATTTCCTAAAGCAAACCAAACCAGCTCACGTGTGTGAGCAACCACGTACCTCAGGGTCGCGTGGCTGGAGCTGGCAGCTCAGGCTGCCGCGGGCGCCTGTCACCCCGCACGCGTTGTCCCAGTCATTGGCCACTGCTGCAGAGACAAGGGACTTTGCCCTAATCGTCCCCTGGGGAGCAGGGGCTGAGGGCCAGCACTGACAGCCCAGAGAGGCAGGTGCCCCAGTGCCAGGGAGAAATGGCCAAAATCCACCCTCTCCCTGAGCACTGGTGTCCTTCCTGACCCTCTGAATGTGCAGGTGGGCCTGGCCCACACCAGGGGGACAAAATCCCTTTGCAAGCAGGAGGAACACAACAGGTTGCTCACCCAGAGCACCAGCAGGTTTGGAAGTCTTGTGAGGCCTTCACCCCTCAGGGGACACACAGGTGTGGGTGGTGGCAGGTATCAGAGAGGGAGAGCAGGGCTCGCTGGCAGCTTTGGCTGACAAAGCAGCATTTGGGAGGAGGAAGGACATGAGCATCTGCAGCGCTGACACCAAGGGAGAGGCGCGGCTGTTGCAGGCGGGGATGGAGCCTGCGAAGGGCCCTCCCCCTCCGGAAAGTTGACATTGTCTCCCGTGATAACTTTTCTGCTGAGGTAGGAGACACTTTACTGCAGAGTTGCACACAGCAAGTAGCTGCCCTCCCCCCCCGCCCCTTCCCATCCTCTCCCCCTCTCTCCCTCTCCAGCATCATTTACATCCTTAATTAGCTGTAATTCTGCAGTGCTCATTAGGGAAGGACTGGAAAATATCAAGGAGCCCACAAGCAGGGGGCTTCAGGGGAATGGGAGGAAGAGGGGGTTGCATCAGCCTGAGAGGGATACCCAAGGCTGGATTGTGGAGTCAGAAGCCAGGAGCTACTTGCTTAATTCAAGTGGGATGGTCACACTAGTGTAGTCTGGGGACACTGATCCAGTGATGGGGTTAAAGAGGCCACACTGTCCCACCTGGAATGGCAGAAGACCTATCCAGAGAATAACAGCCTCTCACCAAGAAGACATGCTCTTACCTCCTTGCTCCTAGGTGAGACCTCTCTGCTGGGTTATTCAGTGTCCCATACTCGTAAAGACAGGTGCAGGAAGAGGGCAATATTCCACTCCAATGCAGACAGTTAAACAAACTTGTCCTTTCCTGCAGCCTCATCAGGAATTATCCAGCAAGGAGATTTTCCAGGAAAATTGCAGCTGACAGAACTAAAGAACTTCTGCCAGGTGTGTGGCTGCACTGCAAACTTTGAGTTAGAGGAAGAAAGACACAAAAATTACCTAGAAGAAAATCTGAATGAGTTAACTGTTCTGTAAAGGAGCACTCTCTTGATGTAAAACTCTTGATGTAAAAAATTCAAAGTAAGCACTTTGAATTTGACTTCAATGACCAAAAATCATTTTAAAAAACCCAACCCAACCCAAACGGAACCAACCAACCAACCAAACAAAATAACCCCACATAAACAAAAAAAAACCCAAAACAATAAAAAAACTAAACCCAAAACAACTCCAAAAAAACAAACACACCAAGAAATAAGGGATCACAACTATAGCCAAACTTTGCATTCCAGGTTATTGAACAAAATATGTCCTCCAACCCCAAATGGGAAAACATTGTTAAGTTTTATTATTGATTCAGATATTTGATATCATTACTTTGGTAAGCAGAAACAGACCCAGGCAGTTTCTAATCTAGAATCCCTTTTGCTCAGGAGTATATTCACAGAGTCAGGTCCTCCCTCTTCAGTCTCAAGAGACCTTCCCAAGACCATTACGGAGGTACTATTGTCTCCTTTAGCTGAAGAACAGCTGAGACAAGGACATAAAGGAAATCTGTGGCAGAGCCAGGCAGTGACCCCAGATTTCCTGCTAGTTCTCTTTGAACTACTTGTTATTAGTCATCCTTCTTTGTGGTCCAGCATTTATATGACCACTTGCACTTGCACTTCTGGGCACACACCTCACTGGGTTTTCATTCACTGATGAGCTGTATCTTTGCTCTGGTTAGATCACAGAACACTTTGTCTGGGAGGGACCTCAAAGATCCTCCAGTTCCAACCCCCCTGCCATAGGCAGGTACACCTTCCACTAGTCCAGGTTGCTCAAAGCCCCATCCACCCTGGCATTGAACACTCCCAGGGATGGGCCATCCACAACTTCTCTGGGTAACCTGTGCCACTGTCTCACCATCCTCACAGTAAATTTTTTTTCCTGCCATATAATGCAAACATGACCTCTTTTGGTATGGAGCTGTATCCCCTTGTCCTACCACTACATGCTCTTGTAAAAAGCAAAATCTGTCTCCAGCTTACCTGTAGGTGCCTTTAGGAACTGGAAGGTGCTATAAAGATATGCATGCCAAAGTCCATGTGAAGTGAACAAGTGAAGTTGATGAGGATGATCTGTGGAAGTTCATTCTCCTACTTTTCACTTGCTAGCAATAAAGTGAACCTAGAGGTTGAGCTGTGCTGGTGTGTTCCACCAAAGGCAAAATGACCACCAGCACATGTGGTATTATTTACAAATATGTGGGCATGTGCACAAATGGGCATTTGCACTTCAAAGTACTTTTCTCTTTAATCAAAATCCTCAAATTTCTGTTAGTGTTTAGAAGAAACTTATCACAACAGCTAATCAGAACAAGTTAATATGCCAGAACAAGTGAAGATAAAACCCTAGTAAAGTACAACTTTATGGAAATGCCTAGGACTTTTGCAAAACAGCATTTCAGTGATTCATATTGTTTGCTCTGAGGAAGGTAACGAAAATAAAATGCTAGGTCTGCATGCCTATTTGAGATATTCAGATGGAATAAGGAAAGAGGCCTTTCCTTTTCCTTTAGAAAGGAAACTGGCTTTAGAAGACAGTTGGCTTAAACCTCTGTGTGGCCTTGCTGAGCCCACACGACATGGGCAACTAGGAGGATTCTGCAAAGGGTAAACTCCTGCTCGCAGACATCCACAGAGGAGTGTGGAAATGGAAAGAGATGCTTGTGTTCCTTGTGTAGCTGCAAAAGGCAGCTCCTGGGCGATAGCTCACACTTGCATGAAGCACTCTCCTGCTCCCAGCAGCCAGTGATTTCCTTCAAAATGGCTCAAAAGTGTCTCCTGTAAATTGCCCGTTAGTGAGTACTTTGATACCTGGAGTACCAATGAATGGTGTCATTCCCACAACCTACTTACCATCATTACATTTTCCTCTTCTGTACTTCATCCTTCCACTAGAAAGCCTCGAGGAGCAGGAGGTATCTGCCTTCTGCCTTGCAGGAGTAGTGAGGAAACCTGAGTTCAGACAGAGTCTGGGATGAAGGCATGCTAAGCAAATGTCTAGAGAACCAGATAAAGTATGAATTACAGATAGGATATTCAAATATGAGCTGCCCTTCCCACAGTTTGGTGTCAGGGATGGCTGTACAGAGGATGAACCCAAAGCATAAAGTTGTGTTTCACATGACTGTCAGAACTGGAAGCAAATCTGCACCAGTGATGGATTGCCCTGTATGAGTAAATGGAAACGAGAAAAGAGGAACATACTGACATGCACAGAGGCATTGTATGTGTGGATAGGCACTTGGGGGTTAAATTACATATGTGTATGCTTATTTGCATTTTCATGTGTGTTGGGTGTGCCTGACTCTGCACATAACTGTGGGCACATGCCAGGAGGGGAAGGGCTACTCCCCAGGCTGCACACCAGATAAGTGTGGGTAAGAGTTTCTGGACGGCTGCTGAATAGCTTGAGGCATCAGCTGTAAGGGCTTATTTCCAGTGCACAGTATTTTACCCCACTAATGAAACCATTTCTGCAAACCTCCCTCAGGTGCCACACAGCAAATGTAACACCAAGGAAGCATGAGGGAAGATTTCTGGTCACTCAGACTGTGGTAACTTGAGGAGAAGCCTAGCCCGTGAAAAGAAACCGCTCGTGTAATTTGCAGAGATATTTGGCTGACTGAACAGCCTCGCACTTTGCAAGTATTCTTTCAGTTTGCAGCAGCATTTTCTCCCTGATTCTTTCACAGAGTCTTGGAAGAGACACAGATTTGTTCCACTCTAGCTTTCCTGGCATTATTGCATCTGGTGACTCCTGCCAGGAGAAGCTGAGAGGGGCAGAGCTCTGAACTGGCCCACCCTGGATCTCCACTCTGCTGCACACCAGGCTGCCTGCAGGGCTGTCACAGTCGGGGTCCTTACAGATTTCAGCGACCCAGCTCTCCCCTCTGCACCCCTGCTCCAGTTCTGCAGCCAACTCAAAGCTTCTCCTGCCCTTCACCCTCCTGATAGGACTTGGCTTGCTCTCTCTGGCCCAGATCCAGACAGAGCTTTTGAGCATCTCCTCCTGAAACAGGTCCTCTCATCAGTCCGAGCCAAGCTTAACAGTGCCTCCTGCTGAACCTGCTGGCGTGGCCAGCACCTCACTCCGTGGGCATCCTGGGCTTTCCCACAGGGACTCAGGCAGTGAGAGGGAGGGAGATTTATAGCAATGAAAAGCAGCAGATGAAAAGTAAACTCACACTACATAAATTCTTAAATTATTTTTATAAGGACACAGCATTGTAACAACTTGCCAAGAACAACACTGAAATTCTTTCAAGGTTTCCCATTTGTTTGTAAAGTGAATATTAAAAGTGCAGGCAGCAGCCTCCTGGTGTTCCCCTGGGAACTGTTAGTGTCCGTAGTAACGAGGTCATTCCTTTTTTATTAGGAGAAGGTTTTCTGTAAAGTTAAATGTGCTGACAGCCTCTTGCCTTTGATGTTGGGTTTCACCTCAGTCCCTCCTGCAGATATTGCTGCTCCTCCCTCGCAAAGACACATCCCTGACAAATAATCTCCCCTCTGTCTTCCCTACTTGTTTGTTTAGATGCATGATAGGCAGCTCTGTTAAAGGGCAGCACATGAAGGCGGCTGGTGTTTCAGTGGACAGGAGATGTGAGAGATTTGGATGCTGTAATTAAGTCAGTCTTCATTCCCCCAAACTGCCAGCATTCAGTACCCTTCATTTTATTGACCAGACAGATAATTACACTGATAGCAGTCACAAACCCCCAGTTACAGTCACACTAAAATTGCCATGGTGCCACATTGAGAAAAACGTGGGACCTGTAGAACCCTTGTCACAAAGCCTGGCCTGCAAGGGGACGCAGGGAGAGCACCCCAGCACCACACCTGCTCTCCCAGGACTCTCCTTGCTCTGCGCCTACAGGCTTTTCCCCTGACAGAGGGGAAGGACCTCCCACAGGAGTACACACACAAGGACCTGCTGCTGCCATGTCTTAGTTATGACAGCTCCTGCTCAAGCACCTTCCCTGTCCAGTGACCTGGACATGCCTGTGGAGTGGCCTCCAAATAACCATGCACTGTGTCTACCTGAGCACAGCCAGCAAGAATGCTAAAGTATAGATAAGCCACTCCATGGCCCACAACAACAAGCTGACCTGTCAAAAGGGACATCTGGTGAATATGGCACTGAATTATCCCTTGGGAGATTCAGTTCTGAGATCTACAAACAGTTTCCCAAAGGTCCGAGGCAAATTAACTCAAGAGCCCCTCTAGTAAAAGCACAGGGTAGCCCCAGGAGCCTCATTCAGTGGCTGCTCAGAGCCATGGTCACTGCCTGCTCTGCGTGTGCAACACACCACATCGAGCTCACAGGAGCCCGAGTCCCAGCAGGCACCTCAGTGCAGCACAAAGAAACAACTTTTTTTTTTTGTTTGAACA